>NC_046658.1:113277156-113278814 GCF_010883055.1 Belonocnema kinseyi | reverse complement strand
GTAACTTGTAAATGCGTAAACATAAATGGCTGAAGTTTTGACAGGCGTCATTTGAAGGATCAAGCTCGACGAAAATGGTTCACATTAGTGAATACTAATGTCCTCTCTTAGAATTTTCACGTACTTATCAGACTGCCTAGTACGTTATACTAGTAATTAGCCACCATTGTTTTTTATAAATAATTTCGCAAAAAATCCGCAGTTTGGTTATTTTTTAAGGATGAGCAAACGTTTCTTCAACCAATTTTAATTTTACTGTCTATCGTATACACTCTGTATTTGTATTTTTTTAATAAATCTTATTTAAATACATAACAAATGTGCTCGCCAGACAAAGTCGTATAATAAACAAGTTCTTTTCTGCGGAATTGGCAGTGGATTTCGTAAAAGAACGACATCAATTTGTTATCAAATAGCACATTTGTTTATAAAATTGTTCACAAAATTAATAATTACTGTTTATCAATGAAGTATCATTATGGAAGCAATTTTTTAGGTCATTTATAATTGATCCGGTTTAAAAAGCCATCTGCTGATTGATTGAAAATTAACGAAAATCTGTGTTTGCTGCTAAAATGTATTTAAGTAAAGAACAAATATTATTGCCTAACAAAGTCTCGTGATAAATAAGGTTCTTTGTAAAGGATTTCGTAACAATAGGCCACATTCATTTGTTTAAAAGTAGTGAAATTGCGAATTTGTTTATAAAATTGTTTATACAATAAACATTTATTATTGTTCGATCGAATGTTATAAGGGAATGGTTTTCCTAAATAATTTAAAATTGATTCCGCTAAAAAAAACTAAATCTGCCGGTTAAAAATTGATGAATATTTGTGTTTTTTCAAATTTATTTAAACATGAAAAATTTTTGTCCGGGATTAAAAAATTGTATTATTTATTCTCGAAAAATTTTGTTTAATTTTCGAAAAGTAACTATGTCTGTATTTTTAATGTTGAAGTAGCCCTTTCTCTCATAAATTTGATAATATAAAAATAAACACATTTTTTATCATTGCCGTAACTTACTGTATATTATTTGCAAGGATTATCTTTACTGATATTATGACGTTTTACATAAATATAAAGAGATGTATAAAAACTTCTATTACAAAAAATTCTAAAATCGGATCAAAATTGTAAGTTCTAGACACATTTGTCTAGAAAAACTTTGTCCCACTATGCGATTTGCCTGTTTTCTTATACATTAAACTATTAATTCGTCAATACAATAATGTTTTCAATTTAAAAATCTTTTGCGAATATTTAACTTTAGATTTCTAAAAATATTGATATATGGTGTACAGTTGAATAATCATAACATCCTGGTAAATTTGATTAAGAATGTATGGAATTTCGTTGTCGAGAAAAAGTATTTTTAATTCTAATTTATGGGATATCTGATTTTGCAGTTTATTATTAGAGCCCTGCTGTAGTTTTCATAAGCTCCATAAATTCTGCTGGAATATAGTCGTACCTTGTTTTCCTATTAAAAGAATTAAAGTCTTTCGAGGTTTATGGTGTAGTTATAATGATATTATTGCATTTATTTTATTTCTTTGGACTTTTTTAAATTAGATTTTCTATTTATTGCTCAAATGCTCACACCGTTTATTATTGAAAGTATTATTATTCGTGGATATATCTTAAATGTATAA
>NC_046658.1:113262323-113277056 GCF_010883055.1 Belonocnema kinseyi | reverse complement strand
GGCATGAAGAAGCTCTGCGCGCGATGGGTGCCGCGTTTGCTCACAGTGGACCAAAAACGAATTCATGTGACAACTTCCCAGCAGAATTTGGCATTATTTTCGGGTAAGCCGACCGAGTTTTTGCACCGATTCATAACCATGGATGAAACCTGGATCCACTGCTACACTCCTGAGTCAACGCAACAGGCAAAACAGTGGGTTCCACCGAGCCAAAGTGCTCCGAAGCGTCCAAAAACGCAACAATGGGTCGGAAAGGTTATGGCCTCCGTATTTTGGGATGCACATGGCATAATATTCGTGGACTATCTTGAAAAAGGTAAAACTATAACCGGAGCATACTATTCATCATTATTGGACTGATTGAAAATCGAAATCGCCGAAAAACGACCGCATTTGAAGAAGAAAAAACCGCGTTATCATCACGACAGTGCGCCTGTTCATTCATGCTTAGTTGCACAAGCAAAATTGCATGAACTTCGAATTGGTTCCTCAGCCATCGTATTCACCAGACCTGGCCCCCAGCGACTATTACTTGTTCCCTAACCTGAAGAGATGGCTCACCGGTAAGCGTTTTTACTCAAATGAGGAGCTCATAGCTGAAACTGAGGCGTATGTTGGAGACCTTCCGATCGAGTACTTTTCGGACGGTATCAAAAAGTTAGAAAATCGTTGGCTTCACTGTATCAACCTAAAAGGAGAGTATGTTGAAAAATAAAACCGACTTTGGCCAAAAAAACGTCTCCGTGTTTCATTTTTCAGGAACTTATCAGACTGACTAGTAATATAGGTATATGGCCACGTTATTTAGAACTAATTTCATCAAAGAAAATAAAGATATAGGTTACAAATTGATGATTCGTATTTGCTTATAAATTTTTTTAAAATAAAATAACCATTTATATCACCTGATAAAATCTCCTAATAAATAGGGACCTTTCTGAGTTACTGACAATCGATCTCGTAAAAAATACAACCATTTGTTGAAAATTCAATGCCATTTGATAAATTATCACAAGGGAAGGATTTTTCCATGCTATTTAGAGTTAATTCCATTGAATAAAAAACGAAATCTGCATGTACGAAACTGACGAAAATCTGTATTTGTTTATAATACTTTAAAAATAAATAACAACTACAGTGAAACTCTGAGATAAGGCTCTCTGATATAGTACTTCCGAGAATTTACGCCGCGCCGCAAGTGGGCGTAAAAAGAGCTGCGCGGGGTAAGCGGCAGTCACTCAGGTGTGAACAAACAAAAGCGTTTTCAACTAAACGGCCCTTCACCTGGGTAATTCCCCACCTCCTCCAGCCCCAAAATCGGCCCAGTCTCAGGGTTTTACTGTATTTATTAACCAGTAGTCAAGTAGTGAATTTGATTTTAAAATTGTTTGTAAAAAAAAATTATTGATCGTTAGTAAATTATCATAAGAGAAGGATTTCCTGAAGTAATTTAAAATTGATTCGGTTAAAAAAATGAAATCAGAACACATTTCTGAATTGAAAGGGTAACTGTGTTAATTGATACAGCCTGAAATTTATTTGATTTAAATTCAGTGAATTTTGTTTCGAATTTCACAAAATTGATCTAATTTTAAGTAAAATTTCGCTGAATTTAAGACTCAATTGTGAAATTTAGATGAGGTTCTGAATTTTCACCTCTCTTGCTTAAATCCAGTTAAATATTTCTGAATGCAATCCAGCCAGATTTTAAGGTGAAACAACTTTATGTATTCTTTTTTACTGTGAGACGAAGGATTAAATTTCAGTCGAATTTCTAGAGCTTTAGAGAGATTATATAAACTATATTCATGCATAAGATGATATCACTTACATAACAAAAAATAATCAAAAGTGTGAGAAATTTTAGTAAAACTCCTAGAGCAATGTGTGATATGCTCAAGGACAATTATGTTGTGTTTTTACAAACAAAGGCCTTTCTTACAGGAATCCCATTAGCGGCAGATAGAAGTCAGTTTCCGGTCAGGTAATGTGTAATTACCAAGTATTCCCCGCCCTCTTACTCATCACGCACAATTATAACAAAACATGCCTTGGGAGGATTGGAAAATAATTTTTTACTATGAGACTAGAAAAATTGTCTCAATATTTAAAAGTAAATTTAAATAATTGTTATCTCATTTATTTTTAATTAGTGCAGCATACAATCCAAGTTCGCAGAATCATCAACTCTCATAACAATCCCCAAGATAGTATTACAATCAGGATAGAAAAGAAATAATAAAGAGGATTGTAAATGTGAGATAGTAAATTCCTATTATTTTATCACCCTTTGCATCAAGAGTTTGTTAATTACTTTTTCATGCACAAAGAATATTTTTAAGTCAGTTTTTTCAGATGTTTTAAGTTTAAGGTCGTTGTACCAAAAACCTGGTCTCTGGAAAACAAAGACTTTTTTTTATTTTCAAAATTTAAATGATATTATCAGTTTATTAGTCATGTCTTATGAAAGCGAAAAACATAATTTTGTATGAAAAAAAGTTTTAAACCGACTATATATACTTAATAAAAGAATAGCTATTGTGAATAAATTTTTAAAAAAAGGTTGAATGTTAGTACATCGTGGCTTACATTTCGGGAAAGACATTTCCTACAATTTCGCTTTTTCAAATTTCGACAGAAAGTTAACAATTATCAAATATAGTACTTTGCTGCAAAAAAATTTTCTTTTAAAAAAATTGTTTTAACTATTTTAACCGTAGGAAAATTTTCTTTACAAAGTTAAAAACAATAAAGTTATAGAGAATGTTTGTCCAACAAATTAAGTCATCATTTATTAAAATTAAACAATTTATCCAAAATGGTATAAGAAACGATATAGTAAGAAAAACTCCAATAGCAAAAACATTGTTAAAATAATTTTATTTTATTATCTTAGATGATTTTTCTATACAAAATAATGTTTTATATGTGAAATGACATCCGTGAATTTTAATATAATTCTTAAAATCAGAAAAAACTATTTTTTTCATATATCTGATTTTCGGCATAACTACCTTAAGAAATAAAAACAGAGTTTTCCTGAAAATAATCGATTTTCATTATTTATAATGATAAATTATAACAGGGGAACTAAAAATTAGATTCAGGCTGTGATAACTTTTTTCTTTCATTGTAAAATGCAACAATCTTTCAACAGTTCGAAGTTAGTTAAATAGTTTAATATACATTTTTATAAATACATTTACACATCAGAAAAATAATTTTTTAACTAATTTAGGAACAATGCAACTTGAAATAGGTAAAAATTTTAATATCACTGAAGCCATCATGTAAAATTCTAATTTTTATTATTTATTTTCATTAATATTGTTATAAATTGTTTTTAAAATGTAAAAAAACATATTTTAAGAGTCAGCGGATGTTTTATTAACAAGAATAATAGTGAAATATTCTGAAATATGGAGTTTAGTGTTTTTTACACGTATCAAACTTAACAGCAGTGACAGAACATCTGAAATTGTTAACATACGACCAAATAAAAAAGAAAATATTTGTCCATGCAAATCTTTGTTGATCAAAGAAGGAAACTATTTAAAGTAGAAAGACCAAAGATAATTTTGGAAAAATTTAACATAAGAATATTTTTAAATATTTGAAAATTTGAAATAATATCATCATTCAAAGTATAACTTTTGCATTTCGTATTACAGCTCTATGGACCCTAATAAAATCCTTTTGCTATTACAAGTAGATGATTTTTTTTTTAATAAATCAGCTGTTTAAATAATCAAGTTTGTTTAGATCTAAGCCCAAGATTTGTCTGATTTAAAGTAACATTTGTCTAAAATTAAGACTCATCTCTGAAATTTAGTTCAGGTCTTAAGCGAAGACCTTTTTTTTTTAAATATTAAAAAATGTTGATGAATGTTTCATTGAAATGAAAAATTGCTAGAGAAAGATTCAAAATCTGATAAATTCTGCATAGCTTTGATGACTATCGACGTTTTTCCTTGAGAAAATCTGAAATAGTGATTCATTTATGATATAAGAATGCACTAGTCATCCGATTCTTTTGCATGCTAAGCAACATTCATTCATCGAAGTTGTTTTACGATACGACCGCATTATTCATTATCTCGCAGTGGACCTATCGCTAATATTTATATTTAAAAGGTGTTAATGTCTCGATGACACCGTGCCCCTGATTACTCCGTAAAATGCTTACCATCTGTGATTATGCGTTAAGAATGAAAGTGATGCAAATTCAATAAATTTTTTATATAGAGGTGTAAAATTACACATTACGCATACATGTCTGTGAAGTAATCCTCGCGAATAATGTGGGCTAGCAAGAGACAAGTGTCTGCTTTTTTTTCTACTTCCAAGGTTTCTGCGGAAAAATTACTTCATGGAATTTTTCATTAACTTACCCCTCAGTAAATTTTTTTACACTTCGATAGAATATTGGGAACAAAAAACATGATATATATTTTTTATCGATTGTTTCGATTCATGTTTAACACATTTTTTGGGTTTCTGTTACATTTGCGTCAACAAATTCATATTCAGAAACTTAGAATATAGGTTTTTATATATATTTTAAAATATCGAGACAACCATAGACAAACAGAGAATGATTTTATTAATTATTATGTTTAAATTTAATGCTATTTAATTACCTTTACTCGAATGGGTGCCGTCGCACTCGATGGGGTGAATTTTGGAACTAATATTAACTAAATACACTTTTAGTTTTGCTATTATTCGTCAAAAATAAAAATAATAAACCATTTTTTTACACTTTTTGTTCTATTTCTCTCACGTATCCCGGTTAAAATAACTATTACATAATCAAAAAGTCCATGCAATCAAAAGCATTCAAAAGAAATCAAAACTGTGTTTAATGTCAAATATCCATGCCTATTTTCTATTATTATTTACATTTTCAACTATTGTATCTTTACATAAATAAATAATGAATTCAAGAGGTGATATTTCTCATTACATTTAACAAAAGTAAAATGGCGATATTTTGTAGAAATAACTGAACAATTAAACAGGAAAATCAAATGTTACAATTTTGATGAATTTAAGCAAATTTAGTCGGATTTTAAGTAAAATTTGACTTAACTTGAGACTGAATTCTGTGGTGGAAATAGCGAATTGTTAATTTTAAACCTATTTTATTTTAATTCAGAAAATTGTCCTGAATTTAAGACGAACCAATTTTACCGTTTTAAAAATGAAAGCAATTATTTTTACTTTATGGTACAAATTTACAAATATTTTTATTGAAATTATTTCAAATTTGCAGGTTTTCTAAATTTCATTCTTTTTAGGAAAATACAGTTTTTAAATTTTATAATTTAAACTGCACCTTCTGTTTAAATTATTTAAAAATAAGAAGGATTCATAATTTTAAACGTAAAAAAGCTTTAGAATTGTGATTGCAATTTTCATATGTACTTCAAAATTTTGTAAATTTTTCATTTTTCAACTACTTTTATGTCCAAGATATTTTCAAAACAACAAATTTAAATATTATCTGTTTAATTTTTCGGTGTATATGATTTTTAAATTGTAATTTAATCTTAAAAATTAAAATAAAATTTACAATGAATTTTGAATGATTTCCAATTTGTTAACCTCTTTTGTTAGGTTCGATAAAAAAAATTGTTAGCATTGAAAAAAAAATTAGTTTTAATAAGGAAATATCCTTTTTTCAATCAAACAAACAGATTGGTTTGATTACAAGTTTCTACGTTAAATGCTTTTAGTTTGAAAATTCAAACTACAAAGAAATTTTTTAATGACTGAATTTGTTTTATCATCGTCTTTAATTTTTACTACTTTCTCAAACCAAAATTCAGCTCCTCAATTCACTGAGTATTTGTAAAATTGTCCTATCTCAGATTAAGTAAACTTGATTGTATACAAGGTGCCTACTCAAATCCTGAAAAAAATCCCTGAAAATTCCAGATTTTTTCCAGGTGCCTCCAGATTATTTTCGGATATTATTTTTCTTCATAATTTAATAATTTAATTTTAACCAAAAATTGGAATATGTATGCCACAATTTTATTTTACAGAATGTCATTCTACAGTCCCCATCAATATCGGAATGGATAAAAGATGTTTATATTCATATCTGAAATTAAATCATTGTTTTTTAAAACGTACCTTTATGAAAGGAAAAGTAATTTCTTGATGTTGCAAGTTTTTAGGTATTTAATTAAAGTATTTAATTTTGGGACTGAGTGACCGTTAAATATTTTTTTTAATAATTTCAAAATTCAAACGAAATTTCAGCACAAAAAGGAATGATTCGTAGGAGAACCATTTTCAAAACGAAACACTTTCATGTACCACCCAATTAAATATATCACTTATCACCATCGCATAAGCAAAATTAATTAATAATATCGAAAACATAATTATGAATTCTTTCATTTGTTCCTAAGGCCCATGAATTTAAAAAATGATTTAAACAAATGCTTTTTATCTTCATACTTAAAATCCAGTACACATTTAATATATTAATATTTTCAATACAAAATATTTCTCTTTCATTAGCAAAAATGATACAAAGAAGTTTGATCTAAATCATTAAAAATACAATACGATGAAAGCCACTTTTAGCAATGAAAAAATATTAACAATTAATTTTCTATTGCAATTAAAAAAAACTTAAGCACGCTCGAAAAAACTTCCTGGCCAGGGTTTTCAGCTGAGTACACACCCTTGTATATTTTCTACAATGCAGTCTTCTCGCAATAGACATTATCGACTATAATAAAAGTGAGCAGGCACACAAGTAAAAAAAACGACTGAAGAAATTTTTTCTTTACCTGCTGGACGTACCACTGGGTGGAACTCTGGATTTTTCTAATAGTTGGCTTGCAAGGGGCGCATAGGAGAAGGGGCGTCAGTCTGTTGAACCCCTTGACATTGGCCGCCCCCGGAGGCGACGAGGGCCTCAGCCCGTCATCCCCCAACACAGGCCACAGCATCCACAATGGAGATGCCTCCTTTCTCCCCTAGCTTTCTTCCAATCGAATCACCACAACAAATTTCAACCTTCACGTATCGATTAATATCTTAATTGCTTTAATTCGCTGAAAAATCGACATTGTTTCAAACCCTGATATGCTATTGTTGAAATCGATACCAAATTTTTCCTTCCGAAAAGCTCTTCACGGAATCTGCAATTATTAGCACTCATTGTCGTTTTCGAAAATGCACTGTTAATTATGATTAGCAAGGTTTTTTTCAAATGAATGTTAATGTTCTATAGCCTAATTCTTCTTGTTGAGCAACTGTTGACTTGTACACCTTACCTTATATTTCATTTTATTTGGATTTTGTTAGATTCTTAATACTAATTCTTTTGTTTGCCGCATAAACAAAATAAATTATTTTAAAAAACATAGAATTTTCGTTATTATGAATGGGGTTCGTCCATATATTACGTATTACGAATTACATAACAGAGTACGTAACGCTTTTATTGTTAACGGAGGGTTCAAGAGGAGCTGTTATGTTCTTGTTTTGATGGTGTGGGGGGGGGGGAGGTAATACGATAAATGTTACATAATATTCCTTTTAATATAATAATTTAAGTAAATTTTAAAAGTATATAATACTAACTTTAAGGTGTATTTTGTAGCCGAGGTTTTATTGTATATATATAAAGGATGTGCATGTGAGAAATCAAGTTATAAAAGGGTAGAGAGGAGTGATAAAAATCAGTTTTTGAGGTACATGTAGAAGTTGAGGTGTCTTAACAGAATAACCCGTGATTTAAAAAAAAAATGGATATCACTTTTGCCCACCACTGAGGGTTTGAATGTTTTTTAGTTTGAAATTTTTTTTTTAATTAACGACAAATAAATTTGCAAAACTTTTACCATTGAAACAATTCATATTGCTTATGCATATAGTCACGGTTTTTATGAAACATCAATTTTGCATATTTTCATGTTAATTTTTCACATTCGTTGCCGAGGATATTTTTGTTTGTACCATGATGCTTTTCACATCGAATCGGTTTCTTCAATTTATACAAAAAATTTCATAAGACAGCCAATTGTTTTTGGTATAATATATGGACAATCCCTTAGCTCCATTGTATCATGTTTCATTTAATTTGAGACATACACTAAAATTCTTCGTTTGTAGCGGATCGAATGAATTCTGAGCAATTAAATCATGGGAGTTGTCTTTAGTGATCAATTTAGAGTTTCAAAATGGTAAATGTAACTTCTTCAAGATATCGAAAGAGTAAAACGATTAAGAAGTTGAATGAAATAGCGAAATTCTGTAGAAAATTAACGAAGCAATTAATTAAGGGAATAGAGGGCAAAAAACGAAAAGAATTTTATAAAGTACAATCAAGAAACTTCCTTATTTGCTACCTTGAGTCAACTTCGATAAAAGTACAAGAGAAAATCAATACAAAACAAGGTTATAGGTTTTTAATAAGGTAATTTGGAAGAGCAGGAGGAAATGCTTGAGTTCTTATTGTCTCATTGAGGCTGAGGAGCAAATTAATCTACAAGGTGGTCTTTGTTTCAGAATTCAGATTATAGATTGAAAGACACTTCCTAAAGGGAAGAAAAATGTCCTCTGATCAGTTAAATGATTAATTTATTAGGTTTCAACATTCTAAATTTATAATATATTTTTAGATTTCAATTTTGCAAAAGAGAAAGATCTGAAGTGTACTGCTTGCAATGTACTTTAAACACATGAATAATAATAAACAATCAAGAATTTTGTATTTCTTTAGACACTTCAAATTTGATGTGAAGAATGTAAACTTCAAAACACTCTGACATAGAGAAAATTTCACAATTGATAATTTCGAAATTGGAGAGCTTCCAAGATTTTTTAAGTCATGAGTTTTTAAAACAGTCTATAATTAAGTTGAATCAGGAACCTTCGTATGCACTTTAAAATAATAAAGAATAGAAAACACTTAAGAGTTTAGTTTAGACTTTAGACACTTTAAACTGATCTCACCTCAAAGCTGAACTGTAACGTTCGAGCTTGCAAGCTTTCCCAATAAAAAGTTTTGAAAATAATTTATAATTAGGTTGATGAAGTTTTTTTATTTCATCAAAAGTTTGAGTTAAATTAACTAAATAAACATAATTTGGTTCAATCGACAAAATATTTGTTGAAATATGTCATACAAGCAGCATGTGCCTAAAGTTCTGAACGGCAAAAAACGCAACATTTTTTCTCGTATAAAATAAATATTTCGAAAGATTAAGCTTTGCTTGTCAATAACTAAAACATATTTTTTACTATTTCAAGCTTAAAATCACAGACAAACTGGTTGATTGAAGTAAAGGAGTTTGGTCGACTAGCATCATTTTTTTCAGGAACTAAAACTACTTTGTTTTTTTAATCAACAAAATGGCAAACCAAATTATTTCAGCGTTTTAATAAATTATAAGGGGATAACAGGGATCAACATCTGTCCCCTTTTCTTTCTGTCAAGAACTTTGACCTAATTTTCTCCCTTTTTAAAAGGTTAGTAGATTTGAAAGATACTGTCGACAGCAAAGTGATCGTCAACGATTTAATCAAAAAACAAAACCCGAAGTATAAATATTCTGTAGTTGAAAATAAAAAAAATCTTTATAAAAGTAACAGAGACTTCACATGTCAAAATGCTTTAAATTAAGGAAAAAAGGAGATTTTTCACAAAAATAACAGAATAAGTCCTTTTAAATAAAATTAATGTTAAGCCAAAAAGATTAATGTTCTAAATAACAGTTAAAAGATTCGATCCTAAAATATAAAATTCTCGAGAAAACGGTAATTTTCAGTTAAACATATTTTACTAAAATAGTTGAATTTTCAACCAAAAAAGATGAATTGTCAAGAAAGGAGTTTCATGTTTAAATAAAGAGATGAATTTTCAACTAAAAAGGCAAACTTTCTACAAAACAGTTAAATTCTAACTAAAAAAGATACATTTTTATCGAAATTGCTGATTTTTCAACAAAATAATAAAATGTTCAAACATTTAATAACATTTTAAGCCATGTAAGACGAATTCTCAACGAAAAAATTATTAGTGTATACTTCAACCAAATTAAAAAATTTTTTAATCTACAATAGTTAAATTCATTTGAAAAAGAAGAATTCCCAACAAACTAATTGATCTTTTAATTAAAAAAAGATTTTAGGCCAATAAACAAAGAAATTTCAACCAATTTGTTCAATTTTCAGGATAAAGACAATTTTTCTACAAAGAGTTGAATTTTCAACCAAAAAATATAAATATTGAACAAAAAAGTTAATTTTCAATCATATAATATAATTGTTAAATAAAAAAGATGAATTCTCAAGAAAAAATAGAATAGTAAATTTTAGAAAAAAATTCAACCAAGAATAATGAACTTTTCTTATTGGTTTCTATATAAGCTAAGTTCACATTTAAGTGAAAAAATTGATGAGAAAAAGGAATGAAAATCTATCTACTGACAAATATGTATTTTTTTAGAGTCAAACATGAATAACTTATTTTTTTTAACTATAAAATAACCATAAGATACCCATATGATACAAACGGTTTTTAGTAATAAATGAAATCCCCTTTAATCCAATTTTCCCGAAAAATGTACACTTTTTTACCTAAAATTCAACTATTGAACTAATATGGTTCCTGAAATAAACAAAATTAAGAAATAAAGTTGGGAATCTGTAATAACAATATTAAGGAAGTAAACTAATATTATAGGAAAAGCCACTTTCTAAAAACTTGTCGACCAAGCAGACTAAAATCCCTACCATTCATCAACCCCATAATTATACTCCTTAATAATGCCAACTTCGAAGCCTTCTATTATAAAACTTTTAAACTACACTATCCCTGAAATTAAAATATCGTTAAACTTTCCGAATTCACAGAAACCTCAGATTTAAACTTAAAAATCAACACCCTGTACATCCGCGTGTTGAATTCGCGTTCACTTGGTAGCGCAATTTGGCGTTTCCTCGTTAGCGCTCGTTTCAACAGAAGTTGTGGTCATCATGCTTGGAAGCCCACTCTTCAGGATACATAATAGTTTTACTTAACGTTCACCGAGCACGAATTCGAAAGGTGTGGGTCGTTGAAAAGGCTTTTGTTTATGTACATGTCAGCGACAGGTAGGAAATTATCGATCGGCGAAAGGTTAGTGATAAATATCTAAAGGTCATCCGGCAGCCCTTGGCTGTTCAATCGGTCGTTTGAACGACCAACTATGCAGTTCAAACTACAAGGCATGGTCAGGGTCTCAACTCAAACTAAAAAAAAAAAGATTCCAGGCTATTGTCCGGTTTTCTCCGTCAAAAATTACATTTTTTTCCGGTTGATTTTTAAGAGCTCGTAATAATTATTATTAAACAAAGAATTATATATGTAAAATATGTAATGTAGATTATTCTAAAAGTCATTGTAAACTTCACATGCCAAAATGTTCTCAAAAAAGGGAAATAAGGTGATTTTTCAAGAATACAGGGGAATATATAATTTTAAATAGCATTATTGTAGGTAACATATGTCCAAGAATTCAAGTCGACATATATTGCATTTTCAACAAAGTAGTGGAATTTTCAACAAGAGAGTTTGATTATTCAAGCTAAAAAGTCGAATTATGTGAGAAGAAATTTGACTTTCAATTAATTTTCAACCAAACGATTGAATTTTTACCCAAAAGATGAATTTAGAATCCAAAAGAACGGATTTTATATACAAAAAAATGAATGTCCAACAAAACAGTTAAATTTTCAATAAAATAATTCAGTTTTCAACCAAAATAACTGAATTTTAAACCAAAAGAGATTAGTTCTGAACTAAAAATATAATAGTAGATTTTTCCAATCAAAATAATTAATTTTAAATAAAAAAGATGAATTATCAACAAAAAAGAAGACTTTTAACAAAAGAGATAACTTTTCAACAATATAATTAATTTTGAAACCAAATATTAGAATTTTGGACCAAAACAGATGAATTCAGAACAAAAACAATAATAGTAGACTTTTCAATAAAAAAATAATCAGCTTTCAATCAAAAAAGAATAATATTCTACAAAAAGATGAATTTTCAATCCAAAAGGAAGAATTTTATATCCAGAACGACGACTGTTGAACAAAACAGTTTAATTTTCAACAAAAAGATATGACCTTTTAACAAAATATATGAATATACAAGAAAAAAGTAATTAAATTTTTAGCTGAATAATATTATTTTTAACAAAAAGAGATTAATTCTGAACCCAAAATATAATAGTACACTTTTGAAATAAAATTAATTAACTTTCAACCAGAAAATATAACTTTTAAAGAAAAGGATTAAATTTTCCACTAAATAGTAGAATTTTTAACCAAAACGGGTAATTCTAAACCATAAATATAATAGTAAACCTTTCAAATACATCAAGAAAAATCACTTCAATAAAAAATACGACTTTTCTAAAAATAGGTGAATTTTCAATCTAAAAGGACGAAATTTCTATAAAAAAAAGGCGTTTTCAACAAAACAATTGAATTTTCGACCAAAAACGATGACTTTTTTTAACTAAATTGCTGAATTTTAAACAAAATAATTAAATTTTTACCAAAGAAAATAAAAGTAATTAAGTTTCAACCAGAAAATATGAATTATTAACAAAATAGTTGAATTTTCAAGAAGATAATTACATTTTCAGCCTGCTTGTAGAATTTTTAACCAAAATATGGATTTTCAATCCAAAAGGACAAATTTTGTATCAAAAAACAAGAATTTTCAATTAAATAGTAGAATTTTTAACCATAAGAGAAGAATTCAGAACCAACAATATAACAGTAGACTTTTCAATTAAAAAGAATGAACTTTAATTAAAATTCAAAAATAGTTGGATTTTCTTATTGATTTCTATTAAATCGGTTCTTCTCATTTAAGCGAAAAAACACACAAAAAGGGGGAAGTATCAATTTTCTTGAATGCAGTGCAAAAAAGAGATAAAACTTTAAAAATTGGAAAGAGTATGACATCTGTGATTTAATAAGCGGCCTACAAAATTTTGCGCAAGGAATTAACTGATGTTATTTCAGAATACATATAGTGACGTTCCGCAGAAGAGTGCCAATTTGAGAACAAAATATATAACAATGGCAATCTCCAACTTCGAATCAGTTTTTTTCGAAAATTGGTTAACATTAAGTTTAAAACCTTAAATATAAAATAATCATCGAAATTTTAACGGAGATGGTCGGTAAAACTGAGCATAATTCCAAATATTTTTTTTCGCAGAGCGAGACGCTATTTATTGCAAAAATCAAAATAAATCTGAAAAATTCCTGGTTTTCAAAAAATTAAAATATTTCCTGGCTGTTTTCCGGCCTTTTCTTCGGTGCTCAAAATTCCAGGCTAACCCGGTTTCTCGGTCAGTAGACACCCTGATGGATTTTAAACTAAAGGAATAACTTGTGATTTATTGTGCAACAGATATACAGCGGTTCTCAAATTAATATTTTTTATAATGAAGTAATTAATGGACAATGTACAAATTTAGTGGTACTTAAAAATAATACAGTAATAGAATTATTTATTTTTTCTCATCATATTAGTCTGCTACAAGCACCTGTCTGGAAAGTGCTGTAGCTCGATATTTCCTCGACCCTTGCATTGCTCTTTGTAGGTTCAAACTCAACTACAGCCAGCACGACCCTTTACATTTTTTATGAAAAGGTGAACAGTCACCAGATACCCCCCCCCCCCCATGATGTCTCATCACCTTTTAAGTACTCTCGGTTTCATAAGCAAAAAAAAAAGATAACTCTGCTCTGCAGTGTAGAGTAACACTTTTCTGATGTTGAAAATTTGCTCTATTTTTAGAACCTTGTGAGTATCTAATACACGCCTGACATACCCTACTTCAGAAAAAAATATGGAGAGTTTTTACAAAAATTTGGACTTTTAATCGCAATATCAAAATAACAGTCGGTTCAATTTTCAATTAGGGAGAACAAGAAATAAATTTCGACAAAAGTGTCAATAAATTATTGAAAATATTATAAATGTTTCATGTTAGTGCTTTTCACTGAAAATTATTATATTTTTAAAAGAATTTTAATATAAAATCATAAAAATTCGAAGACTAAAATTTTCACCATCTTTAAACAACGACTAAAAATTTGTCAAGAATTTATGTTTTGCGATTGTGCTACAGTTGTTTAACGGAAATTATTGGCATTTTTAATGGCTGTGGTTACGTATACTGAAATTTCTGTACAAAAATCTGAATTTTTTCAGTGACCGTAGACCCTGCGATTTTTAATGCAAAATTATTAGATTTCTAGGAATATTTACAATTGTTTAACAACTTCAGGTTGTGTTGGTATGTTTCACCTGGAACTGTTATTTTACACAAAAATCATAAGATTCAAATCCAATGATTATGTTTGAAATAATAAAATTTATGAGCTTGAACAATTGTAGATTTTTTTACCTCCACTTCATTATGAAGAATTAAAATTTTTATTAAAAAATCATTTGATTTAAAAGAAGATTATTTTTTTACACCGAAAATTGGTATTTCACAACAAAGATTATCTTATAATTTAATCAAGATTTAGGATCTTTTTAACAATTGAAGCTTACTTTCACTTTTCTGTTATTTTACGTTAGCGTTTTTGATGAAAAATGTTTATTTTTAATTAAGAAATCAGAAGATGCTTCAGATTATCATTCAGTCACTAACTTCACATTTTCAGTACAATATTTTGGTTATT
>NC_046658.1:113256117-113262223 GCF_010883055.1 Belonocnema kinseyi | reverse complement strand
TTTTATCCCAGAAATTGGCACTTTTCATACAAAATTCCTCACTTTCACTTTCATCTTTTCTCCTGAAATGGGTATAAATATTAAAAAAGGTTTCCAATTTTAGAACAATAATAGAATATATTATCGCTTTTCACCGGAAATCGTTTATTGGAAACAAAAATCATGTCAATTAAAAAAATAAACTTACAATTTTAAACAACTTTAGATTATTTTAGTGTTATTTATCGGTAAATGGTCATTTCGAACAAATATGTTTAACAGAAATATCAATTTTCAGCACTAACTCAAAATATTGTCCTTGCTTTTATTTTCTATTATTTTTGATAAGAGATCATGTTTCCGTTACTAAATTGTTCTTTTTATATAAAATTCCTATAAAAAAAACCCTTCATCATTTTAAATCTCACTTAGTTTTCTTGAAAAAATTGATTTTTAATTTTAAGAGATAAGGATTCATAATCTACTGTTTTATAACAGAAAAAATTAGTACTGATCAATATTATTATTCGACCTGTTTGATAATTTTTACTCAAAAAATGTTATCATTCTAGTATAAACTGTTTTTTGCGTTAAGAAAAAGATAGGTATGAGTACATTTTTAGCTTTTCTATTTGAAATATTTATAGCGAAAACAAAAAAATACACATAAGAAAACAAGAAATGTATGATAAAATTCAAAATCAAGCTTTTCAAGTAAACGAAGTGAGAATAAAATACAAATTTTTACTAGGAACAAATTTGCCTTCTTTACCTTTTTCGTATTTCGCTTCGTTTTTAAAAAAGACTGGGTATTTTGATTATTTGAAATGGATTTTCTTCAAAAATGGCTTAGACCAAGATTTGCTTTTTGATTGAAAGAGATCTCAGATGCAAACTCAAGAAATACCGTATTCATGTTTGCACCTTTGGGTTGAAGTCATTTCAACGGAATCATGAGGTACTATGAAATGTAATAATTTTTTATTAATATTAATTCAATATTTTAATTTAAAAATTGTGTTAGACAAAATAAATAATAATCGTGTACGTAGCGCGCGTGTATTTTTTAAACTAGAAGAAATAAAGGAATGAAAATAGAGGACTCAAATGCTTCCTTAATCGCAATAATGAAACGCAGTTTCAGATAAAAAGTAGACTGTCTACGCCTGGTTTTTTGATAAATTCACTGAACGCCCTGTCACGCATTACCACGAGAAGCACGTGCCAGTGAACGAACTGACCTTTCTGTGACGATAAGGGGGTCACAAAATTAAATCTTATTCATACGACAATTTCTGTAAAGCTTACTCTTCGAAAAATTGTATAATACGCTAGGTTCCTTTAAAGGGCGAAATTATTCTGTATAGTGAGAACATACGTCTAATTCATACTTCAATTATGGCATTAACAGACTTCAGAACCCAAAAATGCTCTCAAAACAAGGAAAATAGGGGCATTTTTCGCGGAAAAAGGGGAATCAATTCTCGAACAAAATTTCGGCCGAAACTTTCTAACAAAATAGTTGAATTTTTATTCAGTAGAATAGTTGGATTTTCATTCAATAAAATAGTTCAATTTTCAGTTTCAATAAATTTCAACTAAAGAAACCGAACTTTTAACCAAAAAACAAAAAAATTAAAGTTTGAACAAAATAGTCTAATTTTTAACCAAGAGATGAATTATGATACTAAAATAATAATATATTAGTAAACTTTTCAATTAAAAAGAATGAAAATTCAACTAAAAAGGTTGGATTTTCTTATGGGATTCTATTAATTCAGTTCGTATTCAAGTGAAAGAACGAGAAAAGGGTGAAATTTCTTCAAAGTAGGGGAAAAAGAATTCTTTAAAAAAAGGAGAAAAGGGTTAAGATTGCAAAGTCTATAATAAGTAAAAATCCAAATTTAATCACAATAAGAAGAAAATGTAGCTGAGGGTCAAAAACTGTTGAAGGTCTTCAATTGTTAACCTTGTAAGCTAGAGGAGAGTTTCTTCACAATTCGATGATTTCTTGGCTCTTAAACAAATTTCCTGAATTTTTTGTCGGAGACCTGACGCCACTAAGTATTATTAAAGTCTCTTCTTTTCAGAGTTTTTCTTTTATTCTCGGCCCCTTTATAAGAGCTAGAATTTGTGACTACGATATTAGGAGGCATGCAATCCGCTCGTGTGAGACTTCCTGCCTTGCTGAGAGTAGAGCCGGGACTTTTTTCTGGACAATACCTTCTTGCATAATACATTCAAACCGCATGCGTTTGGCTGTATGTCACTTACGGGTACAAGATGCAAGATAAGTGCATCGATTTAAAGAAACTGCTACTATCGCCACTTCAAAAGATTCATCTTTGTTCAAGTCTGACTGTACCCTACTGTAATCACTGCTGCCTACAACCCATGCATTCTGATTCTCAGCCACAATACAATACAATACAATACAATACAATACAATACAATAGATAATTTTCAAGTAAAAAAAGTGAAGACCTGCATATTAAACAGAATCTTACAAAAAGAAATTCAAAACTGTTCAATAATAAATGAACACAATGATTTTAGATGAATGATTGAAAATATTATAAATGGTTTATGTTGGTGCTTTTCACTGAAAATTATCATACTTTTAACAGAATTTTGATGTAAAATCATGAGCATTCGAAGAAGATTAAACTTTCAGCATTTTTAAACTGAACACATTATAAATATTATCAATA
This sequence comes from Belonocnema kinseyi, assembly GCF_010883055.1. Lineage (NCBI taxonomy): Eukaryota > Metazoa > Arthropoda > Insecta > Hymenoptera > Cynipidae > Belonocnema > Belonocnema kinseyi. The sequence continues at coordinate 113,259,533 of NC_046658.1, read as the reverse complement.
ACCATTATCAATGTTGAATATTTAGCTGTTTTTCAAGTGACATAAATCAATATTCATTGAAAATATTGAAATATCAGACTTCAAAACCCAAAATGCTCTGAAAATAGGGGAAATAGGGAGAAAATTTTTCAATAATTAGTTGAAATTTTAAACAAATATTGAGTTTTTCGATCCAAAAAGACGAATTTATTGAAAACAGTTGATTTTTCAACTAAGAAAGATGAATTTAACAAAATAATTGAATTTTCAACAAAGCAAATATCTTTTTAACCAAATATCTGCATTTTCAACCAAATCGTCCAATTTTCAAATAAAAAATACTCAAATTCAACCAGAAACAGTTACATTTTCAACGAGATACCTGAATTTGTATACTGAAAAAATGGATTTTTTACCATAACACGAATTTACAATAAGATTCATGATTTTTTCAAACAAAATACTTGAATTTTTAGCTAAAAATAATAGGTGTTTAACCAAAAATGAAATAGTTAAATTTTTAGAATAAAATGTTACTTTTAAACCAGTTTGATTTAACAAAATAAGACGAATTTTTTTTAAATTGTTAAATTTTCAACAAAGAGGATTAATTTTTCCACCCAAAAAGATGAATTTCAAATAAAACAATAAAATCTGGAACCGAAGAAGTGATTCTTTAAAAAAATCCTAATTCTTTTTAACAAAGTAGTTCAACTTGCAATCAAGTAGTGCAATTTTCAATAAATGAAGATGAATTTCCAATCTAATAATGAAATTTTTACCCGAAAAGTTAAATTTTTTACCATAAAATAAATTTACAGCAAGATATATGAATTTTCAATAAATATTTCAATGCTTAACTAAATGCATTAATTTTCAGCTAATAAAGAAATTTTCAACCAAATAATTGAATTTCCAACTTTCAACCGAGCAGTTGATTTTTTGACCAAACAAAATAGTTAATTTCTCAACCAAATAGTAAAAGCTTTAACCAAACAAAATGAATGGTTAGGAAAATAAAAAAATAAAAAAGAAGATGGGAGACAAGTACGAAGTCAGCTAATTGGTTTTGAATCAACATTATTTTATTGTAAAGGAATTGAGTGTATGAGTGTAGTACTGAATATGTGTGTGTGTTTGTGTGCGTGTCATGAATGACGAGGTCCTTTCCAATTGGATAAGGAACCATTATTACGAACGATTGCGAGCGATATATAAATTTGCCAAAAGCTAGATGAAGAGAGAGAGAGAGTACGATTTCAATGTCAAGTTATCGGCGAGCACAGAGAGCAGAGCTTTGCCGACCGTGGAAGCAAGCACTACTGTGTAGTATGTCCTTTTTAATTTATTCTTTTAATAAATACTCGTACTATTTTAATGTGTAGCTTCTAATTTGCTCGTTTAATCACCATCCAAGCCCCCATCCTTGACATTACATTATCTTTATTAAAAAATCCTTTTAACAAAACTTTTATCAGATTTTTAAAGAATTTTTTATACAAATAGCCCCTTTTCGGAAAATTATTGGTTATCTAAATCGTACCAAATGAAATTTAACAAGTTCAGATAAGTAAAGATTATTTCGATAACAAACAAAGATATTTCTTGTTCGTCTAACGGTCATTTATCAATTGTAATATAAAACACGTCTGGATGCAGTTAACTGGAGAATCTAGTTCTTATATAATGCAATTCCTATTCTGTGTCATGTCGGAGCCTTCAATGAATGTTGCAAATGTTGCTTACATAATACCAATGAATTCACTCACCATCATTTACAGTAACTTCTTATATAAATATCGCTCTATATTTTCATATTCAGTTACCTATTTATAGTTTAAGTTTATTTACTCTATTTTTTTATCAATTTGTTATAGATTATTGCAACATTTAGATGTTTTGGAAGAATAGTAATAACTCGGCAAAAAATTAACATTTTTTCAAATTCTTGTGCTCATTTATAAGGCAATTCTCCATCGTATTTTTTTAATTTCAAAAGATATTTTTACACATTTTTTTCCTGAATTCGAGGCTTAAACTTATGGCAAAAATCGCAATATTTCAAAAATGTGTAAGTACTTGCAGTTTTTAAAAATCATTATATAGTATATTGTAATAAATTTTAGTAATATTTATGATAATATTATTTCGAATTTTTTAATTGAGTGAGTGCAATCATTATTTGAAATTCTGGGACTTTTTTGCACCAAGTTCGGCTCCAAGGTAGGACCTAGGGAAAAAATATCTTTGTAATTTAGAAAAATACTATGAAGAATTACCTTTTAAATGCACTCCAAAACTTTCAAACATTTAAATATTTCCTGAGTTATACCAGATATTTTAAAATATCGTAATTTTACGTTTTTTCAATAACTTTTGATAAAATTGGCAGTTTGCCTTTAAAATGGGCATATTACACACACAGAATTCTATTAACTGTCGTGCCGTTAGGAGGCAAAAAATTGTAAGTGAATAGTATGAAAAATAAAGGTCTTTAGCAATAGGTAAAAAACTAGGTGTGTAGATAATTTCCGCCGGTACTGCATTTTAATTTTTTCTGTCGGTTTTAATTAATTTTCTCGAAATAAACGGATTTTCTTAATTTTCCTTACTTAAAAAGCTTTCGAAATAATATAAACCATATTTAACATACTTCAAAGCTGTGTATAGGATACATTTTTGGACAATTTTTCAAAAATGAAATTAGGTTAGATATAAATTTATATATTAAATAATTAAAGATTCGTTTTTGTTATGTACTTATTTCTCACTACACCTTATATGAGAGTCAGGCGAATTTGGTTTAACCCTTAAACGGCCAAAACGCCACTACCGGTACACTGCTTTTCAACGGCCAATAACTAAGACTATTCGACACCAGAAAAAATTGAGATACATATATTTTTATTGCTTAAGATCTCCTCTTTCCGACGGTGCCAATGAAATTTTTTTAAAAATTTTCTTATTATCCCAAAATGCAGTTTAAACAAAAAAAAAACGTGATTTTTCGTGTCTATTTTTTTTTAAGAACCATTTTCCAAAGCTTTTCGAGTCTGTAATTTACCTGGAATCTCACTAACGGGTGGAATAAATGTCTAAACTTTGAGAATCCATGGTTCAAAGATCGATTTTTCGTTTTAGTATTTTCAAAATGGCGTCTTAATGGCAAAATTTTTGTGAAAACATTCATGAATTTTTTTACAATAAACGATGCGCTTTTCTGAAAAATCATCAAGAATAAAAAGTTCTTGTAATCAACCAAGGAATACGCCTGAATTTTTTTGAAGCGTTTTGAGCAAAATTTTGGATTTTGCATATGAACAATTTTTGCAAAATTCAAAAATTGCAACAAACTCCGAATCGGAATGGGATTCCGATGAAAATGATGAACGTATCATCATACCTAATCCAGATTACTCTGGCTCTGATGGAGATGA
>NC_046658.1:113238605-113256017 GCF_010883055.1 Belonocnema kinseyi | reverse complement strand
AATATATGTGTCTCAATTTTTTCTAGTGTCGAATAGTCTTAGTTATTGGCCGTTGAAAAGCGGTGTCCCGGTAGTGGCGTTTTGGCCGTTTAAGGGTTAATTCAAACAAAAGTTGTATTGAATCACTAAATCATTTATTTGAATCACAGACTATTTATTTAAAGATTGACTATGGAAAACTAAAAAAAATTGTGCATGAAACTTTAAAATTGAAGAAAGTAGGTACAGTTTAAAGCAAGTCATAAAGTTTAGTTTGTGGGGATCAGTGATTAGAACTGTCTATAGTTATAGCCTTAAATAAAGCCGAGTCTGTTTTATTAATTGAAGGTTTAAACTCGTATTAACTGCAATAAAGAGACATGTTGTTATCATACTGAATACCTAATTTTCATTATAATAGACTCGAATCAAATTGAATTAAATTTAGAATTTCACTTTTTATTTAACTCGCATTTAAAAACAAATTGTGACCAGTCTTATAAAATAGACAGATTTCAAAGAAGTTACATCCTGGATCAATTTGCATATTGCATAAAACTGGTTTTAGTACTATGTAATTCCTCAGATTCCTTCAATTTTCGCAAGCAAAAATCCTTTTTGGATGTGCAAACTTAAACACACCTCATTAATAATACCTCTGTTCAGTTTAATATTTTCAACTTGTTTCGAACTAATTATGATTATTTAATCACTGATAAGTAATACAAACTTTGATATCGACAATCAATGTTTAAAATTTACTTATATAAATAATATAGTTAGGATTAATAATTTTTTATTGTTTTAACGTCAATATTTTTATTAAAATTTTGTTTTACTTTTAACACTTTATTAAAAAAAATTTCGTTAACTCTATCTATGCACCCTAGTGGATATCAAGTTAGAAAATGATGCTTTCCACAAGAGAAACTTTTAATGATTTAAAAAGAATAAAAAATAAATCTACCGTCAATCGGGGTAAACTTTTCAAAACTTAGAAGTAGGTCAATTACTGTCAAGTTTGAAGCTTTGAAATTGCACGAAGAAGGCAGAAAACGTTCTAAAAATGGCGACTGGATACTGGCAAATCAAGAAGACAGAAAGTCTAAAAAATCATTCATCCAATTGGAAAAATTAAATTCCACAAAAATTATGTTTCATGAATATTATAAAGATATTTTCTGCGGAAAAATAACAAATGCCTATTAATTTATTTTTAAAGAATATTAATTCCCAGGGGTACCATTTTAAAAGATGTGAAATTAAAAACATCTATTTTCGATAAAATTATTTTTATAATTAACTCCAGGCACAAAAAAGATAGAATTGGCGTTAAAAGCATTTACAATTATTTTCTGTTGAAAAAAAAATAAATTATGGAATAATTTGTTTCCATGAGCTACAATCATTCTACGAGGTGAGATTTTTAAAATACCTAAATTTACGATATACAGAAAATTTTAACTGTGAAATACCATTATAACCTAAAGAATCAGTCCTTCACATTAGACCCTTCTAGCAGAATATTATTCCCCTCTCTAAATTTGAATCAGTGAAAACTCGGTCACTGAATCAAGTCATTAAGAATTTTCACTGATTTACAATGCAATCCAGCTGATTCAACTAGTTAAAAATGGGTCAATGATTAAAATCAATTAGAATTTTCACTGAAAATCAGCGCAATTTTCCTTATTGAAATTTAATGAGCCCATTTGCTATTTTTTGTATAAAATTATTTTTGACCTACCCTGAAGCCTTAGAAATAAATATTTGAACAACTTTTTGGCAGCAACTTTTAATTGTTCTTATACAATTATAGTCCGAGAAAACGTACTCCATCATTTTGTTCATCTATAAAAATAATTTGCTATGCTTTAAAATACAATTCTTTCTCTTCTAAGGCTGATGGGAGGCCAAAAATAATTTTCGGAAAAAAAGAACAAATAAGGCATCACTTTTTTTCAAAAAGGTTCAATTTTAAGACGTAGTACTTAAGAATATAATATTTTTTTAAATCATAAATGTAGGTATGTCAGTAATCACAGGGCGCAGAATTCTATCTTATGGAAAAAAGTGTTTCGTGTTTAAAAAAAAAAGAATAATTTTACATATCCTAAACATTGATTCTTTCTTTCCCAAGTCTCAGGGGTAAGCCTTTTGAATATAAGAATACTTTAAAAAGATTTAAAAGATAATATTTATGTTTTTATTTGCCACTCTAGTACATATGGTACCAACAAAATTGATTACATTTTCTGATTTTTGGCGAAGCCGCGATCTTAAAAATTAGCGAATTTTGATCCATAATTACGCCGGTTGACGATACAAGAAACGACAATTTTTTATTTCGGAAACTTTTGCAAAAATTTTACATTGTTGTACTTTTGTTTTTGAAATAATATTTGAAATCGTTACTGATTAAATCAATATTTTAAACTATCACTGGTGACTGAATGAACTTCAGATTTTTACTGGATGGGGCAGTAAGTGACTCAACTTAAACAGCTGCTTTACTGAATATACCAGTAACATTAAATGATAGATTCAAGCAGTGTTATAGCTCGTGTTGCTGGTCTGATATTGCCATTTCTCGAGTATAAACGAATTAACTTTATTATTATTTTTTTTTTTAAACATCTTCTCCTTTCGATAATACAGATTCCCTGAAAAATTTGACTTTTAAAACCTTGCATAATAATGCGTGTATTTCTGAAAAAGGATTCTTCTCTCAATCTCTCCAGCACATTAATGGGAAAGTACCCAACCGGCCATCGAAAGTTCTGTATTTCGATTCCCATCGGAGCGAAAAATGGTTTTTTAAAAAAAATGTAATTTAAAACAATTTTTAATTCAGAGCTCGATCTAGCCTGTAAACACGATAAAAAATTCTGTTATTCTCTGATAATAATACATATTCCTTAATAACTTTATTATGTACTAGAGTTTGTGTTAGAAATATTTGGGATCTGGTTGCAATAAGCAGGAGATACACCTTTCGCATTGCAGGCCGATCCTTGTTTATTGTTTTCAGAATGAAGTGCGGTTTTTAAAAGATCATTTTGCAAAATTCAGCACAAAAATGATAAATTATAAGTGCCATGCCTAACCAGCTGACGAACTACATCGCGTGTGACCAGCTGACTACTGGTACTGAGTAACCAGTAAACCTCACTGATTAAACCAGTGCCGAAATTCCACTGAGTGGAATAGTGAAATTTCACTGATTTTCGATGACACACTTCAGGCTGTTTCAACCAGTAACATTTTCCTGGTTCATTTTAAAAGAGTAACGTGAGAAAAGAACTGTGATTATTATTATTATAAAAACATTTCAGTGTTGAAATGTTGTCACAGGCTTATACTGCCCAACATGTCGAAGGCATTTTTGGTTAGAGATGGATTTTTATTTGATCATTTTTGCACGGGGCTGTCCCGGTATATATCATCAGTCACGGACGCATTTTTATAATGCAATCAAGTGATCTGATGAAAGCAGTCTGCCCAGACATATTGGACAAAGCCTGGTTTTACCCCATCATTGACGGACTGGGTTGCAGTCAAGTACACGATGGGGGGACCTATAGCTTAAGGTGGGTTCCGAACCACCAGAATCTTGGTAAAGGTACATTGAAAAATTTCCAGAGGTACCGGCTCAGGGATCGAACCCCGGACCTCTGAGGTGAAGTCCGAGGGTCTAACCAACTAAGCCACCGAGGCTCTTTATTATTATTATTATTATTATTATTATTATGTGTTTCTATTAAACTTTTACTCGGGTAAACCCGGTGATACATCATAGCCACGGACTAAGTCAAGTTATTATTATTATTATTATTATTATTATTATTATTATTATTATTATTAGAAATCACGAACGAAACTAGTTACATAGGAAGTGACCAGCTCTAATATGCGAGCAATTATTAGTCATTCGTACGATTCTCGCACGTGTTGCTGGCAGTTTCAGCATGGCCTTTATGCACGTGCACTTGATGCCAGTACCTCACAGACTTTCTCAACATCTTTTGCGAAAATGCCCGCACTAAAGTGCACGTGCGTCACCGGTTATACGAGCACATTCCAAAGGCATGGGATTTTCTTTTGCACTTTAATGAAATTCCAAAAATACTCCAGTTTGCTACTTTCACAACGCTAAGTTTGTCTCAGAAAACGCGCGAACATTCACTGCATGTTATGCATCTGAACCCCAAAGCATAATTGAAATAATTAACAATTGAACACTTATTGATCACAAACGACTTAAAATTAAATTAATTTAACTTATAATTAAAAATGTGTCTAGTTCGAAGCGAAATTTAAAATCGTTAAATTTTTAATGTTTCTAACATAAAATTGCTTCAAAATAATATAATTTTCAACATTAAGAAAGTTGTTGATTTATTCTTCCATTTTTTCAAAATTCAAATGAGTTCCACTATGAGTGCTTTAATTTGAGGTACAGTTTTGATCTCAATATTTTAAATGCAATATTTTCAACTTTAAGCGTCGGAATTGTTTAATGTAAAAAATTCTTATTCCCAAATTCCGTGTTTATAAATAGAAAACTTATCGACAAAGGAAAACAGAACTAAGTTTTTAAAAAAACAGAATAAGAAACTTATAAATACAGATTTTCCGGATCTGTTCACGAATTCCCGGCATTTTTCCATATTTTTCAAGGTGTAAAAAAGTCCCAGATTTCCCGGGTCACTAGACACCCTGAAAATTATAATATTCTCAGGGATTAGAGTAGTTCATCATTGCAATTTTAAGAAAATTAGGAAAATCTTTTTAAGAAAAGGGTGATTTAAAGAAGAGAATATTTGTTTCTTTAGAGTAAGGTAAATTGAAAACAATTAAATTGGTTTAAACATTTCGGCACACAATTTTGGAACTCATACGTTGTAGTTAAATAAATCTTTGTATTTAAAGAAATTTTTCAGCGGCGTACATTCGATGAAAAGAATTATCTTTCATTTTATCCATGTACAAGAATTCATTTTAAACATTCTTTAAAAAAGATGAATATGTATCCAAGTTTGATTTCGATTGAAAAAAATATATTTTTATTTATCTGAAGTAATATAATGTAAATTTTATTTACTAATAAAGTATTATAAGAAGAAAAGTATTTTAATTGTGAGATATATTTGTTCTTTTTCGCGACACTTTATACATTCAATCATGTCAGACTTTAATTTTCCTATTTTTTGGTGCATATTATCGATCATTCGGAATTTTCTTTAATGGCATGATAAATTAAAGATTATAAGAACAAAAGTATCTCAATTAAGTGTGAGACATTTTTTCTCATTCATGAAACTGTTTATTCAATCACCTTATATTTTCTTTTGCTGTTTTTTGTTGTTGCGGAAATTGTCGACAATTTGCTATCATTTTTTTCTATTGACAACCGTATTTGCAAGCCAACTTTTGAAGTCTTTTCTGAGACTATTGCAATTACTGTAACTTTATAAATAAGACGTTTCTTGAATCTACAAAAATCAGGGTATTGATTTACAAAACTAAATTAATTTTTTCCTGACAATATAAAGTGCGTCTCAACCTCTATATAATTTTTTAATTCAGTTTAGAATAAAATAATATCTTTAAGTTTGATCTCCCTAAAATTTAATTTGATTTTTGTGAATCAATTAAAAATCAACTTTATTGGCAGCCTAGCCCAATTATTAGCAGGCCAAAAACCTAAATGCACCGATTTAATTTTTGATAAATCTTCGATTGCACTGTATAACTAATAACAAGGCATTGTATGTCAAAGTGACGACAGAAATAAATGAATTAAAATCAAATCAGCTAAACAGTCCTCATATCTAATAAATTAGAGTAAGCTGCCAACAATTAGAAGTTGCCAACAATTGATACTCTTACCCTATGAGTATAAACAAATTTCACTTTTATTCATTTATTTTAAAAAACTTTCAACATCATACAAACTTCTTCATCAATTCCCTTCTTCGTATTTAAAAAATATGTTGCTCACCTTATTAAAACATTTTGTTTTTAAACGATGTCAACAGTTTCTTTACCACATGTCTAATGAACATTAACATTCAAATGAGGCTGATTATCTATTAAAGGTAGCTAATAAATATGCAATTTTTATATAACAAAGAACAACACAGAAAAAATTGGTGATTCCATTTTACTTCCGGTCATTTTCTTACACAATCATTTTGAACTGCAGCTACAATCCCTCTCTTGATTAAGGTAAAAACTATAAAGCAATTGAATTGCATCCAATATCCGTATTGATCAAAATGAACCAAGTGTGGTTCAATTTTGTTTCATTATATTCTGACGTCATTTCTTTTTTCAAAATGAAACTTTATTTTTTTTCTGTGAACGCATCTTTGTTTTCCAATGTCATCTCTAAATTCTACTCATATACCTTATAGATCAAAAACTTTTAAAACACACCTTGAACGGCTTTTCGAAATTTAAGCACTAAATGTTTCTGCAGACTCGAGTGTAGGTCGAGTTGCGTAGTGCAATTTTTTTAATAACTTATCACTGTGATAATTTAAGTCAACACGAGGTCTACAACGAGCCGGAGACCCGAGTGAACTGAGGACGACCCTCGCATGTCGGCGATCGGAAAACGACTGACGACTAACGTCCGTGATATAGGAGACACACGGTCGTAGTAGACTGCACGCGTAAAGTCATTTGTACGTATATACAAGTCATATGGCGTACATTGTCGGCATTCAACTACGTGTGTCTATGGACCATTTACTCATTATCCCGCCTCTTCATTTTACGAATTCCTATCAAGGAATTCCCGGATTTCGTACGTACATCGTTAAAAGATAAGGGACAGTGCATCAATAACATAAAGTTTTTTCTTTAAATTTTGAACCCGCCCCCCTCTGTTTAGTTTAGGTCCACAAGGGGCCGTCCATAAACTACGTTACGAAACAGGGCAAACAGAGTGGTTTTCACAAAAATAGGGGAATAATAGGCGAATCAATTCTTTTAAATAAAGTTCTCAGATTTCAAGTCGATATATTTCGCATGTTCAACAAAGGGATTGGCATGAATTTAACTTTACGTGCCAATGAAACTAGGTGAGTGAAAAAAGTACTTAGACAACAGCAATTTCCAAAAATCAAGGAATTTTATTAGTCAGGGATAAGTAAGAGATTTAGAAAATATATTGCAAAGGACAGGTAGTTTCTATGACTTTAAATAACTGTCAAGCAGAGTAAATTTGAAATTTCTTAATTTTGATATGATATTATTTTACCCCATTTATAAAAGATTCTAGGTTAAAAATGCTACAAGTTTAAGAATCTAGTCTTTAATTAATGTTAATGGCCACGGATAATGAAAAATTAATTTGGCTTGTATTTGTATTCCTTTGTTTGCAGTTGCTTCTTCCTGAATATTATCTTTTTAGTTATAGATTTGATTATTTGTTTAAAAATTCAATAATTTTTTTGAAGTCATACTTTTTGATCCGAAATTTAACTTTTTTGTTGAAAATTCAACAATTTCGCAGAAAATTAACTTGTTTAAAACATCCATTTTTGTGTTGACAGGTCAACTGCAATTTTTTTGGGTCAAAATTCAAGTATTAATTTTAAAGTTTGTCTTTCTAACTTAAAAATTCATCTATTTCAGTAGAATTTATATGTTTCTTATGGATAAAAGGGCAATTATTCATATTTTTGGTTGAAAATTCATCTCTTCAAAGTTTTGTGGTAAATTAATGTTCTTAAATGTAAAAATAAACTGTGTGGTTTAAAAGTTGAACTACCTTCCTTAAGTGAACTTTTTTTGTCTTTCTTGACTGGAAAATCTTTATCTGTTGGAAATTGTCTTCTTAGTTTTTAAATTATTATTTTTTTAAATAAAATTTAGTCTTTTTTATTAAAATATCAACTATTACACTTTTTTGTTGAGACTGCACCTTTTCAGGTTGAAAATTAACTATTTTGTAAAAAATTTAATTTCTCTGCTAAAAGTTCAAGTATTTTGTTAAACTGTCGGCTTTGTGGCAGAATAATATTTTTTTCTTCACAATAAATAAGCTTTCAAGTTTTAAATTTGTATTTGAAATATTGTTTTATCTCGTTTATAAAAGATCGTATGTTAAAAATATTACAAGAATAAAATGCTGGCATTTAAATGTTAATGAAGAGGGAAACTAAAAAAATGGTCAAGAAAAAATCAAAGAATTTTGAAAATAAAGTTTTCATAACACATGTATCAAAAATTTGACTTTCGATGTCCCCGTAGCGGGTTTTATGAAAAAGTGTATGCGCAAGTCGGGTCGGGGCGAGGCAACAGTTTCGCTCGGGCAGCTAACTTCGCACTCGTGCAATTGTCGCCTTTCGCCCCTTGCTGCGCAATAAACTATTTCACGCTGCAAAGCATGTATTATCCTAAGTATAAAAAAATTCCCTTAGTTTCAAGTCCCACATATTATTATTTCTGAAAATCATAAATTACGTACAGTAAGAGGGGTGGGGGATATTTTGTTACAGTTTGTTACATGGGGAGAGAGGATCTGGGAGAGGACCTATAATATGTTACTTAAATTAAAGTACGGCCACAAAGCACTCTCTAAATCTACTAAAGGAATTAATAGTACTTTGGACGCAAGACGTAACCTGAAGCAACTAAAGCGCTGAGAGTACGGCCCTTGAGCCGTTTGTCTCGGTTGACTGAGCAAGCCCTTCCGCGCTCCCTGCATCCGAAACTTTCGAGGGCATGAGTTGTAGGAACGCCGTAAACTCGGACTCCATATTTCCAGGTTCCAGTATATTTTAAACGGTATTTTTAAATAAATTTAAAAACTATTTTCACAATAAAGAGAATTTTATTGAAATCAAAAGAATTATTAAATATATGGAAGAGTTAAAGAAATGTGAATAGAGTACAAACAATACACCACATTATGTATAACCAAACTAACCGCTGGAGCCGCTAGGCAGAGAGAGGAAGATGTGTTGAGTACAGCGTGACAAGCAGAAGGGCCGTACTCTCAGCGCATTAGTTGCATGCAGTTGCGCCAGACATCCAAATCTAACAGAAATCGTTATTGCGACCCTGTTTGTTTAAGTTTGAATTCAAGAAAAGGCATATGAATATTCTTTAAAATTAAGTCGAGTTCGGTGGTTCTGCAGTACGTCTGCCAATTTCTGCATATTATAAACCTCGAGGATGTTTAATTTTTTTGAAAATACATTTTAGTTAACCTAACTTTTTTCAAGGACACTTTGCCAGTTCCCTTTAAACTATTCACTTATTCTTCAATATTAAAGTAAAATTCACCCGTTTTTAACAAACTAAACAGACACAAAAAATAACGATTTCAGTGACAAAATCATTTAACTTGCAATAAATTGAAGTCAGAATCCACTTACTCACAAACGAAAAATCGTAAGAGGAGCGAGTCAAAACGTCATGGCAGCAGCAGCGTGCATACGCCTGCGCTATAAGAATAACGCAATTTACTTTCAGCAGTATATTGAATATAAATTTGAGCTTATACTTGAAAGTTCTTCTCACAAAAACATGTTCGTGCTACTTTTTCTCAAAACTTAATTTATGGCCTCAAAATTCTCGAGATTTTCATCGCAAAATTTTATAAGAAAAATTATTATTTTTAAAAAATGCGAGATACGCAAAAACTATCAGCCCCATTCGATTCAACAAATCCAAATTCATTTACTTCTTGAAAAATAAATGATTAGTTTTTGTAATATTAATTTACAATCATTTTATAAAATTATGTTAATTTAAAAATTTCAATTTCGAGAACGCTCTTTTGCATTCCTGAAATATTTGTTTCTTTCTTTTTTTGTTTCGTACGTGATTTTACAAAAATCCCTTCATATATAAATAACTTCTTTAAATTTTGTTTAATCATAAAGATAATATAACAGTATAAATATAAATTTATACTTTTCTAAATCCTTCAAAGTTGTCTTAAATCAACGAGACACTAAAATCCCTTTCAAAAAAACACTGCTGTATTTGTTTTGAAAATATCAAATGTCTGTACCGTTTGAATTTTCAATATTATATTATTCATACACAATTATTATTAATATAACAATATAATCTTAGAATATGAATTCAAAAAACATGCGACTTTCTTAATTGAAACTCAAAACCCAACAGAAGGTATTTTAAAAACTTATTCAATTATGTTTTACTACCAATGTCTTGCTACTCGTTGAATTCATACATTAGTACTACTAAGCAAATTAGTAGAATTTCCTTTCTAATTAATTTAGTAACATAAATCTTACCATTTCATTTAGCCGAAAGATGAATTTTTAACCAAATAATTGCATTAATTAGCAAACAGTTAAACTTTCATAAAAAACAAGGAAATTTTAATAAAATATTTTTAATTTCAAGTGAAAAACACCATTTTTGGAAGACAGTTGTATTTTTCACTTTAAATGTTAAATTTTTAACCAAAAAAGTTCATTTTGATCCAAGAACGATGACTTTTTCATCATAAAAGATGAATTTTATAAAAAAAGGCGAATTTTCAACCAGTTGAATTGAACGGAATTTTTTTACATAATAGTGCAATGATTAACCAAAATGATGAACATTCAATCAATAAAGATGAATTTTAAATCAAGTGGTTGAATTGTTTACTAAAATAGATACATTTAAAGTAAAAATGGAATCGTAAAATTTGCAGTTAAAAAGATTAATTTTCAAGAACCACAAAAGGAATTGCTGAATTTCCAGAGAACAAAATTAATTTTTAGTCAAAAAACAGGTATTTTCAACAAAAAATTACATTTTCAAAAAAGGTAAATTTAAACAAATTAATTTTTAACAATGCAGTTCAACTTTCAAACAAATAATTCAACATTTCATAAGTTTTATTAAGCCTGTGTCTGTAAGTAGGGTTATAGGCCTTCATAAAACCTATGCAATTTCTTACCGTGAAAATATAATTATCACATAGTTTCACTTTCATCCAAAACAGATCATATTTTCATCGAGAAATAAGAAAGAAAGACGATTTATCATTTAAAAAAGTTGAATTTTTTCCAACAAAGATCAATTTTATACAAAAAAGTTAAATTCTTTCTAAAAACAAATAATAATTTTTAACCTCAAAAAAAAAAAGATTTTAATTTAAAATACAAAGCAGTTTAATTTAACCAATAAAGACAATTATAAATTTTCCACAAAAAACAAAACTAATTTTGAACCAAAGTAATGTTTTTTGAACAAAGTAGTTCAACTTTCGACCAAATTGTTGAATTTTTCAACCAATTTTCAGCCAAACAGTTGAATTTTTTACCACACAGTTAAATTTTTAGTAAAAAAAATTCATTCTTAACCTTAAAAAATGAATTTACAACAACATATATTACGGTTAATTTTTCATTTACAAAGATTAATTTTCAACCCAAACAAAAAAATTTCAACAAAATAGATACATTTTCTACCAAAGAAATGAATTTTTAAACCAACAAAATTAATGTTTAACCAAGTGTAAAGTTAAAGATGATTACAAAACTTACGGATAAATATATTAATTTTCGTGGGGAAAATAAAAAACTTCTAGCAAAACAGTTGAATTTTTAACCCACACAACTACTCAAAAAGTGAGAGAAAATATGCCGGAAGAGAAAAGTTAAATCCGGCATATCTTGCCGGAAGACAATACTCGACTTTCTTATTATCAAAAATGATTATTACTGGGAAAGCAAAGAGTAATTATCTCCAGGATATCTACCCGATGGATTATTTTTAATTTCCTGTAATTTTCCTGTTTTCTCCCGGCCAGTTAAAAATAATTCAAAAGATCTGAAATCGGTAAAATTCGTGTCGACGTATTTCCGCTGGGAACTGTTATATAGATAGAAGAATGATTCTCTGATTTGAAGTTGCACTGCCTGTATGATTTGAAATAATTGATTCGGTCCATTGATGAACCTAAATAAGTTTCAACGGAAATGATATTCTACGGTGAACTTTAGTTTTTTTTCAGAGATATTTTTTATAAAGTATTATTATTTACGCGAGAGTTTAATCGCAAGGTAAATTATTCTAATTAATTTTGTCTTTTGAATTAATTTCTCATTTTAAACCTTAATTAACCCTAAAATATTGGTTGGTTTACGAAATTGAGGGTTAAAAATAATAAAATAAGCAAAAAAAAAAAAACGTAAAATTCAGTGGATAAAATATTTTAAAATTTAAATAAAGCTCTCACAATCGCACTTTAACCATTACCTGCATGTGCACAGTGCTCTGGTTTTGTCAAACGTTGCTCGATACAATTTTCGGGAGAAGGTTCCTTTCTGACCACTCAAACTTCAATCAGTAAGGGAATGATTATATACTTGGTTACGCAGAACCGGAAGTATTTCCCCACCTAATTGTAAGATAACCCGATTTTTGTTATAAACGCCTACCAATAATATATCTGTACTTAGCTCTGAGTACTAGTATCGCTAACTGAAATTCATACTTTTTGTAGCATCTAATTTTATTTCCTCCTCATGAAAAATATTTTTCGAGAGTACACGGAGATAAATTTCGGTAGATTAATTCACGGCACTGCTCCTTAATTTTATCACGCATTGGCGCGAGAACTAAGATCTCGGAACCCTTGCTTTTAAAGCATGGGTCTCGAAGTTGCAGGCATGACGCCATGCTCCTTTGCTCTCAGGTCTCGAACTCTATGCTTGTAAATCATAGTGGCCGAGACTTTAAAATAATTAAAAACTATAGCTCCAAAATCATGCGCTTCTGTGAATTATTATCTTGAAAATTCTCTCCATATGTACGGTCACTTTAAAATAACAAATTTGTCACATGTAACTCTTTAACGTCCAAGAATTTATCTCGTTACATAAAAAAATTGAAAAAATCAGGAACAAGAAATGGTGGTTTTCTGATCAATTTTTACCAAATTTCAACAAATATAATGGGGAAATAGGAGGAAATAGGGAAAATAAATTCTGTTGAATAAAACTACTGTTGGTACCATTAAATATGAAGCGCAATTACAATTTAAAAAAATTGTAACTAAACAAATAAATTTTTAACCAAGAAGATTAGTTTTCTTCTAAAAAAATATTAATTTTTAACCAAAAATGGAATTATTATATTTTCAGTTAAAACCATTAGTTTTCAAGGAAAAATATTGTTTTCAACGAAATATTTAACTTTTAAAATAAAGGACAAATTTGCATCTAAATGACGAATTTTCAAGCAAAACATTGTTTTTAACAAAGTATTTCAACTTTCAACTAAGTAGTTGGATTTTCGAACACAACAGATGAATTAGCGACGAAAAATATAATAATTAATATTTCAAGCAATAAGACGAATATTTACAAAAATATTTACATTTTTAACTAAAACAGATTATTAATTGTCAATCAAATACAGTGAAACTCTTCTATAGCGCCGATTTCGGGGCTGACGGTGGGTGGCAACTAACTCATTATAGCCTGCTCCGATTTTGTTCGTTCACGCCTGACTGCTCACGTGAGTGAAAGCCGCAGATCCCATTGTAGTTGAGTTTTAAATAAAAGAAGTTTTAATTTCTACAATAAGAGATGAATGTGCAACTTTCAACTATGATGACGAATTTTCAAAAGAATACATGAATTTTTAACTAAATAGTTGACCTTTCTACTAAAAAAAAACTTTTAAATGAAAATGAAATAGATAAATTTTGAATTAAAAAATTTTTTTTATTGATAAAAAAGAAGACTTGAAAAAAATTCATTTTTAACAAAATAGTTGAGGCCTCAACCAAAGCTGAATTACCAACCAAACAGTTGCATTTATAACTAAGTATAGTTTCAATATTAAGCAAAAAGGACGAATTTTCAACCAAAAAGTTGAATTTTCATTCTAAAAGAAGAATATTCAGCAAAACAACAGTTGATTTTTCGACCAAAAATACGACTTTCAACCAAATAGTTGCATTTTCCATAAAATAAATAAATTGTCATCCAAAAGATAAAATTTTAGCCCAAAAAAGATTAATTCTGAAGTCAGATTTTCTTATTAGGTTATATTAATTCAGCTATCATTCACGCAAAAAAACGGGGAAGTTTTTTAAAATAAAGGGAAAAGACGAATTCTTACAAAAAGGTTAAAGAGTGTAAAATCTGATGTTCAAAAGCATTTTCATACCATTTCTTACTATAGATTTCCTACGTAGAATAAATAAATTTTCTTTTTTTTTTAGATAAAACCCAAAATAAAATGGATTAATGTATCTAAAGGGGCCTTTTCCTTTTAAAAAATAGCTATAGTGAGATTTTCTTTAAAAAGTGACTGATAGAGACTAAATGGACTATGTGGCAGCGCTGAGAATTTGTTAAATGTTTAAGTTTAAATAAGAAAATAATTGAAGGATTCTCATTATTTGACCTGCTTTCATTGTGACAACTTCCAAGACAAAAACAGTGCTAAAAGCCATGATGAAACTTAATAAAAATTAATTTTTAATTTATTGCCCCTGTAAGTTGAAAATTCAAATTTGTAAGATTTGAAATTTTTAAAAGTATAAACAATATATTATGAAAATAAGTTTACTTATACCCCTTTACTAAAAAATTCCGAAAATCAATAAATTTAGTATTGTTGAACACCTGTTTATATTAAACTCTCTCTTACCGATAAAGCAAGAGTCCGACGTTGCCAGCAAAACGATCGTCGTTTCTACTCTGTCGGTAATTTTGATCGTTTCCCAGGTTATAGCGAGCTCATACGGATCGATTGTGTACTAAAAATGTGTAAGTAATAACGATATTAATAATACCTAACATTTTAAATTATTGAAAATATGACTTCACACTCTCTAAAGAAAATTTCTTCAGATTGTGTTGTTTACTAATAATCAAATTTCATTATTTATGTTCAACATTCATGAGATACATTATTTCATCATTATGATCAGGATATCCTCAAGATGCAAATTTTGAAACTAAAATAAAAATTCCATAATTAAGTTAAATGTATAAGTAAATTGCCTTCCCAGACGAAAATATTATATATAGTTTATACATAGTGTGAAGTATTATATAAAATATTCAGTTGTTTTATACATTTTTTATATAAAATAAATGAATATTATATATAATACTTCACACTACATATAAACTATATATAATTTTTCTGTCTGGGTTGGAGTAATGAGGAAATCCTTTAAAAATAAAATAATTCTTTTGAAGCATAAAAATCCTATTCAAATCAAAAGAAACCAATCTTTGGAGTTAAACTGGACTTTTATCATTACAAGTAGTATTTAACCTAATAATTTAAAACAGTTTCTTTCATCTATAAAAGATAATAATTTCCTTAGAATCTCTATACTTTAAAGAAATGTAGTTTTAAACTCATATCTATAATCACTTTCATCCTAAGATTTGTATGAACGTTAAATTGTCATATCAATGATAACGAAGAGGTAATCTTTGTCTCCGAGACCCATGTTTGGTCACGCTTTCTAAAAACCAAACGAATCCGGGAAATGAGTCTCACGATTTTGTCTTCACACGTGTATTGTGTCCTCGATAAGAAGATTTTTAAAATCCTCGAGACACTTTTATAACGACGAAAAGAATTGAGATGATTCTTTATAATTACGTTCAACAGGAAAAACTACGTCAGAGAATTGAATAACAGTTCTGCTACTTAATCAGCAACATCCTGAGAAATTGCTCAGAGTAGAGACAATACGCAAATAGTTCATCCTCTTCACAATAAATTCTAAGGTGTAAAATTTTGATACCAAAGTGAATCAAATGTTTTATAATACAACATTAATTCTCAACTACATTCGCAATATCTGTCAATTGTTTTTCCATTCTGACATTGATTTTATCCACTTTTGGAACAAAACTTCGGTATTTGCATGGTTTCTACCTGATGAATGATTTTTAATTACCCACCATTTTCCGATTTTCTCACGGTCAATCAAAAATATCTTTACGGAAATACTCAGTCTCAAAGTCTAAATTATAACCGTCTCCCGTTACGGTTAATTCCGCAATTCTAGCTCTACCGCAATAATTGACCTGCTAATTTTACGCAAAATTCCGTAATAACAGTCAGAGCTAAATTATAATTCTTTACGTGAATTCCGTGTTCCATTTCGCAATCACATTTATTTCGAAAAATATCCCATTCCAAGTCAGCTTTATATTTATTTACAACATTTTTGTATCATAATCCAGAAATAAAGAAACGTCCTTTTTGTTAAATATGTAAAAGGTAAGTTTCAAATTGTGGCCAATTTTTGTCTGTAAAAAAGAGAATGTTTAAATTCTAACCAATTTTAATGTGGAAAAAGGAATTTACCAAATTTGTCGAGTATTGACTTGGAAGAGGGATTTGTTGTAAATTCCACTTTCATCAATTATAATTGAAATTATTTTCTAATATTATCCCTTTCCGTGTAAAAATTTACCTGTTCCGACTTTGTATTATATTTATTTACAGCATTTTCTATCATAATTCAAAATAATATTGGCTCCCTTTCTCTAAAACTTTGAAAAAGGAAGCTTCAAATTCTGTCAAATTTCAATTTACAAAAAAAAACATATTTTAAATTCAAAAAATTTTCTGCTGACTTGGAACAAAAATCGGTCCAAAATTTGTAAAAGGAAAGTTTTAAATTGTAAAGATTTCGGACTTGGAAGAGCGATTTTTTACATTCCTTTTTTGTAAATCAATTATTAAAATTCGTTTCCACAAATCCCGTTCCACGTGAACAATTCTCTGTTCTAAGTAAAATTATAATTATATACGAAAACGTTGTCTTTAAGTCAACTTTCTCATTATTTACAAAATTCTTTGTTCAAAAGTCAAAATTATGATTCTTTACGAATTCGAATTTTTCTGTTCCCCATTGTAAAAAATATGTTTCTTTACTGAAACTCCTTGTTCCAAACTTAAAACTATAATTCTATATTAAAATTCTGTCCTAAGTTAAAAATTATACTTTTACACGGAAATTCCCTGCCTCAAACTATGCTTTTTTACTAAAGTAATATGTCGTAACTTAGAATATTTTTTCTCTCTCAAAAATCTCCTGTTCAAAGTCAGAATTATAACTGTTTTTGAAAAAGCACTTATCCAACTCGGAATTGTAACTATTTTGGAAAATTCCCTACTCTAAATGAGATTTATGATTTTGCACAAGTTCCCTGTTCCAACTCAGAATTCAGAATACAAAATTAAAACCACTTTTAATTTGCATATTAGTATAATTGAGAGAGAAATCCCAGGGTCACTAAGTCATATTCGTAGGTTTTCATTTATTTAATACATTGTTCGTATAAAGTAAATAAATATTATATATACAGTCTGTCAAGTTAAAGCGTGGGTGGCTTTACTCGCAGTCGGTAAGGTGTATCGACATGATTTTGGTGTCAAAATATTAAGAAGAGCTCC
>NC_046658.1:113236204-113238505 GCF_010883055.1 Belonocnema kinseyi | reverse complement strand
GGAAATTTCTTTTGTTAACAAACTTTGAATTATTTCAAAATAAACTTGCATTTTATCCCTTTATATTCATTATCATAAATGATACATAGTTATAAATATGATAATATTATAAAATTGCAATAATCAATACTACTTCACCTTTTAATACATTTCTCTTTATTTTTTTTCTTCATTCACTCCAGGCAGCATCTATGGAAATACGAAAAATACAGAGAAACGTCGCGTCCAATGCATTTTATAAAAT
The DNA here is from genome assembly GCF_010883055.1 of Belonocnema kinseyi. NCBI lineage: Eukaryota > Metazoa > Arthropoda > Insecta > Hymenoptera > Cynipidae > Belonocnema > Belonocnema kinseyi. Next base: position 113,238,261 of record NC_046658.1, on the reverse strand, counting down.
ACGAACTGATAGTAAAAAGGGTGACAAAATGTATACCAGGACTGGTACACACTCTTACGTTACCCCTTCATCATTTTTAACGAGAGTTCAAAGCTTCTGATCTGAGTCATAAAATCAACCCCCCCCCCCCCCCCCCCCCCCCCCCCCCCCCCCCAGCTCTTTTCAAGACAGGTCTGAACGGATTTTATTCTGCACTCAAAAAGGAGTTCACTGTCAGCAATAATTCGTTTTTATGTAAAAATGATATCATCGAGTATAGCAACTGGTGTACTCATAAGTCGTAATATGGATCGTTACCAAAACATTGCGAAACTGAAGTCTCACAATCAGTATACAGAGTCGCCGCAAAACATTATTTTAAAAATTCCCTGACTTCCCTGATTCTTCCGTGACTAATTTTTCATTTAGTCTGACTAATAATATTCAAGGAAGAGAATTTTCAACCAAACAGTGGAATATACAAACGAATTTAAAACAAGAAAGATTAAAGCTCAACAAATTTAATACATAGTTGGAATTTGAAGCAAAAAATATCAAATTGCTATCAAAGTAGAATTACTTCCAAACCGAAAAGATGAATTTTCCACAGAAAATGGTCATGTTCAATCTACAAAAAGACGAATTTTCAATTTAAAAAGATTAATTCTCGAAAAGAAATGGAATAATAGTTCAATTTTCAGTTACAAAAAATAATTTAAACTAAAAAAAATGAATTTTTAAGGAAATAGAGCCTTTGTTCAAAACTTAGAAATAAAAATCAATATTAAAAAAACTATTTATTTTAGACCAGTAGTAGACGAGAAGCAATTACCATTAAATTATTTACATTTATCTGGTTGAAAAACATAAAATCAAATAATGTTTCCGAAAAATAGTTCAGTTTTCAATCAAAAATATGACCGTTGAAACACATAAATTTTTCACCACAAAAAAGTTGTTTTCAATAAAATCGTTCAACTTTCAGCCAGAGATCAATTTTGAACTACAATGATCAATCTTCAACTGGAATAATTAAATTTTCAGATGAAAAAATTAAATTTCAACAAGCAGAAAAAAATAATTTTCCACAAATTAGTCCAATTTACATCCAAAGAGATAAATTTTTAAATAAACTGATAAATCTACAAACAAGCCAAAAATGCAAGCATTAGTTTGATACCGAAAAACCGCATTTTCACCCAGAAATGAATTTTCAACTAAAGAGTAAATTTTCAACAAAAAAACGAATAAATTTTCAGAGATCTAAGTTATCATCGGGGATTTTAATTTTTTTTTAAATAGTTAAATTTTTAGTTAAAAAAAAAAGTGATTTCCAAATAAAAAACAAACAGACTTTAAACAGAGATTAATTTTCAGCTAAAATGATGAATCTTCAACAAAAGAGATGAATTTTTAAACCAAAAATACTTGCAATCAAGAACGGGTTCAGTTGAATTTTTAACATAAAAATATGCATGTTTAACCTAAAAAGGCAAATATTCAACAAAACAGTTGAATTTTCAACCGAATGTCTTTTTTTTAACAATAAAGTTCTCGGGTGTCCGGGTTTTCCCTGACCTATGGCCACGCTGAGTAGAGTGATACGCCTTTCCATTATACAATTATTTTGTTTGAATAATACTATTAAACAACACTTGATTGGATGTGGATTTTAGTAAGTTTCCAAATTTCAGTTACCTTATTTGTCTAGAATTCGGAACTTCAAATGAAATGTAACTAAAACTTTCAGTCAGTGATACATTTTTTTTTAATGAAGCAAACAAATTTTTTAAAGTAAAAGTTAAATCAAAGATCTGAAGGTACATTCAGACTGAGCGCCAAAAAGCCCATTTTTACAGTATTTACAAAAAAATTAGATCCCCACTCTACGTATTAAATTTTTATTTAACGATTCTAGATCTCTCGAATTGTTTTTTTTTTGCATTTTGGGTTAGAATTAATGATAAAAAAATACATTACTTGGTTCTGAAACTTCCTTTTATTCAAAAAATTCACAATTCACTACCTCTTTTGGCACCGCATATTTGTATATACTTACATTGCACTCAATTTAAAAT
>NC_046658.1:113226800-113236104 GCF_010883055.1 Belonocnema kinseyi | reverse complement strand
TTATATTTCCCTGAGGTATTTAAATATGAAAACCAGAAAATCCTTAATCTAAAGTAAGTTTCATAAACTTGTTGAATACTATAAGCAACTGTTTTCATATTAAGCAATAGTACATCAACACACGAGAATTCCAACTTGACCCATATACATGCTTTGAGAAGCTTCCGAATAAAAGTTAGAGTCGTTTTCACAGAGGTTAATTTGTATCAATGAGTCAATTTATCGTAGCTGATTAGGAAAATTAAGTTCTACGTTCATCAGTTTTATTCTCGAAGATATTGCTATTATTAAATGGCTTTTAATTAGCTGAAAATCACGTGCTGAAAATCAATAGACGTAACGGTAATAGAAGCATTGGCTTTTAATATTCATTATCTCGAACGACATTAATGACGTTGCGGATCCTATAAATACGTCAGCTGAGTTTCAGAGACGTCAAATTCGTCAGAGATACAATACATGGAGCCAGTTAAACGAATATTGTATTAAAATCCCACCGAAAAGTTTGTGACGTGTGACCTTCCGAAATTATGAGAATTTCCAATACTGATAAAGTTTATGAAATAGAACATCAATAGATGGAAAACAAGTCGTTGTATCACTTCTAAAAAACATGTGGAAAAAACTATCAGCAAACAAATATTTACAATAAAAATAATATGAAATAAAAAATAAAAACTTCTACCATTGTTATGCTTTACATTTAAAAATTCTTTCATTTGGAATATTTCGAATTAATAACTTGACTTTTGACTTCCAGAAATTTAGGAATTTTTATTTACACATCTTAAAAATGGAAGAGCTTATCATTACAAATCTTCAAAAATAAAGAACTCTAAATTTTGAATCGTAAAAATTGAAGGATTTGCAATGGCAAAACTTAAAAATTGAATGAATTTAGTTTTTAAAATTAAGGAATTTTCAAATGCAACTCATCAAATTTGCACAACTTGAAATTGAGAATTTTGAAAATTGACGAATTTTTTATTTTGCCGATTTGCAATTTAAAATGTCTATAATTTTGATCATTTACATTCGAAATTACTTAAGTATTGATGATTTTTGAAGTGGAAAGTTGACCTTTTATTTTCATGTAACTATCACACATCTTTAAAATTAAATATTTTGTAATTGCAAACCTTCAAAATTGCAGAATTTTCTATTGCAAATTTTCAAAAATTGAACTTTAAAAAAGATGTTCTGAATTACATACATTTACATATATATTTTTTTTACCAATTTTGCCGAATGGCAGTAGGGCACGGGGGGGGGGGGGGCAGCGCCAACCAGTGGGACAAAGGTGATTTTCCTTATAGCATGGCTATTATTTAGCAATTTTAGTATTACTTTGCATAAAATACATCTATTTTATCAGAGAGATAGTTTTACTCACTAAAATCTTAAAAATTGACATTGAAAAAGAAAAATTATACAGAAAACAGTTTTTACCACGAAAAAATGGAAGTTTCGCTGACAGAAATATAAAGTTTTCAACTTTAATAACAATCCTTACAGTATAAAAACTTGATATCTTGACAGATGAAACAATATTACACAATCTAATTATATTAATTAGACGTAATTCAAGTCCAAAATATATTAAATCTCATAAATAAGTGAGGCCTGGCCAGAGGGGCAGGCCCGACGAAAATAATATTTACAAGTGCTTGGGTGATACACGTGTCAAAAGTTTCGTCGATGAACGATCGGCAATGTAGAAGGGCAACTTATCTTGTGGGCTACATGGAAGAAACTATTAAATATTATTATTATGAATCCGGGCGGTATGCAGATTACTTTTATTGATACGGTATAGAAACATTGCGTAAAGTCCGTTTCTAGTAGAATGTCAACGAATAACAGGTTATATTACAGCCATCTCTATTTTTATGCAAAATAACTTATTCTTTTTTTGGACATATTTAAAGGTAATTTTTCCAGCACATAAAATACCACAGAATCAGACCGTCACATTTCCTTATCTTTAAATGTTTTCCTTTTCATAAAAAGCTGCAGTCGGCTTCGCCCTCAGATGAGGGGCAAAGCCAACGAAATACGGCTTGTTAGAAATAATTAAATTACCAAATCAGTGTTTTTTCCACGTGATTAATACTTGTAGAAATATGATATAAAATAATGTAGAACTCAAAATAAGAAAAAATGGATCAATTCAACATCTCATTAACTTTAAAAAAATTATTGACTGTTGATTGGTTGGCACTGCCCCCCCCCCTTACCCTATAATATATCTGCAATTTTGAAGAGTTAGAAATGGAAACTTGACCTTTAATCTCCTACATCATCAACATTTTGGAATTTTTATTTATACAATTTTAAAATTAAAGAGTTTTTATTTCTAAATTTTCAAACCTTGAGAATTTCCCATTGAAAATTTTAAGAATTGACATATTGAAAAACATGTTCCGAATTACATGCATTTAAATATAAATATTAAAGCTTTTAATTGTAAATCTTCTAAACTAAATAATTTGAAATTGTGAATCGTGAAAATTACAAATATTTAAGTTACAAATCTTAAAACTGAAAGGATTTTTAATTGCAAATCTTTACATTAAAAATGTCTTTAACTTTAAAGACTTAGAAGTGGAAACTTGATCTTTGATTTTCCATATCATCGAAAATCAAGAATTTATATTTATACAATCTTAAACTTAAAGAATTTTTATTGCGAATCGTACAAATTAGAAAATTTTCAATTGCAAATCTTTCAAATTAAACAACTGAAAAAAATGTTCCACATTACATACTCTTAAATATAAATATTAAACTTTTTAATTGTAAATTTTCAAATGTGAAGAATTTGAAATTGTAAATCGTGAAAATTGAAGTCTTTAATTATGACAATAATTTACAATTATAAATTATTCGAATTTTAAGTTTTACAATAAAAGAAAGATGTAATTTTGATGAAATACATTCGAAATTTATTCAATTTGTAAAGGATAGAACTAAAAACTGGGCTTTTGATCTTCAAAATCATAAAAACTTAAGAATTTGTTTTTGTGCATCTTTAAAATTGAGTTTTCGATGAAGGCTCTTTAAAATCCTAGAACTTCAAACTGTAAATCTTTCAAATTAAAGTTTTTTATTTTGACAATTTTCAATTCAAAGTGATAAAAATTCTGTAATCGCGACGATTTACACTATGAACTTCTTCAATTTAGAAGATTTAGAATTGAAAACTTGACTTCTAATCTTCAAAATCATCCAAATTTAAAAAAGTTTATGTATATATTTTTAAAATTAAAAAGTTTTTATTTGTACATCTTCACAATTGAAGTATTTTAAAAAATCGTTTAGAACTCCATAATTTTCAATTATACATATTAGAAATTGAAGGTTCTTTATTTGCAAATCTTTAAAACATACCTATTTCTAAATGATGTTCAAAATTTTATGATTTTAAACTATAAGCATGCAAATCTCAAAAACTTGTCAGATTTTCAATTGCAAACATCTTCAAAATAGATCAGTTGCAAAAATAGAAAAAATCAGTAATACTCAGAATTCCAGAATGTCTTTTGAACATCTTATTACGATATAAAATCCCAAATTAAGATATTAATTTTTTTCTTTGCTTCTAATTCTTTCTGGGATAAAATATTATAATAAAATAATAGTTACTTTAATTTATAATCATTAATTATAATGTATACTACCTTAAATTAATGCATATAAAATAATTGGATAATCAGACAATTCCAATAAGAAACGTGCATAGCATTTGTGTTTAAAGAGGTCACTACGCTAAAACGGTCAATCTTTAATAAATAACAGGTTAAAAGAAATAAACGCTAGTTTTTTGTACGAAAATATTATGAAATGAAACACACACCGACGACAATTGAGCCTAAACGATAAATATTTAAATTGACATAATAAAACGTGATTATAGTTTTCACCTACTTTATGATAAAAATTTTACTTCCAAATTCAATTACAATATTGAATGTTGCAATTGTTATTGGTAATATTATATAGTTTACTTTCTAAACTTTCGTTTAAACTTTGCAATAATTATGTACTCGTGTAAATCGGTCAGACGAAAGGGATTTAGCGCCATCTGCCTACTTGCGCGTTAGAAATATTATCACAAACGCTACGTCATATTTATATACTTACTTTTACAAGAAATAATTATTTGAAGTGAATCATTCATAGTGGTCAAGCTGTTTACCAATAATTTGAAAGTAAACAATACATTAAAACTTTGAATAAATTGGATAATCTTCATCATTGACTTTTAATTCGTACTGTCGGTACTGTTAAAATTTCTCACTCTGATTTACCGTACACAAACGACTCCAAAATTATGTAACATATTTCAAGAAAATAATAATTTTTTAACTACTGAATGCACAAAAAATTCATATTTTGAAACTATTTTCTTGATTTCTAAGTTTGGCAAAATCATTTGTTTATAAATTATAATTGATTGTACTTTTAATTTTTTTAAATTAAATTTATTCTGACAAAGCCCTTCGCTGCGCAAAGGAGATCTTTTTTCAGAAAAAATGTAATAAAAACAATGTTTAATTAATTAATCGATTTAGTCTGAAAAGACGTTAAGAATTTCTGTTATTCTTTCATCATAGTACAGATACCTGAAAAAATTGTACTTTTAACCTCAATAGAATCATACTTGATTTTCTCATATTTTACCATATTTCGTGAAATTTATATAATAAAAGTGCTACAGTGATAAACAAAATATTATGTGAGATTCAACAAGCTCGGGCATGTGATGAGTGCGCCACGTATCCAGATTTCTACCTTACCGACGCTTTTTTTATTTCTTAACTTAATTTCAGACGAAGCGCCACATCGTGTTGAAAATTTGGGATAATAAATAAAAAGCACTAAGAAAGGTGACTCTGGTCCTCGATTTTTTTAATTATGAAAAAAGTTTTTTTATCAATGACATTTATTTGCTTTTTTCATAATTATAAAAATTTAGGACTTCGTTAGGACGCTTCGTGTGAAAATAAGTTAGGAAATAAAAATAGTATCGGTAAGGTAGGAATCTGGCCACGTGACCCACTCGTCACATGGCCTTAAGCTAATTCTTTGCGGCTGACCATTTGGTCCGAGAGTTTTGATAAGCCGGTCAAAATCTTGACCTTTTCATTTCGCATTTTTTAGTTTACTCAAATGTATCGTACCCCACTTTTAACCTTTGAACATTGTAGAAAATATGTCAATGTGCCGTTCATCAGACTCGTTTTCTATAAATTGTTTAATTTTTGAAAATATCAAATTGCTTAATGCTAACTGTTCATTATAGACCAACTTCGTCTAATAAGCGCGCTATTTTTGCAAGTATAAAATGATAAATAGTTTCATTTAAAAAAAGAACTATATTTAAAAATTTACTTAACATAGAAAAAGATTTTAAATATTGTATCTTCCTTTTTAGATCCAGGGCATAAGTATTACAAAATCTTTGTGAAATAACATTATGCAGTAGAACTCAGGTTATGAGCACTGGTCGCGCTTACTTTCGTCTTACTTGCTCCTATGTGCAAACACATATTACAATCACAAGTTTGTATTCAAATTTATGACTCGGTATTACACCTATCCATGTGTGAACCAATGCCAATAAAATTTCTGCCTCAGACACGATGTTTTGCACGTTCGTTAACCTCGACTTGTACAACTGTAACGAGTAAAATGCAAACAAGCAATAGTTTCTTTCTTCCTATTCAAATCGATTCTGTCTTCAGATCTCCAAAACACTCCTCATGACAGGCGCCATGAGGCTACAAAAAAGGATTTCTTAGCCTATAAAATTAATTAAGTCACTTCCTGTCCAGGGTGACCACTCGAGTTTTAAAAAAATCCAGACTACTTCCTGGTTTCACCCATCAAATATTAATATTTTTTCGGTTGACTTTTTAGTGTTTATAATAATCAGTATTATTCAACACTACTTGCTTCATTCTATATATTCTTTTAATAAATAAAAATTTTAGAACTACAAGGTAAAATATATCATGTGAATTATTGCAAATGTGATTTCTGACTTCACAGTAAAAACGCTAAAAAAAACACGGAAAATACAGTGGTTTATCCAGAAAATAGAAGAATAATAGAAGAATAATAGAAAAAATCATTTTCTTTCTATGTTCCTAATGAGTCGAAATATAATGCATTTTCAACCAAATTATTAAATTTGCAAGCCGAAAAGAAGAATATTCTAAAAAACAGTTGAATTTTCAACAACAAAAATATGACTTTTTAAGAAATTAGTTAAATTTTCAACCAAATAATTGCATTTTCAATCAAATTGTAGAATTTTTAACGAAGCGAGTTGAATTCTGGACGGAAAATAGAATAGTTTGTAAATAAAATAGAATATACTTTTAACCGCAAAAAATAACTTTTCTAACAAAACATAGATTTTCAATCCAAAAGAACTGATTTTACAATTAAAGAACATGACTTTTTTTTAAATAGTTGAATTTTCAACACAATAATGAAATTTTCCATCAAATAAGATAACATTTAACTAAAAGAGATAAATAAAATATAAATTTTCAATACAAAAGGAAGAATTTTCTAGTTAAAAAAAGCGAATTTCCAACAAAGCATTTGAATTTTCTGCCGAAAACGATAACGCTTTAACAAAATAGTTGATTTTTCAACAAAATAATTGAAGTTTTAATCAAAGAGTAGAATTTTTAACCAAAAGAGATTAATTCATATCCAACAATACAATGACAGACTTTTTAATGAGAAACAATTCACTCTTAACTCAAAAATACGACTTTTCTACCAAAAGATGAATTTTCAATCGAAAAGAACCAAGTTTCTGTAAAAAAGACAAATTTTCATAAAAACAGTTAAATTTTCGAAAAAATAATGAAATTTCGAAACAACTAGTAAAATTCTAAATTAGTATAATTTGTAACCAAAAGGGATGAATTTTGAACATGAAATATAATTGTAGACTTCAAAAAAAAGATAATAATAAAATAACTTTCAACAGAAGAAGATGATGTCATTGATGTCATTGATGACATTGTCATCAAAATAAATAAATTTCAACCAAATAGTAAGGTCCTTAACCAAAAGAGTTTAAGACAAATTGAGTATAAGTTAAAAACATGTTCTCTTCATTCTCTTTAGTAGACTTTCAGGAAAAAAATTTGAAATACAAATTTTTTTGTTTTATATGACAACATGAAATTTTATTATTAAAAATAAGTAATATTTTAACCGATTTTATGTATATTTAGATAAAGAAATCTCCCTTTCCTTGAATTTGCTGGCTCACGATAAATCCCATGACTTAACTTTGTTCCATTTTTTAGAAAATTGGTAAAATTCGTGTCGCCCCCTTTCTTTTAGGAAACAACATATTTTCATTGGGGACTGATTCTGCATTAGCATAACAGCCTACTGATTTTAAATAGATATGGTTCAACATGGGTTTGTAAATTAAACATTCTGAAACAACTTGTAAATAAAATTTTACTTTGTCAATTGAAAAATAGTAAAAGAGGTGAAAAGTTTACAAAATAGGTGAAAAAGATGAAAAATAGATTCAAAAAGTGAAGATTCGTTGTAATTTAAAAAATTATAATAATTGTAAAATTCAAAATGTAAAGCGTAAAGAATGACCCTTTATAATTCAAATTCCAAACAGAAAATTTTAATCAAATTTTATAAATTCAACACACTTCAAGTTTGTAAGAAATTTCTTCAGCATCAAAGTGAAAAAAAGGAAAATTAAGGCGCGAAAAGATAGTAGCCGGACGCGTCAACTTGTGGAAAAACTTTCTCTACTTTCATATACGACATGCAGTGCAAGTATTTCAACCTACTACACCTTCAACTCTTATTAAACTTTATTTTCCTTCTTGTAAATATCAGCATCATTCATTTTCATTGAAAGTGTCGCGGCAATTTTAGCCTATAAAGAGATCACGCATATATACGAGTGGAAATGCAGATCAAATGTAAAACAAGAAATTTACAATAAAAATAAATAAAGTACAAAGTCTCGTGGTTTCTCAACCGTGTGTAAATAGTAACACCGACAAGCTACGTCCGATTAATTTATAGAGTAGCGTGAAGGTGAAAGTATTTCACTTTTAAAACCACTAATTCTTATTTTTTATTGTAAGAAAATATTTGACCCAATTTCTTTTGTATTTACTTTCATAAAATGTATATAATAGAGTGAAATTGATTAGCCATACATAAAAACATTAAAAATAAATGTATTAATTACTACTGTTTCAGTGAAAATGACTCCAGAGAAGATTTATATTTATAAAGAAAATTATCGTTTTTTTCATTAACTATCCCATATAAAAACACAAGTCTTTATTTTAGTTATGTTTTGTCAATGAGTAAAGTAATGTGCTGGTATTGACAGCTTAAATTTGTTTCCATTCGCTATTACAACTACACTTTATCCAAACACGCACCCTAATCTATTAACACTTTTTTTTGTAAATTCTATTTTTCCTAAACGCTCGGTTCTTGGATATTATTGCACAAATTACTTTTATTAGATGTCGCACAATAACAAGAAAAAAGTTTGATTGATTCCGAAAAAAATATGAAATTAAGAACAATGGTTCAAATTAAAAAATTATTATTTTTCTCTTAATGCGCAGTTCTCGTACTTTATTTCACAAATTATTGTATTTAATATCGGGCAATAGCAAATAAAATTTCATCCCAATATCCCTATGGGAATACTTAGTTTTATCTGGATGTATCAATCGTATTCTTTTGATAGTGACATGGTGATGAAACTTATTTCGCTATTGTTCGAAATAAAATACAAGTCACCTGTGAAGTAACATCCGAGATCTAAGTGTTTAGAGTAAAGTTTGAACTTGGTTTGACTTTAATAAATTTTTTGAAATAGCAGTCTTCCGACATGAATATTGAATATAATATAATCAGAAAAACGAGCATTTAGAGGAAAATTATAATTCCTTTAATTTTAACAAATTTTTCAACGATTATAAAAAAAAAAACATTTCAGTGTTGAAATGTTGTCACAGGCTTATACTGCCCAAGATGTCTAGCATTTTTGGTTAGAGATGGATTTTTATTTGATCATTTTTGCATGGGGCTGTCCCGGTATATATCATCAGTCACGGGCGCATTTTTTTATAATGCAATCAAGTGATCTGATGAGAGCAGTCTGCCAAGACATATTCCGAACCACCAGAACCTCGGTAAAGGTACATTGAAAAATTTCTAGAGGTACCGGCTCAGGGATCGAACCCCGGACCTCTGAGGTGAAGTCCGAGTGTCT
>NC_046658.1:113222364-113226700 GCF_010883055.1 Belonocnema kinseyi | reverse complement strand
CCTGTCCTGGCATACTTCTCTAGCTTCTTTTATGTCCATGCATTTTTTCATGCAGGCTCTCGTGTTTCTGTGACTTCTTATGTTTCTTCTAAGTAGGGTCTCGATTTCTTTAAATGACAGTCATCCGGTAGGCATATTGGGATCAAACTTTTTTGCTGTTGTCCTCAATCAAACACCAGGATTTTTAAAAATAAAATCCGAGAACCGAGTGTTTAAAAATATATTAAAATTTTTCTAATTTAATAAATTTATAATTGGTATTCGCAACAAGTCATTACAATTTAAACCAGATTTAGAATCTTTCAACAAAGTTTTAAAATATTAGTTTTTTCGTTGAAAACTGGTATTTTTAACTTTAAAAATTATAACATCCTAGATTATCATTTAGTCAATAAAGTCAACATTTTTTATGCGTCTTGCACCAGAATACAGTACTTTTATTAGGAAGGTATTAGATATGAACGAAGATGAACAATTTTTAAACAATTTTAGATCATGCTAGCGGTTTTAACCGGAAAAGGGTATAGATTTTAAAGCAGATTCACCATTTTTGAACAATTTTAGGTTATGTTAACACTAGATTTAAAACAAGGTTTACAATCTAAAAAATCTTTTATTGCTATGTTGATATTTTTTATCTAAATAAGATATTGGTAATCAAAAATAATTAGATTTAAATGAATATCCACAACAGTTAATAAATAATATGTCATGTTAGCGTTTTTAAACAAAAGTCGGCTTTTTGTAAGCAACAATCATTTGAACTCAAAAATAATCTTAAAATTTTAAACAACTTTAGGTTATGTTAATGTTTTTAGTCGAAAATCAGTACTTCAAAACAAAATATAATGGCCATAATCCATTTCAAAACAGACAGGTTCTAAACAAGTTTGAGAATCTCTGGAAGATGAAACATATTGTTTTTTTAGAGGAAATTCCGGGATATTTATTTTTCTGAATTCATTGTCTTCTTTTGTAATCCACCGGAAAAAAATATTTTGTATTAATAAAATAGCGGTGGTTTTTCTGAAAATATTCAAATTAAATTTTCTCAAAAAATCCACACTTATATTTTTGTCAATTTCTGGCTGAATTTGTACTTTTTGAAGAAGAATTAAATCTTGTGAGTTCAGTGCGGGCTTAATAATATTTCTGACCAAGAGAATTGTTTTTGATAGAAACGGATTTTCTCATTCTTTTGAAAATAACAGTTACGAAATGATGTTAAAATAAAGGTTTGCCCATCTAAAATAGTTATATGAAAAATACCTTTTGCTCTTTTGTGATATCTTGCATCCTTCACCAGAAAAATTAGAAAATTATATTTTTCGGGAAAAAATTCTGCCGGCCTAAAAAAATTTTCGCGTTTATCCCGCATAAAGCTGATATGATTTCTTCATTAGCAGTAATTTTAAAAAGAGACAGGAAAAATATTATAAAGGCTGAATTATCCAGAAAATGTTGTTATTTTTTTATTCTAATTTTAAACACTCAAAAAACATATTTTCTAGAAATCCTCTGCCTTTTTATTCATTCCAATATTTTTGAAAAGTTTCTGCTAAAAGAAGAAATAAGTCATCCTATCAGAATTTTTTTCTTAGAGTATGATTTTTTAATTTTTCTCGTAAACGATGCAAGATATCCCAAAATAACAAGAAGCAGTTTTCATATAACTTATTTAGACGTGCACTCTATTATCTTAAGATTTTTTCATATATTTCCTTTCCGAAAAAATTAGAAAATTGGATTTTAATTTTGGACCTTTTTGAAATCATGTGGCAGGTTTTCAAAAGAAGACAATGGACGCTATTAAACTTAATTACTTCAAAAATTATAGAGTTTTAAAGTAAAAAATTGGAGTTTTTTGAAAAATAAAGCAAGAAATTCAAATACGCATAACTTCGTAAACAATTTCTTTCGCAAATCAGAAGAATACCTATCTGCTAATTTCCTCTAAAAAACAACATATTTCGCCCCCAAGCAATTCTGTAACTTCAAGTGTAGAACCTACCTGGTTTGAAATGGATTCTGTTCGTTAGATTATTCTTAAAAAATACTAATTTCCGACTGAAAACACTAACATAATCCAAATTTATTAAAAATGTTAAGCTTAATTTCTGAAGTCAAATGATTTCCGTTAAAAAAAAACGAATTCCGTTTAAAAACGCTTAGATACCATATTATTGATTAAATATTGAAAATATTAATTTAAATCTACAATGTCTTTTATTACGAATATCTGTTTTAAACAAAAAAACATCAAAAGAACATACAAAAAATTACTTAACATTGAAAATCTTCTTTTAAACATCATGTTATATAACCTTCTTCTTCCATATACTTGATTCAATAACTTTTTAATTAAAGGAACCTATGCTTGTCTAAACCGCCATGAAATTGTGAATTTAATCACTGAATGTTAATCTGAAAATGTTATGATTTTACAAATTAAAAATAACAATTTGCGATGAGAAACTCTAACATACCATAACAAAAAATTGCTCTAGATTGTAAATTTTCTTTGAAATTAAATGATTGTGGTTTAAAATAACCGATTACCAGTGGTAAAACATTAACATAACATTAAATTCTTCCAAAATTGTAAATGTTCAATAAAATCTATATTGATGATTACGGTGAAAACTGCTAACTTAAATCACAATATTGTACACAATTTGGTAATTTTTTGCGAATTCGTATTATTTTTTTAAAGTACCCATTTCAATTTTCGATGCAGACTGACACCGTAACCTAAAATGGGTAAAAAATTCGTTTGTTTTCTAGTTTTATTAATTTTTTATTTTCAGCCATATAAACGTATTTATGGTTGTCTGAATCTGTGAAGTTTAAAGTCATCTCTGAAAATGGAGAAGAGCCTTCTGGAGGTTTTTTCATTGTGATTTCGAGTCCTTGAAAACGACATATTTGACTGACGTAGGTGGTTTTCATGTGACTCACGACGTGGTTGTATGACCCACGCAGTTTTTGCGACCCGGTTGCTTATAAAGTAGCGAAATTTACTATTTCTATTGGCATATGCACGTGTCTATTTCATTGCTTCTTTGTTACATTCGAGACTTGTTGTCAACTAATACGTGCACATCAACAGATAACGCAAATCACCAGTTGGTAATTTACGTGGCACAAGTTCAAGCGCATTTCAATTTCCGCTGATGCACATGGATTGTTAATTTGTTAAATGCAAGTTTCAATGACTCTTATCAATCTTATCAACAACTCAAACACACCGAAATAAATAAGCCTGCAATTCAATAAAAATCGATATATTTTTTCAGTTAAAACTTAAATATAGAATAAGAAACTTTTGAGGAAATTCATTTTTTTCATTTTAAGGGCAACAGTCTCATCAACAATAAATATGTAATTAATAGTTTACTTATTTCTTAATTCACATCCCTTTTTACTCAGATCAATGTACAACGAGTACTTATTTTATGAAAAAAAGTTAACCCACCGTGAATATATAAGGATAAAGGTGAGTATTTTAAGAGATCATTCATTCTTTGCTCTTTGCCCGTGTTTCAAATGCAAACAAAGAAACGCCCCGTCAACATTTACAAAGTATGAAAACAGAATAATAAAACCAAATCTCTGGTCAAGGACAATGTATAAAAAATATGTTTATTGTCAGCTTTCAGGGGATTAATCAGGAAATGTGAAAATCATAAACTATAGCAAGGCTCACAATCTCTATAATAGGGACCATCCATAAATAATGCAACATTCTTTTTGCCAATATTTTACCCCTCCCCTCCACCATTTAAAAAGTAACTGAATGTTTTGAACCTCCCCGCCTATTTTACGTAATTTCTTTGAGTATTTTTTATCACGTGTTTTTCAATAAAATTGAGTTATGTCCTGACTACCCGAGATACCTGCATTACCATTCCTTTTTTTTATATAACAAAATATAAAAATATAAACAATTATAAGAATTTCTTTAAAATTAATTAACGCTATCGTTTTTACATTTTTTAATTGCATTCTTTTATATTATGTACATTAAATATTAAACAGTCTTCAATTTCCATTCCCAAGTAAAAATGTTTCGACTTCAGTTCGACTTGAAATGCCCCCAATCAAGACATGCTGAAGTCGAAAAGTTCGACTTCAGCATTTCTCAGTTTGGAGACGGAGCCAGACTTCAATTTAAATCTTGGAGACAAGTGTCTATGTCTTTAAGCCATAGATTTATCTCTTGAATTAAATTTGTATGTTTTACAGTCTGTCAAGTTAAAGCGTGGGTGGCTTTACTCGCAGTCGGTAAGGTGTATCGACATGATTTTGGTGTCAAAATATTAAGAAGAGCTCCCTC
>NC_046658.1:113212406-113222264 GCF_010883055.1 Belonocnema kinseyi | reverse complement strand
AGAGGGAGCTCTTCTTAATATTTTGACACCAAAATCATGTCGATACACCTTACCGACTGCGAGTAAAGCCACCCACGCTTTAACTTGACAGACTGTACCTGTCGTGGCCATAAAAGTAAGACGGAGGCCTATGTCTCGACTCAGTTTTGAGACGCAGCCAGACACCGATGTTTTGGAGACGAACATAATACACAACCAAGTCGAACTCAAGTCGAAGCATTTTTACTCGGGTTGGACATCTTCAAAATTTATCTACAGGCCTATTCTAAAAAGAAAACGATTAAGATTAAATCATTTTAAACAATAAGCATTCCAAATTATTGAATCCTCAATTGTAAATATTATGAATTGAAGTATTTTAAATTGTAATCCTTCAAAATTGAAATATTTCAAAAAAAGTCAAAGTTGAACTATTTTCTATATTTTACGTATTATATGTTGAACATAATTCAATTCCAAATCTTCAAAATTGAAGAGACTTTTATTATAAATCTTCAGAATTGAACTACATACATATTCCAAAAAACGTTCAAAATTGCATCATTTTAAATTGTGAACGTTGCAAGTTTATGAACCGTCAATTGCAAATCATAAGTGAAAAATCTTTAATTTTAATTCTTCAAAACTGAATTATTTTTTAAAAAACATTCAAAATTGCAGAATCTTCTATATTCTACACATTAAATATTGAACAGTCTTCAATTACACATTTTAAAAAACGAAGAATTTTTAACAATAAATCTTCAAAGTTAAGCTACATACATATTCTAAAAAACGTTCAAAATTGCATTTTTTTTAAACTACACAATTAATGTATCTTCAATTGCAAATCTTAAGAATTGAATCTTTTTTCTTTTAAATCTTCAAAACTGAACTATTAAAAAAAACCTCATTTCAATTTGCAGCATTTTCTATATTTTACATATTAAATATTGAACAGTGTTTAATTACAAATCTACAAAATTAAATAATTTTCAACAGTAAATCTTCGAAATTGAACTACATAAAAATTCAAAAAAAAAGTTTAAAATTACATCATTTTTATAACTATAAACATTCTAAATTAATAATCTTTAACTGAAAATCTTAAAATTTGAACTAAATATTCTAAAAAACATTGAAAATACACTTTGCATTGTAAAATATTTTCAATTGAATAATTTTTAATTTTGAAAATTTGCAATCAAAAATTCTGTAATTCTGGAGATTTATTTTTGAATTTTATTTAATTCGGAAGAGTGAGATTTAAAGTCTTCTGATGTTCTAATTCAATCAAATTTAAGAATTTTGATTTATAAAACTTTAAAATTGAAGAGTTTTCAATTATTGTGAATCTTCCAAATTGAACTATTTACAAAAAAAAAAAAACAAATAGAAATTTTCAAACTAGACCCATTTCAAAAAGATGTTCAATTTTTAATGATTTAAAACTATAAACGTTCCAAATTAAACACATTAGCGAATTTTCAGTTGTAAATATCTTAAAAGTGGATCAGTGTCGAAAACGGAAAACATCACAAAGATTCAGAATTCCAGAAGTACTGAGAAAAATATTTGCTTTAAGATAAACAAGCCGTTTCCGTAATATTTTTTTTTCATTTGCCTATAAAGAACTTCAACATTAAGAAAATCATTTTAAATTGAGGTTTTTATTAGAAAAAAAAAAAAAACATTTAATTCCACCAAAGAAATCTCTTGGAATAAATTTGGGGGTAATAGTTATTTCGAAAAAGGTGAAAAATAATTTGTCTTTATGGGTTTTTTCTACAGAATGATGGGCAAAAAATTAAAATACTAATGTAAATATATCGACATACAAGTCTTTATTATACTGTTATCACAATTATTTATTGTAATAACTGAACTTTAACGTTATACTATAATTTTCGATAAATGGCTTTTCTATAGGGTTGATTTGTTAAAAATGCTACATAACAGTATCAATTTATCCCGTATCATCCGGTAGAACTTTAGAGAATTTTTTGAGCTAATAAAACCTGCTTTCAAAAAAATTACACTTAAATGGTTATGCTGTGACACCTTTCAAATGTTACTGTTATAACAAACATTTGTACCCAATCAAATAATATTTGTAGAATCTTCAACAGCAATTAAAATAGAATTATATACTTTGACTTTTTTAAATATATATCATGAGAAATCTACTATCGATAATTGACAAAAAGTTTCCTTTGAAGAAACAATTTTTTAAAGTAATGAAACGCATGTGAGACTTCAATTCCGAATGTCATGTTTATTGATCCTTGTCAGGATGAGTTTTAACAAGCACAAGTGAGATGCATTGGAAAAAAACCGGCACGATAATAATTGCATCGCTGTTCCCTGAACATCAATATGACTTCCACAAAGTGGAATGTATCAAAAAAATTTCCACCTCTCTCTAGATTTATCAATTTTAATTTAATTTGCTTTCAGCTTTTATAAAATTATTTGAAACTTTATCATCGAATTATTCTCTCCCTTTCATAATAAAATTATTTGTCATCCAGTTCGTCTTTCATAAATGAAATTTTAATAAAGGATTGTTAAAATACCAATGCCAATATAAGAATTTAAAAAATTATTTAGATGTAAATTTGGTCTCATGCAGACTATCATTAAGGGTGATTCGAGGGGCAATTATTTTCTGAACACAGTTGAATCATTTCAGCATAACACGACATACATTTTACCATAAATCTTCCTATTCCATTATGTTATAATGAAAAAGAATAGTAATTACTAATCGACTTTCATATGGAATTTCTCTCATTTGTTTTCCATAGTGGTTAATTTGAGTAAAAGGAAATATTCTTTTAAAACAACAGTAATCCAACGTATTTCACTAACACGGCTCTTCCCACGCAGTACACACCGGTATGTAGACATGAAAAGAAAGGATTTCCATTCTGAAATCAAGGAGAATGGCATCTCCCCTTTTCCTCCCCCTTCAATTTTATAACATTGTGTATATTACGCGAATATCCACTGTTCAGGCGTGAAATTTCAGCAAGAGCGAATATAATTTTATTGCGAAAATCACGAGGAAACCCTGAACAAAAAAAATATCCTTTGTACGGAATAGTTCACTGAATTTTACAAGTAATTGCCTTTAATTGCAACAACATCGAAAACGAACACAGAATAAATTAATGATAACCTTTGTTGTAGGACATTATTTAGAGGGATAAAGTTTTATACAGACAACTTTGCGTTTTCAAAACACATGTATTGTCATGGGAAAACAAAAGAAAATTTAACCGATATTTGGCTAACGTTTATCCTGTAAAGTTCATTTTTGTTGCAGCGAATCTTTCATCGGAAATCGATGGAAAGTTTATCTTCTGTTTTTTTTTTGTGAAGTGCAATTTCGCTAAAAGGCTTTTTTTGATTAACAAATTTATCCTCATTGGAAAAGGTCGTTAAAAGAAACTTAAAATAGTATTGTAGCATAAAGATAATACTTTCATTATGATTTTAATAAAAAAGACTATAAATTAAATGTAGTATATAATGAACATAGCAATATTTTGTTATTCGTTTCTTAGATAACACTATCTTCCCTTTTGAAAGTATACAAGAAGACCAATTTTTACTTTACTTTCTCTTTATTCAAGAAAACCTTTCTCTTCAACAAGTTCTCCATTTATTCTCAACCTGTCTCTTTGTGTTTGTTCTTATCATTCCTTTTGTGACAAAAGGAAATAAAGAAAACAGAATTTAAGCAAGACCTTTTACTTTTTCCATTGCTTGAAGTGAAATAAACTGAGGAAATTCTCAGACAAAATTCCACTTGCCCCATAAAATTGAATTTTTGAACCGATGAGCTAATACAAATTTTTCTATGCCCAACAAACCATCCATAAAAGTGTAGTAAATTAAATACTTTTTTCCTTTTTTTCAAAATAATACGAAAAATGTATAGATCAGAGAAATTTTTCAGCCATGTAAATCCAACTGGAATTTACCACTTTTTACAGTATGCTTCCACGAGACAATTTTCTCCTTATACGAAAGCAATACACGCAATTGAAATTGTTTCACATTGATTTTTTTGCTGTTGTTGACACCGCAATAGCACTGTCATAGTATTGCAGACAAACAAATCAAGAGATTACGTGATGGAATCAGTTATCTTTTTATACACTTTCTGCATGACGGAAAGATACAGTATTTCCATATCATCTTTGGATGGATCATATCAAATGAAAAAAGCTCAATTTCATAACTGGCAGATTCTTAACCTCGGATTTTTATTTGTCCGGAAAAATTTCTTCGCAGTTTATAACTAACAAGGAAAATAATATAAAAATTCCGTGAAAAATATTTATGAAAATAAAATACTCATTAAAAAATACTTGATATTTCAGTGGAAATATTATTTGTTGACCATTCAGGGTGTCTGCGCGACAGATGATGTTAAATTCCTGGTCATTTCCCGGTTTTTTCCGGTCCTTTTAAAAGGGCACTAAATATTTAAATGGCTTCAAACGAGCTTTAAAGATTTCCAGAGGTTTCAAAACATTTAAAAAGATTTCTTATTTAAACAGGGCTTTTTTTAAATGTCCTTCTTCTAAACCAGAATAAAAAAACTCTCTCAAAATTCGCGACCCATATCAAAAATTCACTGTTCCAAGTCATAATTAAATTAATTTACATAATTCACTGTTTTAAAAAAGAATTATAATGATTTATGTACCCCATTTTCTATTATAATTGAATACTGACTTGGAAAGTTAACTATTTTTGTTAAATTCCTTTTTAAATATGAGAATTGAAATTATTTTACAACATTTTTCGTTCCGCGTGAAAATCAAAATTACAATTCCTTTATAAAAATGGCTGTACTAAGCCACAATTAAATTAATTTCCAAAATTCGCTTTTCCTAGTCAGAATTATTTTTATTTGCAACATTTTCTATTATAATTCAGAAATGAAGTAACTTCCTTTACCAAAATTTGCAAGTGAGAAATTTTAATTTGTGATAAATTCTGATTTATAAATCGGAGTTTTTTTTATTTCCCTTATTCTAAATTAGAAATATAACTTTTTACGGAAGTTTTATCTAAGAATCATTATCATTCTTTTATCAAATGACCTGTCCCACAGGTCAACATCCTAATTATTTTCAGAAATTGCCTGTCGAAATTGTAATTAATTAGGAAAATTCACCATTTAAAAGTAAAAATCAAATATCTTTACAGAAATTCCCTGTCACAAAGCGAAAATTATAATTCTTCGTTGAAATTTTTGTCACAACTTATCATTATAATTATTTTTGAAAATCTCTTGATTCAAGCCAGGATAATTTTAATTCTTGAGGTTATTTTATTTGTATATTTTTACATTCTCATCAGAGAAGGTATTAGATTTCTACGAAATTCTACTCACCCCCCCCCCCCACCATTTTTGTCAAATGTCGACGTTTTTTATATAAATGCATTTTAAAAAAAAGTCAGGTTTCGCACCTGAAGCGAACGTAATATACGTACGTAAATTACGTCAAAAACCTCATGTAATTTACCAAAGGTATATTACGTGCACAACCCTGGCTTTGAGAGACTCTTTTAGTGAATTTTTATCAGAAGATGAAACAATAGGGCACTACAACTGCGATATAGAACACGATGCGGTAGAATTATGGAGCATTCTACTATTGGTTTAGCATAGTCTGAATTTGCAGTGATTGGAATTCTCTTGTTACCAGTTTTTTAATTCGGGTTTGGATTTTTAGTTTAGATAAATATATCCCGAGTATGACACCATAAATCAAAGTTAATTTTTTTTGCTGTAAAGTGAATTTTTTAACAGCCCTTATGTTGAAAAAGATTTCCAAGGATTTTGGTTAAAAAAAAATTTTTTGCAAAAGTTATTATATAACAGCGAAAATTTAAGGTTACAACAGGATCAACATTTTTCTCTTCAACGGCTAAAAGGATTTCGACGATTCTCAGTTTGAAATTTTGGTTTAAAAACACTAGATATAAATAATATAAATTAAATTCTAAATACAAACATACGTATAAACAATCAACAATTTTGGTGTGAAAATATTGTTTGCTTCGGAAAATAAAATCAATTGAATAGTTTTTTATCAAGATCAAAAACCAAAATCTGACGATTTATATAAAATGCCCTTTGAAACATTAAGCTACTTCGTAGATTTTTTATTATATCAAAACGGTTGTGAATTCACCTTAATTGCCACGTACCCTTTTATGGCTTCAAATCCAGCAATCTACAGTCCGGTATGGTCTAGTGGCTAGGATACCTGGCTCTCACCCAGGAGGCTCGGGTTCGATTCCCGGTACCGGAATTTTTTTTATTGAAGTAAATTCATTAATTTACAGTGTAATCATCCCACAGTATATTTACATCTGCCTTTGCTTTTTACATAATTATTAGTAACCGTCAAACTAAGCTGAAATTGCCTTGAACTTAAACGTTTTTGCTTTCATTTCAAATATAAAAAAATTTCCACTGCGGGTTGGATGAACATTTGAAATTTGAAGCCCTGTAGTAGCCGTTTAGACTCCTACAAACCTAAATTTTTTCTTTGTGTCACGTTTATTGACTCAAATAAAAAATAAATAGACTAAAAGCTTTTAAATTAAGCATTATTCATCTAGGAAAGTATGCAATGATTTTTTTTTTTTATATCGTATCAGTTTCATGATTGTTAAATTCGAATGATATTTAATTTATTAGTTTTTGATAGCAAAGACAAAACTACAAAGCCTTAAAAAATTTTAATTCAGCTTCTTCTCAAAATATATGTATCAGTTTAGTACACTTTCTCGATCCAAAAGTATGATCGAACTCCAGGTTTTCGGTATAAAAACATATGATTTTTATTCTTTAACATCAGAATTCAGCTGTATTTTGTTGCAAGAGTTGAGAATAATCAAATTGTTGTGATAATTTGGCAGAAGTGAAAGTGTATCGTAAAACGGGGATAACTGGGGCACCTTGGGGATACATACTCTCTAAATATGAATCAGTGAAAAATGCACTGATTGAAATAGTAATTAGACATTTCACTGATTAAGTAGCAAGAAGAATTAGTTAATGAAATACATTTTTTAATTTTCTGGCTGTAAGTTTGCTGAATCAACTGCGGGATAAATATACTCTAACTCGTATAGGAATGACAGTTCAATCTTGAAATTTAAGTAATATGTGAGGTTGTTTGTCCTTTAAAAGCATCGGAACTTTTCACCTTTTTTAATATTTGATCATATTTATGGGTTTTGAGTTTTTACTATATAATTCTTTGATTGAATGTACTAAAATATTATTTTTTTTTTATTATGATTGCTGAATTGACATGGTGCAGTGATGCCAACCCTCAAAAGTGATTATTTCACTAAATCAATAAGTAACCTAGCACTGGTAGTCAGTGACCCATTCCTAGCTATTTGAATCAGTGACATTTCACTGACAATCAGTGAAATTTGACTGATTCAGATTTAGACAGTAGTCACTCATAATTTCCTGTTTTTAATTTTTTTTCCGATAAAACTCAGAAAGATTTTCGATTCTTTTCTATAAAATATATGTAAGACTTTATTTTATAGTTTCTTTTCTTCAGTTTCGTGCATTTTTTTTTTATAAAATTGATATTTATAAATGGCTGTAATTTTCTGTATTTTTGTGAAGTCGAGTTAAAAATACGTACTAAACTTTAATTGCATTTTTTTATATTTGTGTCACCTATCTTAATGTAAATTGTCGTAATAAATTTACCTGAAATTTTAAGCAAGCTAAGTGACTTTGTTTTGGCGGTAGAATGATTTTTGTAAGAAATTTCGAATTTTGTAGGGGAGAGTGGAACATGGTGATAAATTATAATACCTCAATGAGCAATTGTAAAATGCTCTGCACGAAAATGTTTCCTAATTATAATTCCAGGAATATATTTTAATTTATTGTTCTTACATTTATAAGTTTACATATGTGAAGCATCAAGCAACACATATATGGTTATGCATTCACTGAAAATAAACACGCATTTTTATAGTGTTACTCATCATACTTGTTCGATTTGTTCTAAAATAACAATATAGACTTTGAAATTTATAATATGTTACCATTTAATATTACTGAAAATATATTTTTTCCTTTTTCTTCACAGAAAAATCAAAAAATAAAATTTGTTGCAGAAAATTTTTTAGAGTGATAAAGTTTTGTTTAGCCAATTTCGCGTCTTTCAACAAACATGTGTTTGTCATGGAAAAACAAAAGAAAGTTTAACCGATATTTGTGTAAAGTTTATCCTGTGAAGTTAATTTTGGTTGCAGAGAATCTTTCGTCGGAAATCGATGTAAAGTTTATCTTCTGTTTTTTCTGTTTTGAAAGCGATCTATTTAACCCCACACCAAGGGGTAAAGACGGGCCCATTTTTTATTGCAATAATTAATTACTTACCGCTAAATTTTCTGTTTTTACTTCAGGATTCAGAGAAGTTAAACATTATACATTTGAGACTGTAATATCTGATTAGAATTCTTTCGGGTAATAAACTGATTAAATTAATCAAATATACTTTGACTGAAAATTCAGCGATTTTTCAGGACAATACAGTTCTTTAAGCACATGAAGCAGTTTATAACGTTCAAAATGACTGATTCGATCAGTACAAGTTACTCAATAAACTAAATTGTCTTTATTGGTAGAGAATAAATGGTCCTGGTTCAAAATTCATTTTATTAGTTGAATTCAGCAGTTTTTCTGTTTTCAATATTAAAATATTTTTTGGTTTAAATATCAACTTATACATTTTTTGTTGAGAATTTTCTTCTTTTGCTAAAAATCCAAATAATTGGTTGAATGTTTAACTACACTGTTGAAAATTGATTCATTAATTTATTGAATTGAAAATTTACTATTCCAGTTTTTCTTAAAAATGAATGCTTTTTAGTTTAATATTTAACTATTTATTTGAAATTTCCCTATTGTCTTGAAAATTCATTTTTATTGGTGACGAACACATTTCTTTCGCTAAATCAATTATTTTCGTTGAAAATTTCACTCGATAGCTGAAAATTCGTTCTTTCTGTAGTTGAAAAGTAATTTTTTTAACTGAAAGTAGAACCATGCCCCTTCTACAAGTCCACGGCCAAAATATGTATGAAACTGTTTTATTATTATTATTACACCATTAAGTTCACTTGCATATATGCGTTCGAGAGAAAAATCCTGGTCACTTAATCAAATTTCCGGTTTTTACCCTCGAACAAAACTTCCGGTCATTTCCCGGCCTTCCAGATTTCCCGGTTAAGGAATTAATTCAAAATAAATCTGGTATTCCAAAAGTTTAATGCGAATACTTTTTTTAAGTTAAAATTTGATACAAAATATTTAACATAAAGAATATCTTAATGAAAACGAAAAAAAAAAACAGAAATCTTGATTTGAAAATTCTAAACTTTCGACAAATAAATTGGGGAAGATATCGGGATGTAAATTAATCTCTTAAATCAGCACAGACGACAGATTCTAAAACTGATCATTGGTCGGTTAATTCAGGACAGAGGAAAGAGAATGAACGTCTCACTCGAAACGATGAACCGGAATTCAAGATAGTTGTCTGCAGTGGAAAAACTGCGGATAACAGTACCCTCGTAACAGATGACAAACATGCCATTCTAGATTTATGCTATTTACTATTATTATGTTTTTTACTACCAAGTTATAACATTCTCATCGTTTTTAGTTTTAAACATGCTAGTTCAATCAAATTCTTTAAAATGTTCTATTCATTAGATCAGTTTTGCTACTCTCTACAAATAAATTAAAATCTTTTTTTAGCCATTCTAGCCTTTCAAATGAAAAATATCAGATAGAGCATTTTCTTT
>NC_046658.1:113207183-113212306 GCF_010883055.1 Belonocnema kinseyi | reverse complement strand
TTTTCCTTCTCCCGACAACCGTAAAGTTCGAGTATGCGAACTTCTTTCGCTCTGCATTCCACGACGCGCCTCGTTAGGCTTGACACGTATTCCTTTACATTCTCAAAGCTAGGCAAGACTTCAATGAAATCTTATTTTAGACATTACTATTTTAATGTACATTTTGAAAAATTATATCATGAGATTAAAAATAGCAATTTTACAAAATCATTAATTTAAAAAACGTCGAAATGCATTATGCTCGGGAGGGAATATTAATTCCCCGAATTTTTAAGTACATTTCTTTCCTAAAGTATCTTAAAATATTTTTGGACATTTCCAAACATGCATGCTAATTAAAATTCATAAGAGGATTTTTGTTTTTTTATCTAAAAATAATATTTGTTGAGAAAAAAAAATGTAATTTTTGTTGCAAAAAATTGCAAAACTACTGATAATAGTAGTGTTGCATATTTTAGTCTTCTTTTGCTTTTGTTCATACCGTATTGTCTGAAAACCCGATCAATGCGCTCGTTAAATATCATTTTTCAAAATATCAATAAAAAATGTAAAGACAGAAAAACGCAAAAAATCGAATGAATAAATCGAGCAATCAGAGTTTGAACTGATCGAATGATTTCAAAAATAAAGTATTTTTTATTAACAACCCAGGCGGAAATATTATATACAGTTTATATATAGTGTGAATATTTATATAAAACTTCACATTATATATAAGTTTTCCGCCTGTGAATAAATTATATAAAACTATGATATGCCATTTACATTTAGGTTTTTTTAAACTTATCTTTTGTTAATTTATCAAGTACTGTTTTTGATCATATTTTTAAATATTTATGAAAATCTATTATATGTAGAATTTTCGGCCATTGCATTTTTTCTAACCATGAATAAATGACGGCTTATTTTTTTCCGGGAAAACATTCTGTAAAACTTTACTGTTTCCAATTTTATTAGAAAATTTTTATATGATTGAAATTGTTGTAACAATATTATGTAAGAAAACATGTTTTAAACAAATGATTATATTTTTAGATTATTCAGTTATTTTTAAAATTGGAAACTGTACAGATGTAGAGAATGTTTTTCCGGACAAAATAAGCCGTCATTTTTTAAAATGAAATAATTTTTTAAATTATTGTAAGAAGCGACGGTCAAAAAAATCAATTGCAAAAATATGGTTAGAATTAATGCTTTTTTTGTTAATTTCAACATTTTTTATCAAAAAAATTATGTTTTTTATTTGAGATGGCACGAGTTATAATATTTTGATTCTTAAAATCATAGAAAACTATTTTTTCAGATATCTGATTTTTAGCACGACAACATCTTAATCCTGTAATAGAATATTATAAAAATATTACAAAAACTGTAGAAAGCAGATCGGGCAGAATTTGGCCCAAATCAGGCTATCTAGATGGGGCCAGACTCGAAATGAAACGCGATGCCCGATCGGGGCCCAAGCGCTGCGCCCAGAGATAATCATATCTGGCCCCGATCGGGCCCATATAAATTTTTTTTTATTCTTAATTAAAAGGGATTCTTAAGTAAAATAATATTAAAATCGAATATATCACCTCCTTAATTGAAATTTGAGAATGTAAATATCAGGTTATCTAACAGATCGCGATATGAAAAAATTGGAGTATGTCAGACACTTTTTTTCGAGCAAACGGAAAAAGTCAAACGACGCAACATAACAGCCAGCATTTGTGCATAATAAACCATTTAAGTATTTTGCAATATATTTTTGGTTTTAATTTCTAAATTGAAGTTGATTTCAATTTCTATATTGAACGTAATTGTGGAAAGTATCAAATCACCTAAAAATACGTGAAAATAAATATGTTTATGACGTCATTGTTGATCTAATTCGTTTTCACATTCAACAAATGAAATATTACGTTTTCTACTTTTCTTATAAATAAATAACCTCATTTCAAGGTTAGGTTTCATCTTAACATTCTTAATAAATTTACTTATTATTGTCTTCAACACGTGATTCAGGAATATTTTGAAGTATACTATACCTACGTATTCGTCTTGTGCTCACTTTTAGCATTTTTTCCCACTTATTTTGTCACTTTTCCAAAAAATAATGGAAATATTTTTGACGCTTGACACTTTACGTTGAAACTTCTGCGATTTGGAGTCAACCCACTTTAGTCCCCAAAATTAATGGAGCGCCATCTACTGACAAGTTTGGCTGTTAAGTCGGGATCCAGGCGGGGCCAAATTTAACAACCACAAAATTGTGTTCCCGATCCGGCCCAAATCGGAAATAAGGCAAAAATTTGGCAAATTCTGCACGGGATGTGGCGACATTACATAAAAAGTGAATATTTAGTTTTGATATTAATTTGATTAATAAAGCAATAATTTTATAATAATTTACAATTTTATTTAACATCTAAAAATTAGTGCATCATATTTAATCTACTGTTTGGATTTTTTAAATCTTTATCTAAATTCATATTTAGCTTGAATTATCTTAAAAAGTTTAAGCTTGTAAATTTAAATTAATTAAATTCAGATTAGAAATATTTGGCTAAAAAGTTTACACTACATTTTTTTAATGAGTTACTTTTATTTTCAATTTAAAGAGGTTTTTAATCATTTATAAATAAAATATTGACATGACCGACATGGTGTTTTGAAAATATGATCACTTTTCTCCCCTTCGTTGTATTCTCGAATCGATCACTCGATATAAATCACGAGATATACTAGTTTACAAAAACATTTAGGGAGGCAGATATGACGTGGGAACAACAAAGATAATTTTATTTAAAACTATGTTCAAAGCATGACAACAGATTTCTGTCAAATGATGTCAACATATTTTGCTCATAGTATGAACAAAGATTTCAGAAAGACCATGTCTAGGTTTACCGAAATTCGGTGAGCGCAGAATAAATATTTTCAGTGAGCCTAGACACTTCGTTAAATAAAAACAGATTGTTGCTGATCCAACGTTATCGCTGCCAAGATTTCAATTGTACATATTCCGTAAAAAAATAAGATGTATTTCGAGAACAAATTGCTCAGCTCTAGAATCGTTGAAACTAAAAGGGCGGGGCAAGTCTATGTATTCTTTACGACCGTTCGCATTTATTGCTTCCCTTTTACTTGCAAACCGATGTGCCTTTTGCATCTTGAAACTCTCAAACACAGAAGAGCCTCACCTAAAGTCATTGAACTTTCCACATGAAAAAATTGCAAAATTAAAAAAAATTGAGAGTCTTCTAAGAAATTCTTTATAGGCTTATGAAATATATCGTTTAACTTCTTATTTTCCTCTTCAATGACAATATTATTTGTAAACTTGCTACTTCTTTTCCGATATGAATAAATCTTTATTGTGTATTGTGCAGCGGTTTTGAAAATGCGGATACGCAGTATGTACTTATGTGCTAACGGATTTTATGGATCAATTCTCTGGTAAATAGAGTATAATCAATGCCTTCCCACTTATGTTTTCATTATTCCATGCATTATTACTCTTTCATATTTTTCTTTTTGAAATCAAGGCCTAATGCTTCATACTAAGATTTTTTAAATTAATAATTAATGTAATTGTTTCAAGACTGATAAGAGTTTTACTTCAGAACGCGTGCAGAAGTTGTGGTCGCACTCAAGTTCAAATCTACTTTCTTTGCGTGATCGAAATGACCGCGATTGGAGGTAGATGGTTATGTTGAATAGAGTGGATACAACACATTCGCTAGCCATGAAACTACTTCTTTCAAGCCATGAGTCTCAGGCAGAGCAAAAAATTGCGTGTTTTCGCGACATGAGTTCGTATTGAACAAAAGATTCTTTCAGGTAAAAAAGGACAAGAATCAGAAATCGGTCGAATAATACAAGCCGGTACAGGATCATCTGAAAGCCGTAGAATCAATGAATATCTTCATCACGATAAATTATTCATGGTCGATTCTCTCCTCGTAAATAAAACCCGGATGTGTTTTATTTATAAAATAAAATGGGAATCGACAAGTTCATTTTTAAATTTTGAATTTTTACAAACATTTTTTGCTATACTAATTATTTTTTCATATGATAAATGTACCAATAAAATCGAATGGTAAGATTTAATAAAATGAAACTTTCTCTTTTCTATGGTGAAATATACACTTCCGGCTTTATTTTGATGCACTTTAACTTCAACGATACTTAATTATGCATTTGCTACTGCAGGAATGTGGTAAATGTTGGTTTTAGCGTCTGATATGAGTTATTTGATTAACAGGTATGGCTCGATTCGTATATTGTAGTATACGTAATATGCTCAGAATAAAGTAGTAAAATATTATTTTCATTAAATTTGTTTCCTCAAACACGAATAATGCACTGAATCACATTTCACGATATTTTAATTTTTGCATTATTTAACAATACAATTCCATATGCAAAGTCTACTGTTTACAAATTTCAAACTATTTTTTCTTATCAGGGTGCCTACCCAAATCCTGGAAAAAAATTCCCTGATAATTCCTGGTATATAAAGATTTTTAGATGGGTATAACTATTCACAGTATGGAGCCATTCAAGTACTTTTAATTAATTGAAACAATGGATGAAAATACTAACATTCATACATAAAGTTAAACAACTTTTTTCATTTGAGAAAGTGACTTTAATAGAGGATAAGTCATTTCTAAACGGTACAAGTTTCTAGGAATTTAATTAATATATGTTTAATTTAGAGAGATTTAAGGAATTCTATTACAATATATTATTAAATGTACTATCATCATCGAATAATTAAATACGAAAATAATATTAAAAACATAATTAATAATTTCTTGATTTTTTTCCTGAATTATATGAATTTAAATAATTAAAACAAATTTTTATTTTATCTCCATTTACTCAAAACTCAGTGCATATTTATCATATTAATATTTTGAATGAAATATATTTTCCAGGTGAATAGACATCCTGTGAAAACAGAGTAAATATGGAGATATTTCAAGAAAATTAGAGAGAAATATGTTTTTAAGTAAACTGCATGTAGGTATATATATATATAATTAAAAATTTGTCATAAGGACAACCGCAGGATTTCACCGGGAGCGGGTGCTAATCTGAAAAATTGCACCCGCTTCCAGCGAAATCGC
>NC_046658.1:113202576-113207083 GCF_010883055.1 Belonocnema kinseyi | reverse complement strand
CCATGTAAAATACATGAGTGACCTTGTACTTTCGATATGCAGGTTTGCCGCACAAGTACCCGTCGGAATGGCGTAGTGCTAGAGATAGTGGCAATAATGTAAAGCAAAAGAGGAGTGGGCTCATGGTGTCGCCCTGACAGACACCTCTCTGAAACGTGACCTTGTTAGTTGTCACACGATTTTTTCCAGATAAGGTAGTAAATCTGGTTTTCCAAAGCGGCATCAATCTCTCTATGCACCCAACTATTTGCGGATGAACCTTTAAGATTTCCAAAAGACTCTAAATACTAACATTCATAAAATTAAGAGATTTAAATAAAAATATTAATTTTTAACAAAATAGCAGAACTTTGAAGTAAAAAAAAAGTTAACAAAATTTTAAATGAATAAAATGCGAAAAACAATATTTTCAACTTAATACTATTTTGAAATTATTCACCAGATGAAAATTGATTTATTTACTTTGGATTCAGCAAAAGCATATTTCACTGATATTTCTAGTGAGATAAAAATATGTGTTCAATTTCTTGTTTGGAAATGAAATCAGACGATTGTTTTATACATGATTACTATATTCACAATTAACAAAAAAATTCAACTTTGGTAAAATTATATATTGTAATTTAAATTGATGATATCCCAATCATATACAAACAATAATTATCTCCATTTTGTCAAAATATGAATTTCTTACGTTTGGTTCAATTACTCTTCATTTAAATTTACACTTGAAAAATTAATTTTCTACGCACAAAGACAAAAATTTTAACAAAATAGTCAAATCTTCGACCGAAGTGATGAATTTTTGAACAGAGATTGTTAATTTTTTAACCAAACAATTGAAAGTTAAAATAAAAAATATTTTTTCAATGAAATGGTTACACTCTGAACAAAAAAAGTTAATTATTCAAGCAAAAACTGCATAGTTCAATTTTCAGTAAAAAAATTGTCAACTAGAAAAAACGAATTTTGAACGAAATAGTATAATGTTCTACTAATGTGATAAATTTTCAAATACAATAATGAAAACTCAACTAGAATAGTTAATTTTCAAATTGAAAAGATGAATTTTCAACTAAAATGATGAATCATGAACTATAATGATAGAATTTTCAAAGAATAAGATAGATTTTCTAACAATAAAGACGAATTGTCAAAATTCGTAAATTGCCAACTAAAAAATGAATAATGAAACTTTCAGTGAAAAAAACTTTAAATTTTAACTGAAAAATAGAGTTGTCGAGTAACATGGAGGAATATTTAACCGAATTAATTAAAATTTAAATACAAATATTAAGCGAGAAAAAGAATTTCAACCAAACTTTTCAAGTTTTAAGCAAAAAGATAAATTTTTTATCAAAAATATAATTTTTTATCAAAAAGCCCGAATTTTTTAAAACAAAAATACAAAAGTTAGATTTTAACTTTAAAAAAATTAATTTGCAACCATATAGACAACTAATATTCAACAAAGCAGTAGTTAAATACAGTAATACAAAGCTATTTTACGAACAAAAACAATGTTTCGTAATTTCAAAATTATTACTTTTTTTAAGCGAGCTCTCGTAAAAATTCCCTGACAATTTCAGCTTTTCCAGATAAGTACATACCTTCCTTTCATTATGAGAACAAACGTTCATTTATGCCTTAAACTTTTCTGTGGGTCCAAATAAACCAAAACAACTTTCTCGCGCTACATCAATTGAAAACATTAAAAATTTTAAGAGCAAAATGTAAACATTGCCTACCATTAGTATTTACAATTGGAGAGTTGTTAAACGCTTCAAGATGATTATCGGATCGAATCCTAAGTCAGTATTAATTATGCACCTGTAACCGATAGCACAGGTACCAGAGAATTTTACATTACAGGTACCGAACAGATGTTTTCAGTCCCCGTATTCGCCTTGTTTTAAAAAAGTGCCTGAAGATAAACCTAACCTCAGTTCTCCAGGTTCTACTTCCGGAGAACGCACAAGCGCACGTGAACCAGTATGAACTGATGTAAGAAAAAAAAAATGAAAAGAGCAATAATTACCAAGGAGTCGTCCCCATTGTCAGCGCTCATAGCCTAACTTAAAGGAAATCTTGGCTCCTCTTCGCTGCACTCTGGGCTTTCTGTAATCCGCATTACGTGATCCATTTATCCCAGCACTGAATTATCATTATCCGCAAATCCTGCTCCTCTTTTCCAATTTCCACGCTCTCGACGCACCTGTCATATGGCATCGCACGCAGAAGGTCCAGAGATTCAGGAGGGAGAGGGACGAGAACACTGACACAAGAAACGTCAACGACACTCGCACGAAGCACGAGACTCGTCGACGAAGCACATGGTCATAACCTTTCCTGACAAATTTGAGCACAATTTCACGTCTCACTCGAGCAAACACCCCGACCTTCGCAAAATCACCCACGTTCCTTTTTTCACAGCGCACTATCAACTAACCTCTGCACGGGCCCGCGAACGTAACTCCAGTGCTCCAGTCAGTCTGACAGACGCCATTCTCTTCTCTTCCTCCAGACTCCCCACCACGAGCGAAAACCGGTGTCACTGTACCGGTCGATTTGAATTTGCATTCTGCACGCATTGACAAATTATTTCACAAGAGAAGTCTTTGTCAATATTCTCTGAAGGAGATGTAGTTTGAACAGGTTGTTTATAAGAAACAAGGCATGACTTTGACAGATAGTGGACAGTTGCCGCTGGGCGGCCATCTTTGAATTTCTTTTAACTTGACGCATGCGCGTCGGTACACTTGACCAAACGCGCTTAATTTGAATTTAGAAGTGATTGCCGTGTTTGAGAGTAACGCGATATTCGGCCCGTTACATGTTTTTAGTAACCCTGCTGGAAATAAAAAGATAGAGATCCTATCTTTTGGAGTTATTTTCAATATTTACGATTAAAAAAAATAGAAAAAATGTATCCTATTCTATCTCCTTGTGAATCTGAATCATCTCATCCTATCCTACGTCTTTTTCTATACCTTCTTTATCTCATCCTATTTTTTATCTATCCACGTCAATCTTTCTCTCTCTGTCAATATGAATTCCTTTCCCAGTGGGCACAAAATTTGACGACGTCTTTGCGACATCGTTATGTCGTTATGTCCATGTCGTGAAGGTGTCTTTACGGTAGCGTAAATAAATCGTCAGATCATACGACTTATTTATGATACCGTAAAGACACCTTCACGACATGGACATCTGATGTCTTAAAGTTCTCGCAAAGATGTCGTCATGATGTCGTAAAGACGTCGCCAAATTTTGTGCCCACTGAGTTGTATCTTTTTCAATCTCTTCTTCTTTTTTCATCCTATTCTATGTGTATGTTTTTCTATCTCTTTGTCAATCTAAATCCCCGTCTATTTTTTTAATCTCCTCATTATTATCTTATCCTATATCCTACGTTTATCGTTTTCTACCTCCTTTTCTCTATCCCATCCTATTCCTTATTTATCTACCCTTCTATCTTTTTTGATTTACTCTTCATTATCTCATTCTATCCTTAGTCTATATTTTTCCAGCTCTTTCTCAATACAAATTTACTATTTAATTTAAAGTTACTCTTTCTCATACTATCCTAAGTTTATCTTTGTCCATCTTCTCTTTTTTATCCCATCCTATCCAACGTCTATCTTTGTCCATCCCCTCTTCTCTATCTCATCCTATCCTTGATCTATTTACGGAAATCTATTTCTACCTCTCTATCAATCTAAACTCCCTTATATCTTCTTCAATCTCTACTTATTTTCTCATCCTTCCCTATCTTTCTCTATCTCTTTGTCAATATGAATTCACGTCTATCATTTCAATCACCTCTTCCCTATCTCATCCTATCCTTTATCTGTCTACATCAATCTTTTTCTATCTCTTTGTCAATCTAAATTCCCAACTATGTTTCTTCAATCTCTTCGGTATCCTATTCTATCCTGCAGCATTTTCTTGTTTAATGAGCCCAGTGGACAACAAAATTAAGGATGTTCTAGAGGCGGTTTTGGGACATCCAAAAGACGTCTTTTATAACATGTATTTTGGTAAACCTAGGGATGCTCTTAAAACGTATAATGGCAGTACGCAAGATGTCCCGAGAACGTCTATGTCTTTAAGACGTCTTATGCCATCTTTAGGACATTGGACGTCTTAGAAACGTTGAATGGCCTGGCATAGGGCGCTCTTGCGCTTTTTATAGTTTTGTGTCCACTGGGAGGTGATCTGTCATTATTGAGCAATGAAAGGCTTGAAATCGAAAGCTACAATGAAGAATATATGGAAAAAAGTCCAAAAGTCTAAATTAAATCTGGATTTCTATGTTTTCAGCCTCTTGTTTGGATATTACAATGATCAGAGTTAATAAATATTTTCATTTTATGATCAATTATAATGATTATAATCATGTCAGTAAAAGTAACAGCTCTATATACTACTATATACTACTAGGTTAAGAATTTTACGAGGGAGGGGGTCACGCCAAAAACTAAGGTTTGGTGACGGGGGGGGGGGG
>NC_046658.1:113185061-113202467 GCF_010883055.1 Belonocnema kinseyi | reverse complement strand
CCCCCCCCCCCCCCACCGTTTACGATATTCCTAGAACTGATAACCTCCACGGTTTCCGGACGAGAGGACCCGCGGGGTCGAAAGAAAAGGTCTGCTGAGTCAAGCGTGACAAACTGCTACTGCTACAGGACCACACTCTCAGCGCGTCAGTTGCATCAGGTGCGTTATGCACCGAAATCCAACATAAATGTTTCATGCAGCCCTACCTGTTCACCTTTGGATTCCTACAATTTCTGATCAATGAACTTCCACTTTTCAAGAAACTTCCCATTTTCACCGTTTTTTAACTTTTTTTTCGCTTGAATGCGAACTGAACTAATATGAAAATTCAACTCTTCCTGATTAAATTTTTCATTTCTTTGATAAAAAGTCTACTATTATGTAAATTTTTTTAAATTAGTTTTTTTTCTTTGGTTAAGAATAAGTTTTTTAAAACTTAAAATGTAACTATCAAGTTTCTTGTTAAAAATTTATCTTTCCTAGTTAAAAAATTAATTCCTTTGTAGAAAATTTAACTGTTTGGTGGAGCATTCATCTTAGATGATTAAAAATAAACTTTCTTCTTGACAATTCATCATTACCGAGTTGGAGGTCGAATTTTTTAGAAAACAGTTTACTTTTAGACTGGTTTTCAACCAAAAAAATTAATGTATTTTTTGTTTAAACTCGTATTTTGTTAGAAAATAAACCTTTTTAAGTGGAAAATTCAACTATATAAATAAAGATTAAACTATTTTGTCAATGGTTTAATTATTTTGTTGAAAATCCAACTATCTATTGGTTTCTTTTGCTTGAAACTTCAACTATTTGGTTAGTATATCTCAACTGTTTGTTTGAAAATAAATTGATTGTTACTGAAAATTTGTCCCTTTGAGTTAAAAATTCTTGCCTTTTCGTAGAAAAGCTTTTTTGGGCAAAAGTAGAGAATTTATTTATTTGGTTGAAAATCAGTCTTTCTTGATCTTTTCGGGTTGAAAATTTGACTATTTGGTTACGAATTCATTTGTTGGTTAAAAATTCATAATTTTAGTGAAAAATGTAAATGTTTTATTGGAATTTGTTCCTTTTTTCAATCTACTATTCTTAAGTTGAAAATTCATTTATTTTGTTAAATACTCGCCTTTTAAGATTGACAATTCTATGTTTTATACCAAAATGTAGAATATTTCTATTTTTGCGCATTTTTAAAAATAATTCCACTGTTTTTTATTTAAAATTAAAATATTTTAGGTAGGTAATGCGCGCTTTTTTTTCTAAAACGGTCTCTTAAGGGGTCCTAAATAAAATTCCAAGTTTTCTAGAAATGACACTCGTGCGTCCCGGAGATATTTTTGAAAAAAGATTCAAAAATCGTGTTTGCGTAGACTGACTATATAGAAGAATTTAAATGAATGAGAAAAATATTTTTAATCAAGATATTTCTTTTATTTCCGTAAAATTGGAGTGAATTTAGAAAAATTTAAGATAAAAGAGCAGAATTCGAGGAAATACATAAAAATTTAAGGTGAATTAAAAAATAAATGAATTGAACACAATTTAGGGATATAAAAGCTTAATTGAATTGAGTAATTTTAAAATGAGCTTAGAAAAATTCAAAGAAATCCATTCAATTAAATAGATTTCAGTGAATTTATAAGAATTCAAGTAAATGAAACAAATGTAAGAAAATTCAAAAGAATTAGAACTGAATTCCATACAAATTCCAAATATCTCCAAACCTTTTGAACTAATTTTAAAAAATATGTAAAAATTAATTGAATTGGCTAGAATTGAGTGAATTTAGAAGAATTCGAACAAAAATACACATTAATAATAATTCAGGGCGAATCCCAAATGATTTGAAAAAAAATTGAAAATCTCTTTCAATCTTTGCAACCCTACGAAACACCTCACGTGATGTGAAAATTCTTTGAAATCCATTAAAATATTAAAATCCATTAAAATCCCTGAAAATCATTGGAATCTTCGGAACTCTTATAAAATAACGAGAAATCTTTTTAAATTATTTAAATCAGAAATACTAGAAAATTATTTATCCTAAAATATTTCAAACGTTTTTGAAATTAATTTTTTTTAATTCTTTCGTATTTTTTTTAATTCCCTAAAATACTTAAAATTAAAAACTCCTGAAAATGCCTGAGAAGTTTAAAAAATAATCTAAAATCTTTAAAATTCCTTCAAATCATTGAAATCTATGAAAAAATTTCTGAGAATCTTTAAAAATACCCTGAAATATTTCAAAGAATTCAAAACCATTAAAAAATAGGTAAAGTCCTGAATTGAATAATGATTAATCCATGCGAGTTAATTTATTGAATGAAAAGAGGCTAATGTGATCTTTTCATTCAAAACATATCTGACTTTTACTTTTTTTCAAAGTCAAATTTAAAAAATATATATTTGAAAGATTTTCGACAATTTAATTAGAAAAAGGAGTTGCATTGTATATTTTCTAAGTCGAAGCGCTAAAAATTAAACAATTTTAATTTGATTTGGAGAATCACGAAACTAGCATGATTTTAGATTAAAATATCAAAATATGAAAATGTCAGAACGTTAAAACTTGAATTTTTGAAGGTTCAAATTTTGGAAATTTGGATCATTTGAAATTCAGAGGAATAGAAATTGTATTCTTTATCATTAAAAGCGTTCAAAATTAAATAATGAAAGGTTGAAAACTTTTAAATGTGAATAATTTGAACTCTCAGTGATTAAAATTTGAGAGTTTAATATTGAAAACTAATCTGAATCTTTCAAAGACAAAGCTTTTGAATTTCTTTAAACTGCTTAAAAATTAATAATTTTTAAATTTCTAATCATACTTTCCAATATTCAACCAATTGAATTTTAATTGAGAATTAAAACCTATAAAAGGAAAAGATTAAAAAATTAACGTTGTTCATGAAAGTTCAGAAATCTGAAATTGTAACCACGTAAAGTGACCGAAATATTGTCCATTTACTGATGTATTAATTTCCGACAATTTAATTTCCATAATTTTTCATATTAAACCCAATTTTTAAATTTCAAATCTTCCTTTAGAATTATTATTCATTCTAGAAATTTTCGAATATAAAAGATTTTTCAATTTGAGATGACTTATTTGTTTAAATCTTCAACTAAAAATCGGACAATTTTAATATCTTACATAGAAAATTCAAAATTGAGTTAAAGAATACAAAATAATTTTGCTATGATACGATTCTTTTTTTGAAATTTTACAATTTTATACTTTTCAATGCGAAATTTCTTTTATATTTACATCCAAAATTATTAAATTGAAAACTGACTATCAAAACCTTTAATATGAAATTTTTAAATATTGAATAGCGACATGGTCCGAAAATTTTTAACATTTGAAACAAAAATATTGAAATTAAACATTCGAAGCCTCTAAAAATTAATTTACGAAAAAACTTTAGTTTAAAGGCCTCAAAGATTAGGCTGTTTTAGAATTGCACATTCAAAACATAAATGTAAATTAAAATTATGTAATATTTTAAAGACGATAAATATATTATTAACAAGTATCATGGCATGTAGTATCAAGTAACATTTAAAAGGACTAGAAAGATTTTTTAAACTAAAAGATGTGATATTTTCAAATCAAAACCGGTCTGTGAGGCCTGAAATTATTTTAATTCACTAAATCTAAAATCAGGGTGGCCGTTTAAATCGAAGAGAAAAATTCCCGGTCATTTTCCGGTTTTTCCCCGGTTCGCAAACATTTTTCACGGTCAAGTAAATTAAAAAATGTAAGCTCTAAAGCTTAAAACTTTTCATTTGAAGTAATAAAAAAAAACTACAAACTAAAGCACTCCAGGTGGAACCCTTAAAATTAAAATTATTAAAAATTGAAGTTTAAAAGTTTTTAAATTACAAAATTTGATATTCAAATGCTTAATAATTTACACGTCTGAAATGGAAGTTAGATGCTAACACTTTGGAAGTGAATAATTTTGAATGAAATGCAGACAAAAAACAAGATTTAGAATTTTTTACTTTTATAAATTATATTATTCTAAACAATTTTAAGCTAGAATAATTACAAATTTAAAAAAAAAATTAAATTATTTTCATTTGAAATAGTTTAAACATCCTTGAAAAGCTACAAATTTTTATTTCAAAATCCGAAGAACTCAAATTTAAAATTATTTTCGAAATATGTTAAAAACTTCTAAATATCCTTTAAAATGAATCTAATTTTTCAACAAAAATTTTTAAATTCTGCAAATTTTAAAAGATTTCTTTAAAATATTCCAGATTCTCTTTTGACAATTTTGGAAATCTTTTTTAATCTTTTTGAATATTCTCTTAAACTAATTATTCAAAATGAAAAATCATTTTGAATTTTCCTAGGAAATTTAAGAGAATATTTGTTTATTCTTTCGAAGACTTTCACAATTTTAAAAAAGCTTTAAAATTTTTATTTCAAATTTGCAATATCAACATTTTGTTTTAACTTAGATTGTGATTATTTGTAACGAATTTTCGGTATTTTTTAAATAGAACAATTAAAATTGTAACGTTCAAAGTTTAAAAGCACTTCGAAATTTTAACGATTCAAGGCTTTCTATGTCAAACAATTCAGTTTCAAATTGTTTAATTTTAAATGAACAATAAAATAATGCTAAATATTCAATAATTGTTTTTTTTCCTAATTAAAAAATTTCCAATTAAATGGGTTAATAATTTAATATTTGAGACTGAAACAAAATTTTCAGAAAAAATAAACTACAAATTAAAGCACTCCAGACGTAACCCTTTAATTGAAAACATTAAAAATTGAAGTTTAAAAGTTTAAAAATTTCACATTCAAATGCTCAATAATTTACACGTCAAAAATGGAAGTTAGATACTAACACTTTTGAATTGAATAATTTTGAATGAAATGCAGACAAAAAGCAAAATTTAAAAACTTTTAATTTTATAAATTATATTATTCTAAAGAATTTTAAGCTACAAATATTGAAAATTAAAAAAAAACATTTTTTTAACTACACACTTCTTAAATTAGAGTTAAATTATTTTCATTTGAAATAGTTTAAACTTCCTTGAAAAGGTTGAAAATGTTTTTTCAAAATCTCGAGAAATAAACTTTAAAATTATTGTTGAAATTTCTTAGAAACTTCTAAATATCTTACAATGAATCAAACTTTCCAAAAAAAATTTTTTAAATTCTGCAATTTTAAAAGATGTATTTAAAATATTCCAGATTCTTTTTTAACAATTTTCGAAATCTTTTTAAATATTCTCTTAAAATAATTATTATAAATGAAAAATCATTTCGTATTTTTTTAATAGAAAAATCAAAAGTGCAACGTTCAAAGTTTAAAAGCTCTTCGAAAATTTAACGATTCAAGGCTTTCTATGTCAAACAATTCAGTTTCAAATCGTTTAATTCTAAAAGAACCATAAAATAATGCTAAACATTCAATAATTGTTCTTTTTCTTAATTAAAAAATTTCCAATTAAATGGGTTAATAATTTAATATTTTAGACTGAAACAATATTTTACTAAAAAACTAATAAAAAATAATGAAATGCAGACAAAAAGCAAAATTAAGAATTTTTTACTTTTATAAATTACATTATTCTAAACAATTTTAAGCTAGAAACATTACAAATTAAAAGAAAAAAAAACTTTAACTGCACACTTGTTAAATTGAATTTAAATTAGTTTCATTTGAAACAGTTTAATTATTCTTGAAAAGCTTAAAAATCTTGACAAATCAAATTTAAAATTATTTTGGAAATTTTGTAAAAACTTCTAAAGTATCTTTTAAAATGAATCGAATTTTCAAAAAAAAATTTTTTAATCTGCAAATGTTGTAAGATTTGTTTTAAATATTCCACATTCTCTTTTGACAATTTTGGAAATCTTTTTAAATATTCTCTTAAAATAATTATTTAAAATGCAAAATAATTTTGAACTTTTCTGGGAAATTTAGGAGAATATTTATTTATTCTTTTGAAGCCTTTCACAGTTCTTAAAAAGCTTTCAAATTCTTTATTGTGGCTATTTATTGTGGCTATTTATTGTGGCTATGTGAACAATAAAATAATGCTAAATATTCAATAATTGTTATTTTTCCTAATAAAAAAATTTTCAATTAAATGGTTTAATAATTGAATATTTTAGACTGAAACAATATTTTAATAAAAAAGTAATCAAAAATAAACTGCAAATTAAAGCACTCCAGACGGAACCATTACATTAAAAATTGAAGTTTAAAAGTTTTTACATTTAAAATTTGATATTCAAATGCTCAATAATTTACACATCTAAAATTGCAGTTAGATACTAACACTTTTGAATTGAATAATTATGAATGAAATGCACACAAAAAGCAAAATTAAGAATTTTTCACTTTTATAAATCATATTATTCTAAAAGAATTTAAGCTAGAAACATTAGAAATTTAAAAGAAATTTTAACTGAACACTTCGTAAATTAAAGTCAAATTATTTTCATTTGAAATAGTTTAAACATCCTTGAAAAGCTTCAAATTTTTATTTCAAAATCTTGAGAAATCAAATTTAAAATTATTTTTGAAATATGTTAAAAATGTCTAAATATCTTTTATAATGAATCAAATTTTCCAACAAAAATTTAAAAATTCTGCATATTTTAAAAGATTTCTTAAAAATATTCCGTTTCTCTTATGACAATTTAGAAAATCTTTTTAAATATTCTCTTAAAATAATTATTTAAAATGAAAAATCATTTTATTATGATTATTATAAAGCTATTTTTATGTTCAGAATATTTTATAAAGTTTCTATCGGGCGTTTACATTTTTTCAATGATTAAGACTTTCGAATTAAAACAGTTTAAGTTTTAACGTTAAAATCTGAAAATTGTTGAATTCTGAACCGATTTAGAATCGTTATGTCAAATCCATTAAAAAAATTATTTCCTTATAGTTACAGTTCATACACTAAAAATGTTATTTATCCAAAATTTTCAATTTCAAACGCTGTTAATTTACTTAAGACTGAATTTTGAAATTCTTTAAATCTAAAAATGTAAGCTTAAAAATAAAATCTCTGATGGAAAATGTCTGTGTTAACAAATTAAAACATTACACATTGTAAACTCAGTGATATAATGATTGAAAAGAGATTCAAACAATTTTTTTTTTAACTATTAAAAATTCCCGGTCAAGCGGCCACCCTAAAAAATGATAGTTTATAACTTAAAAATAAAGTTTCGGATCAACAAGCACAACAGCAAAAGACTTTTTCACAACATTTAATAAAACGCTATAAACTATGTATGTTTTTTACTCAAATACTCTAAAGTAACTTACATACGTGTATTATATTTGTATAATTTATGTCGTAAGGAGATGTCGCGTCCCTCGCAGAGTGTAACGTCATAGTCATAAGTGGACCCACCTCGCTGATCCTAACTAAAAGGCTCGACTAAGAACTCCGGGTATCGTTTCTTTAATCGTTACAGACCAGCCCGCTTCTTATCTAGCTGAAAAAAGGCGCTTTCGGGCGGCCGGCGTTTAATGCATAAACCCATGAATAACAAAGTACCTGCAGAAGTGCTCAGGAGCTGACACGTCCGTTATATTATATTATATTATATAATATATGTATAAATTTAATACTATCATAGAATTATTTCCTTATGCGTAGTGCTTCTTCGATTAAACGTGGATTTAGCGATCGACGTCCCGGGATGCAAAAAAGATTCTGCATGAAAAACGCACGGAAGGAACGAGGAGTGTACTTAGAAAACAATACAAGGCAACCAACCACCACCAAACAGGCTCACCAGTCGCTATTTCCACACGCCTCTCGTCCACATTTCAGATTATTTTTCTCATTCAGATCGTCGTTACAAACTCTTCTTTGTCTTCTTCTCCTTATTCTTCTTCTTTCTAATTCACGAGAAATCCAATAAATTAGGTAAAAAATACAAACATTCATTCAGTGGATCAAATCTTCTCTATGCATTCAAATAAAGATGTTTTAATTCCAGAAAAAGAAAAAAAAAACAAGCCCATAAATTACCTGACTGTAAACAAAGTTATCAGGATAAACTTACAAAACGAATGTTCAAAACTCTATCAAAGAGAAATCAACCGAAAATAACATTCATTCTTGCTTTTCGAAATTTCAAAACATCCGACTTTTCCGCTCCTTTCATTTCTCCTCTCCTCCTATAAGCAAAGATTCACTCGATTCGTATTTCTGGTACAAAAGTATCGCAATCCATGATCCACGAATTTCAATCAACAATAAATGCATACGTGTATGCATAAAAATTGCAAGAATATTATTGCTGGTAAATAAATCGTCTCAAATCTGTAGCGGCGAATTGAACAAGTAACGTACTCTCTTCACCTACCATAAATATTAAAGTTATCATGATAAACTGCATTCTAAGCTGATCCCATGTTATTATTAATTTTTTTTTTTTAGTTTTTGGTCACAACCGCATTGACTCATCTCCTTGTGTCCGCCCAGTCATCAACGTAAGAAGATTTCTTGAAAATTGCAGCTCTTCGATCCGTGATGACGGAAAATCAAAACCAAACGTCTGTCCCAGGAAGAGTTTTGATACAGTTTTACTTCATTTTTTCAGCCGGAAGTTCTTTGAAAACAAAGACCGGTTCTTGATAAGAACCAATCGAAAAAATATATATTCTCCTCGATCATTAATTGAAATCTTACAAACCATCGGGGATGCGACGTCTAAAACGACCCATCTGGCATTGGTCGTCTAAACTAAACGCTCTGCTTTTTAAATTGGCCCCTCGTTTTAGAATTCAGAGAATTCAGGGATATTAGACGCCAGACTGATCCTTTCAGACATACAATCCGAGACACTGACATTATTATACACTGGATACAAGAAAAATACAGTAGAACTTACAAATATTCATAAAAGTCATGTAAAATTTCGTTTATTTTTAATTAGTGAATGGACTAAAAGTGGACATAAAATTTAATAAAAAGTAATTGCTAATAAAAATAATCAAACAGTACAAAAAAAGAAAGCCGATTGGATTTTGAGTTGATGGTATAAAAAGGAATTAAACTTGTATCACTTCTGAATAAAAGCGTTTAAAATTATCTGATTTTTAATTTGACTAATTTTAAACAGAAGCTTTCAAAATTAAAAAAACATTTTAACTATTTTTTTTTTATTTTGACAATTTTATTAGGAAGTAGTTGAAATTGAAAACTAAATTTAATATTTCCAAGTAAAATCTTCTAAAATTATAGAAATTTAAATTTTTATTGCACTGAAAAAATTATGATGACACGTAAAAATTAATTAGACATACTTTTCTAAAATAAAATGTAATTTCAATTGGGAAATATTAAACAACAAAATTTATACTCCAGAAAATGAAAACTTAAATCCGAGCCTCATTTAAGACTAAAAAAAATTGAGTC
This sequence comes from Belonocnema kinseyi, assembly GCF_010883055.1. Taxonomy (NCBI): domain Eukaryota; kingdom Metazoa; phylum Arthropoda; class Insecta; order Hymenoptera; family Cynipidae; genus Belonocnema; species Belonocnema kinseyi. Next base: position 113,193,047 of record NC_046658.1, on the reverse strand, counting down.
GCGAAGAATTGTTGTATTAAAAATGTTTGCACGCAAAACTTTACAAATTTCTATCAACTTAAGTGAATTTAATCGTTTTGAAATGAAAAATTTTCAAATTATCAATTAGACTTTTCGAAATTCAACCAAATTCAGTTTTATTTAATTTCAATTTGAATAATTTTAGATTTGAATAGTCTAAATAATTTTTTTTCAATTCTAAACACACAATACTTTATGGTTTTTTAAATTCTTCGAAAGCATAGGGAATCAAAATGAAAGATTTGATAGTTACACATTTTATTTTTAAGGATTTTTATTTTTTATTAGACATTAGTACTATAAAATTACAATTTTTTCCTATCACAAGTTTAAATTTTGTGATTATAATTGAATTTTAAAAAGTAAAATTTTAATATTTGAAAATTGTTATTTCCAAACGATTAAATTTACGTAAAATAGAAATTTTCAAGGGTTAGGACACAAAACAGTTTAAATATCACAATACTTCATGACTATATTTTTTGTTCAGTTTTAGATGAAGTTGAGATTTAAGTTTCAAGTTTCTGTAGTGTACATTTCTGAATATTTTTAATTAAAAATTACTTTTTATTTCGAACGTTTTTTTGAATAATTCAATTTTAAAGGTTCATAATTGTTAATTTTTCCATTTTGAAAAGTGAAATTATTTTTTGATTTTAGACAAAATTGTTCAATCAATTTTATGTTGAATTCTAATTTTTGAATTTATTAGTTTTATATTTCCAGAAATTCAGAATCTTTTATTTAAAAATATTCAATTTAGTTTTTAATTTCAAATTGTCAAATTTTAATTGTTTCGAATTTTAATTTATTAAATAATAGAAATTTCATTCCTCGGAACTTTAAATGACCTATTTTTGGAAATTCAAATCGAAATATATTACATTTTTAACGTTTTGTAATTGTGATTTTTTAATTTTAATCCATATTCATCTTTTCGAGATTCTTGAATTCAAAATAAAACTTATCAACTTTGAATCTTTTGAATTAGAAATGAGACAATTTAAACTTCTCCCGAAAGAGATTGTCCAGATTAAAAAATTTTAGTTTGAAAGTTTTTAAAATTTTGAAAGCTTTTATATTTTTTTAAAATCAAATAAAAATTGTGCGATTCTAAAAACTTGTATTTAGAAATTATACAAGTTCACTTCCTTTTAATTAAATTTGAAATACTGTCCTTTTTTCAAAATGTCACCTACCCTCAAATATTTCGAATTGGAACGTATTCCATTCAAAATCATTTAATACATTTTTCTTAAATTCTAAAACACTTTCAATTCGAAATTATCAAAAGGAAATGATGGTCTAGCTCTCTAGCAATTACTTTTTCTAAAATTTCATTGAGTTTCCAGATTTAATCCGTTCACTCATTAACAATAAACTAAATTTTACACGACTTTAATCAATATTTCCAAGTTCTCTTTCTCACGCAGACACAAGAGTTTCCCCTTGAATCCTGTATCCCCTGTATTACAAATATATCAGTGATCCGAGATAGTTTCTTTCAACATGTAGCTATTTAACTGTATGACAATTTAAGCAGAGACAGTCTCAACCATCGACTTCTTAATAATCTCCCCGAAATTCTCGTCACACTCTTCTGAATTTTCGGCAGACGGCCCAGTTATCTCTCCCTTCTCAGTTTCAATCTTAACTCCACTTGCATGATAATTCCCATGATTCTGGGGATCGAGTTCACCATAATAAGAATACCTGCCAGCCAACAACTCCGAGAACGGCTCAAGTTTACCCATCTGCTGAACAACTGCATTTGTAGACGGCACAGAACTCAAGTTCGTGTACTGTGAAGCTGCGGCTTCCTCCTGGGGGAATGGCGTCTCGTAGCCGGTCGCATGTTGTCCTTGATGTGTCTGGCAATTCGGTGGCATGGACCCATCAGCGGGATAGCCGCCATAATGATGAGAAAATCCCGAATTGGTCGCGACTGGGAACTGGGGCTGGAAAGGCGCTCGAGACGTTGACGGAATATTCTGATAACTCTGATAGTCTGTGTACGCATTTTGCTGGAAGGCAACGGGCGGAGTTGGATGACCTTGGAAAGTTTGGAAAGTCTGATGGAATTCCGGATGGAGTTTCCGCTGAGCATTCTGCGAAGTGTCGACCGTGTCTTCGCTCGGGTAACAGTCGTCTCGAATCGCGTACAAGTCGAGACTCTCCTCCCTCACAACGGCCACATCTTGCTGACATGAAGGTCCAACGGTCTCGTGGCTCTCGTAGTGCAGGGTGGTAAATCCGCCTCCATTAATGCACGCTTCGACTGGACTCTCGATCACTGATCCCATCGAGATCACCTCTCGAAGCGGCCCTCGCCCGGAATGATGAGTGTCCACCAAATCCTGCTCGGTGTGCTCCTCGTCGCGCTGCTTCTTCTCGAGCTCGAGACGCATTAGGGTGTGGATGAAGTGCGTCCTCACACGCACTGGGTTGAACTCGATCCTACCGGAACTGTTTGCACAGCCGTCGCGGGAGCATCCGCAAGGAAATCCAGCTCGGTCAACCTTAAATAAGATGATTAAATTTAAAGTTTAAATTAAATTACATTTAAATGACTAAATTTTGTATAATTTTTAGATTTTATAAATAAACTTCGATACATTTTCATTTCAATTAAAATTAAATTTAACTTTGTAAAGGATTGACTTAAAGCACCAAAATTCTCTCAAAACAGGAGAAATTGTGTGACTTTAGAAGAAAATGGAGGAAGAATATTAGGGGGGAGGGGGGTATATTATTTTAAATATAATTAATGTATTGGGAATGGTTAAACTGCTATACGCTACCTGGTGACAAAAATCTGAACTAGAAAGAGTAGGTACGATTTTAATTATGTATTTTAATTTGTGCATAAAAGTGTTTCAACGATTTTTTTTAGTATAAATTATTTATTGGATAATAAAAAGAAGTATTTATCGGAAACAAAGGGTTTTGGATGGAATTTACACATTGTACAGTGAAAAAAAAAACAGATTCTTTGACAGAAATATTTTAAAAAAACAAACAATTATTGTATTATTTATCGTTATTTTAAAAGGTCATAAATTTAAATAGACTTAAATTTGAAACAGAAATGAAGTATACTTTTATTAATTTATACATAAAACATTTACTATTTAAAAATCTGGTCTAAAAGTTAAGTTAGAATTCATATTTAAATTCCAATCGGCTATTAATCATATTCTTTGAATATTGATAAAATTTGTCGGTGCATACATTAATTAAAGTTAATTTAATCTTATAATGTATTGAAACTTACATAAAATAGTGCACACTTTATGCAAAAATTAAAATATATCTTTAAAATTGTACCTACTCTTTCTAATTTGAGTTATCGACACAAGGTGGCGAACTGGTAGACCATATAGAATAGGTACCATACTGAATTCAATATGAAACGCATAAGATGTCAATTCGAAATATATGTTGCATTTCCAAATAAAATAATTGTATTTGCAACTAAAAAGAAAAATAATTTTTTACCAATTTTTTTAAATACAAAAAGAAGAATTTTTAATACAAGAGTTCCTCTTAAACCAAATGGTCTGATTTACGAACAAAAAAATATCAGACCTAACAATTGGATCTTCAAGCCAAAAAAATAAAAACGAATTTTTTACTAGACGGTTGTCTTTCGCACCAGAAGAGATACATTTTCAGTCCAAAAAGGCGAATTTTAAACCAACAATTTGAGTTTTCAAACTGTAAAATCGAATTTATTTAGCAGAAAAGTTGACTTTTAAACCCGAAAAGATGAATTATCAATGAAAAATTAGTTTTCAAACAAGAATTTTCAAAATAAAAAAAAAAATTAATTTTAGATACAAATAGTTGCAATCACAACGAAACAGTTAAAGCTTTAAGCAAAAAGAATTTTCAAGCCAAAAGGATGAATTTTCTTTCTTAAAAGACAACTTTTTAACGTTTTTTTTTTAAATTTTAAAGTCGCATTTTTAACCACATAGTTAAATTTTCAGCTTACAAAGACTTTTCATTTCAAATGAATTTTTAATGCAAAAGGACGAATGTTCTATCGAAAAAGACGTTTTTTTACAAAAACAGTTGAATTTTTCACCATAAAAAATGAATTTTTAACTAAATAAAAAGAGGTAAATTTTCAAACAAAAAATCTTTTTTTTTTTACTTTTCAAGCCAAAAAGACGTATTTTCTACAAAGTAGTTAAACTTTCTATCGAAAAATATAATTTTCAACCGAAATATTCGAATTTTCTACAAAATAATTAAATTTTTCACAAAAAAATTACCTTTTAACCAAACTGTTGAATTTTAAGCTTACAACAATTTTTAATTTTTAATAAAAACAGTTGAATTCAAACCCAAAAAGATTAATTTTCAACAAAATGGTACAAGTTTGCACCCAAACAGATTAATTTTTAACCAAGGAAAATAAATGTTTGAGAACGAATGTTTTTAGTAAAAAAGAGGAATTTTCAACCCAAAAATATATATTTTTGATTGAAAAGGACGAATTTTCTATCGAAAAAGACGTTTTTTTACAAAAGCAGTTCAATTTTCCACCATAAAAAATGAATTTTTACAAAAATAAAAAGAGATAGATTTTCAAGCAAAAAATATATTTTTTTAATTTTCAAGTCAAAAAGGCGTATTTTCTACAAAATAGTTAAACTTTCTATCGAAAAGTATAATTTTCAACTGAAATATTAGAATTTTTAACAAAATAAATAAATTTTGCACAAAATAGTGATCTTTTAACCAAACTTGAATTTTCAGCTTACAAAGATTTTTAATTTTAAATAAAAACAGTTGAATTCAAATCCAAAAAGATTAATTTTCAGAAAAATGGTACAAGTTTGCACCCAAACAGATTTATTTTTAACCAAGGAAAATAAAATTTTGAGAAGGAATTTTTCTAGTAAAAAAGAGGAATTTTCAAACCAAAAAGACGAATTTTTTTTATCGACAAATTGCATTTTCAGCCTATAAAGATGTTTAATTTCAAATAAAAACAACTGAATTCAAACCCAAAAAGACCAATTTTTCACCAAGAAAGCTACATTTTGGAAAAAAGTACCTTCCTACCAAAAAAGAACATGAATTTTTAATCCAATAATACGAATTTTTCACAAAAACAGTTGAATTTCGCACCACAAAAAAAGAATTTTTAACAAAATGAAAAAGATAGATTTTCAAACCAAAAAGTTAATTTTTAATCAAATAGACGAATTGTCAATAAAACAGATAAATTTCTAAGCAAAGAAGACAAACGAAAATTTTTCAACTAAAAAAATAAATTGCTAAAGTAATTCAGCTTCGAAACAAGTAGTTGGATTTTCAGCAAAAAAGAAAAATTTTAAATCGAAAATGGAATAGTAACATTTTTAGTTAAAATAATTAATTTAAATTTAAAAAAAAAACGAAACATATCACATTTTAACAAAACAGTTATTTTTCAACTGAATACTTCAATTTTCTATTTTAAAAAATAGAATTTTCAACTCAAAAGGAATAATTTTCAACAAAACATCTAAATTTTTAGGTTAAAAAGACAAATTTTCAACCAATAAGACGAATCTTCAGCAATTGCAAAGAATTTTTACAAAATAGTTTAACTTTCAATCAAGTATTTGAATTTGTTACCAAAAAGTTGTGTTTTCAACAAAATACACGCATTTTTAACTGTTAAAGAAAAATTTTCAACCATAAATTGAATATCTGAATTTAAAATGTTTTAAAATTATTTTCCAGCGAAAGAGATGAATTTTTAACTGAAATAATGGAACATGCAATTGGACAGGTTACATTTTCAGTTTAAAGAATCATTTTTCAACAAAGAAAAACGCATTTTCAACAAAATAGTTAATAATCCAGTTAAAAAATTAATTATCAGCCAAAAAAATGAATTTTCAATTATAATGATGAATCATCAGACACAAAAAAAAAATCATTTTTAAAAAAAGAATTTGAAGTTTTAAACAAGTAGTTGGATTTGTAACTAATTAACAATTAGTTCAATTTTCAGTTAACAAAATTAATTTTCTCCAAAAAAAACTTTTTTAACTTTTTAAAAGAATTTTTAGCAAAATAGTTACATTTACCATCAACGAATAAATAAATTAATTTTCAACAAATTAATTTTCAACTATAAAAGATAAACTTTCAATGAAAAAATGAATAGTTAAACTTTGGGTTTAAAACATTATTTTCAACCAAAAAGAGATGCACTTTTAACTAAAAATGATGAATTCTAAACTAAAAATATAATAGTTGAATAATTGTAGATTAATTATCTGCCAGAAGGTCGTATTTTCGACCAAATACATGATTTTTTAATCAAACAGTTGAATTTTTAGTAAAAAAAATTTATTTCGAACCATAAAATACCGACATTTTTAACAAAATATTTAAATCCAGTAACAAAAAGAGACTTTTACATATGAAAACGATTGTTATTTAATTTTATATTACAATTTCAAAAAACATTGAGCAAGCTTTCAAAAAACATTGAGCCAGCTTTCAAAAAACCCGTGACAATTCCAGGATTTTCCAGGTATATAAAAATTCTCTGATAATTCCAGGATTTGTCTTAAATATTAAATTTTATAATTTAATTAATCTAAATTCCATTATTTCACTTTGCCTTACTGGCTTGTTCGGCGAGTCATTCCGGGACAAAAAAATCAAAAGAATCTAATATTCATTATCAAAAAAACCTTTCAAAGAATTAATTGCAAACCAAATATAAATTTTACTAACCCTAATGCCAATTAAAAAAATATTCTTGCGTCTTAACTATATTTTTGTTATCTGTAAGTTTTAGTAGGAAATCCGAGTATAAAACTACAACTTTTTTCGCTCCACTCTAGTGTAAAATCAGAGTATCCGGCGCTTCCTAGGAACAAGATTCAAGGTCTTTTCCGGTTTTTCCAGGTCAAGAAATCAAATTTTTCCAAATTTTCGTTTTTTTTACATTTAACAATCAAATAACCGTTTATTATACAAATAAAAAATTAAACATTTAATTTTTTTAATGGCCAAAAATGGCTAAGGGGAGCAGATTGATAAATAAACAAATTCTTAATTTTTTGCGAACATAAGACGTCTAGTAAAATCTTTGAAAATATTTTTAAAGTTTTGAAAATCCTTGAAACTACTTTTTCAATGTTTGTGAAATGTTTAAAATCTTTGTGAATTCGTAGAAACCTTTCGAAGTATTTAAAATCTTTGTAACACCTGGAAATTTTTGTGAAATCTTTTAAAAGTTGTGTAAAATCTTTGAAATCCTTTTTAAATTTTTTGAAATATTTTGAAATCATTATGACCTTTTTTGATATATTTGTGAAATCTTTCTTAAATCTTTGTTTGTGAAAACTTTTGTGTTCGTTTGAAATCATTGACATCTTTTGAAACCTTCTCAAATTTATTGAAACCTTTTGAAATTGTTTAAAACCTTCGAAATGATCTAAAATTTTCGGAATCTTTTAAAATTTTTTTAATTTTTTAAACTTTTGAAATCCTTGTAAATTCTTTAAAAAGCTTGTGAAATCTTTCCTACATATTTTGTATTTATTTGAAATCGCAAGAATATTTGAAACGTTTGTGAAATCTTCTGAAATGTTCTAAAAAAATTTGAAATCATTGCAAAGCTTTGAAATGTTCTGAAAACATAGAAATCTGAATTACTGTACCCTTTTTAAAGTATCTAAAATCCTTGAAATCTTCTGAAAGTCTTAAAATATTTGTGAAATCTTTTGAAAAATGTAATACAAATTTGAAATTGTTCAAAATCATTAAACTGTTTTGGAATCTTTGAAGTCTGGTGTACTGTACTCTTTTTGAAATCTTTGAATTTGAAATATTTATGAAATCTTGTATTCATTTGAAATTTTTGTGAAATCTTCTAAACGAATTTGAAATCGTTCAAAATCTTTATAATGTTTTGAAGCATTATTTTTCATACAATCTTTTTTA
>NC_046658.1:113159381-113184961 GCF_010883055.1 Belonocnema kinseyi | reverse complement strand
ATAATGTAAAATCTTCGGTATCTTTTAAAATTTGTTAAATTCTTGAAATCTTTTGAAATCCTTAAAAATCCTTTAAAAAGTTTGTGAAATCTTTCCTATATCTTTTGTATTTTTTTCGAATCTCTGGAATATTTGAAACGTTTGTGTAATGTTTTGAAATATTCTTAAAAAATTTGAATTTCAAATTATCTAAAATCCTTGAAATTTTCTGAAATTCTTCAAATCTTTGTGAAGTATTTTTAAAAATTTTAATAAAAATTTGAAATCATTTAAAACCTTTAGAATGTTTCTGAAATCTTTGAATTTGAACTATTTATGAAATCTTTTGTATTCGTTTGAAATCATTCAAATATTTAAAATCTTTGTGAAATCTCCTAAACAAATCTGAAATCGTTGAAAATATTTGAAATGTTAAGTATTATTTTTCATACAATCGATTTTATTTATTTGAAATCATTAAAATATTTGAAATCTTGGTAATATCTGTTGCAATATTTTAACATTTTGGTAAAATCTTTGAAATACTTTCAATCTTTGTTAAATTTTTTAAAATATTTTAAAATCTTTATAAAATCTTTCAAATATTTCTGGAATCTTTCTTTAATCTTTGTGTGTGAAAGCTTTTTGTGTTCGTTTAAAATCATTGAAATCTCAAATTTATTGAAACCTTTTGAAATTGTTTAAAACCTTTCGAAATTATCTAAAATCTTCGGTATCTTTTAAAAATGGTTAAATTCATGAAATATTTTGAAATCCTTATAAATTCTTTAAAACGCTTGTGAAATCTTTCCTACATCTTTTGTATTTATTTAAAAAATCGCTGGAATATTTGAAACGTTTGTGAAATCTTTTGAAATATTCTAAAAAAATTTGAAATCATTGCAAAACTTTGAAATATTCTGAAAACATGGAAATCAGATTTACTGTTTAAAATTCTTTTAAAACTATTTAGAATCCTTGAAATCTTCAGAAAGTCTTAAAACCTTTGTGAGATCTTTTGAAAAATTTAATACGAATTTGAAATCTTTATGAAATTTTTATAAAATCTTTTTTATTCATTTGACATCAATAAAATATTTGAAATCATTTCAATCTTTGTTAAATGTTTTGAAATATTTTGAAATCTTTAAAATATTTCTGACATATTTCTTTAATCTTTGTTTGTGAAAGCTTTTGTGTTCGTTTGAAATCATTGGAATCTTTTAAAATCTCAAATTTATTGAAACCTTTTAAAATTATTTAAAATCTTTAACAAATCAAGTGTAATCTAACCTTTTTGAAACCTATGAAATTCTTGAAATCTTCTGAAACATTTTGTATTAATTAAAAATATTTAACTAGACAGGTTGCATTTTCAGTTTAAAAAATTCATTTTCAACAAAAGGGTTCAGTTTTCAGTTTAAAAAATTAATTATTATCCAAAGAAGCAAATTTTCCGTTATAATGATGAATCTTCAACAAACAAACAAATTGATTTTTAACAAAAGAGTTTAAATTTTAAGCAAATAGTTGGATTTTCAACTAAAATGATTAAAGATTTAACTTGGATTAGTTAAATTTTCAGTTTTAAAAAATCATTTAAAAAAGACGAATTTTCAGCGAAATAGTTACATTTCCAACAAACGAGATGTATTTTAAAAAAATTAATTTTCAACATAAAAAGAGAAATTTTCAATAAAAAAAATGAATAGCGTACCTAGAACATTAAAAATCTTTGTGAAATCTTCTAAAACCTTTTAAAATCGTTTAAAATCTTTGAAATATTTTGACATCTTTGACATCTGGTTAAAATTTAAAATTCTTTAAATCTTCTAAAAGCTTTAAAATCTTCGTATAATTGAATATTTTGAATATTTACAAGTTTTTTAATATTAAAAGCTTTGAAAAATGTGGAAATATTTGGAAATCTTAAAAATTATTTTTTAACCTTTTGCAAAACCTTTGGCAAAACAAAAATTAAAAATTCAAGGTTCTCGCGAGAAATTCAAGGAGATTTCCAGGTTTTCAAGATCGCTGGACACCCTGAGAATAATTGAGAGCTGACAATTGAAAATATCTAACCTGGCACTTGACATTGGCTCTACTACAGGGACAGCTTTCTGGATCGCAGTAGCCCTTGCATCCACAGCCACAATGTTCCCGACTCGCCCGAATGTCTCGACACTCGTCCTTTTCCGCTGCCTCTATTCGTCGAACGCCAGCTGATCTGAGAAGTGCCCTCCTCTGCCAGGTCGGCACTGGCTGCAAAAAATAGTAGCTGTCGATATCAAGTTCCTCGGGATCACTGGGTTCCTCGTCGGTATCGTCACTAGGATCCTCCGAACTCGAAGCAGCTTCCGTCACGCAATTCGCGGCACGCTCGGTCCGCAATTGTGCCAATCTTGCTCGATGAAGTCGCCTTTGTTCAGTCGCGTGTTCCGTTAACGAAAATCTCTCGGCGTGAGTGTGAGTGGCGCTCATTCCGAGAGTGCTACCACCCTGGAAAATAGAGTGTGTTCATTATTTAATATAATAAAGTTCAAGCCTCGGACAGGCTGGCGATTCAGAGAACGATTCCAAATTCCCGGTCGAGTTTTTTTTAAACATCCTTGTAACAGAAGAGAGCGAAACATTTCAAAATAACTGATTTTTGAAACAAATACTTGAATTTTCCACATAAAAATGATCCATTTTCAACAAAAATGGAAAAGTCAAACTTTGAAGTAGAAAAATTAGTTGTAATAATTGAATTTTAAGCCCAAAAGGTAAATTTCCAACCACCAAGATGAATTTTCAAAAAACATGATTAATTTTCTACCAAAAAATACAATTGATCAAGAAACAAAAAAAAAACTTTATTTTTTCTAAAGAAATAGTTGAATTTTTTAATTAAAGGAGACACATTTTCAACCTAATAGTTATATTTTTAGTTAATAACATTCATTTTCAACCTAACTCATAAATTTTGAATCAAAATGATGAATCTTCAAATGAAATAGTTGAATTTTCAAACTAACCAAAAATTTATTTTTACTAAAAAAAGATAAATTGTCAACCAAAACTGAAATAATTAAATTTTAGGTTGAAAAATTCAATGTTCAACGAAACAGATGAATTTTTAACTAAGACGTATGAAATATTCAACTAATGTGACAATGATTTAAATTGAATAATTAAACTTTAGACCAAAAAGATGAATTTTTAACCAAGAAGATTAATTTCTAACAAAAAAGGTGACGATTCAACTAAAAAAGATAAATTTTTCACCAAAAATTGAATAACTTCATTTTTAGTGAAAAAATGAATTTGAATTTTCAGTTGACAAACAAAAAATTTCAATAAAAAAGAAAACAAATTTTCAACAAAAAGTTAAGTGTTCGGAAAAAATCCTTTTTATCCAAAGAAAAACGATTTTCAATCAAATAGCTCATTTTCAATACAAGAAACTTTTTTTATTAAAATTATGAATCTTCAAAGAAAATAATGATAATTTTTAGCAAAAAAGTTTAACTTTTAAACAAGAAATTTTATTTGCAACCTTAAAAATGATTTTTCAAATAAAATGCTAAATTTTTAACTGGAATACTTGAATTTTCAACCGACAAGAATGTTTAGACTGATTAAATTTTGAACTACGAAAGATCAATTTTCAACTAAAAATGGAACAGTTTACTTTTCAGTTGAAGAAATTAATTTTCAACTAATACGATGAATCTTCAACTCGGATGGTTGAAATTTATAAGAAAAAGAGCAATTTTCAACCATAAAGATTAATTTTCTATAAAAGTGACGAATTTTTCACGAAGTACATAAATTTTGAAACAAATAGTTGAATTTTTAAGTAAAAACTGTTAAGTTCAGCCAAATATTTGAAATGTATGGAAAAAAATATACACTTTTAATTTAAGATCGAACAGAAATATATTCTCTTATTAATAAATTGTTGAAGCTAAAAAACCACGAAAAAGATTTACAATTAAAAAATATACTGCCAAACAATGGTAAAAAGAGAGGGAAAGTAAATTTCCAACCAAAAATAGAAGTTCAATTTTTTCTTTAAAATCTAATTAGTCACAAAAAGACGTATTTTCAGCAAAATAGTTCAATTTTTTATTGAAATAATTAAATTTTTAGATAAAAAAATTGATTTTCAACAAAGTATTTACATTTTTTAAGCAGAGATGAATTTTCAACAAAAAAATTAATTTTTAATAAATGAGTTTAAATTTTAACAAAGTAGTTGAATTTTTAAATAAATAAATGAATCCATAACCTAATAAAATCATGCTCTACGACAGAAGATACAATAGAAATCACTTTTTTAAATTGAGCAAAACTATTTAAATAATGAAAACATGAATTTTACTGGATTCCTAGTCTTTTCCCTATTCCCCTCTTTTTCTCGTTTCCATTTATAAGTGCGAACTGAATTAGTATTAATTAATAATATAATATATTATATATTATATCATAATATTAATTAATAACTATTTTTGATTGAAAGTTTATCAAGGTGGTCGTTTTCATCGAAGAAAAAATTCCCAGTCATGTCTTGGTTTTTTCCCAGTTCGCAAACATTTTTCACGGACAATTAAATTAAAAAAACCGAACTCTAAAGATAAAAATGTTTCCATTTGAAGTAATAAAAAATAAACCACAAATTGACTCGCTCAAAATTTTATTTCAAAATCTTGAGAAATCTAGAAGTTGTTTTAATTTTTTTCAGGACTTATAAATATCTTTTAAAATTAATCGAATTTTTCCAACCATCTTTAGAAAACCTTGCTTATTATTTGTAAAACATTTGAGTTATTTTATCCCATTAACGATGAAAGCTATCAATTTTATAACATGAGTTTGACCGCAAAATTTATGGGTATGACAAAACAATAAATAGATTAAAGTACTGTTCCTTGTGTTTTTGGGTAAGCTAAATTCGAATCCGTCGTCAAAATTCGAATATTTTGACTTCAAAATTAAAGAAGGCGGTTTTTACATACAAAAATAGTGAAAAATGTTTGATTTTTTATTTTTATAATTTTTTTCAGGCATAAAACGTGTTAACATCTTAAAATTTCTTCAACCATCGGTGCACAAAATTCTTTTACTTTAACAGAAAATTTTTATACATATGTTTTTTCTTCCAAAATGCTGAACAAAATGCAAAAATGTCCCGAAAACTGTTTTTTTTTCCATCATCGTTGTTTTTCTCACAGGCTTCAAAGTTTCAAAAAAAGTTCCATAGATTAAAAATGTCTCTATGGTTAATTTCAAGACATTTTTATTCCATGGAACTTTTTTTTAACTTTCAAGTTTTTGAGAAATACAAAGATGATGGAAACACCAGTTTTTGGGACATTTTTGCATTTTGTCCGCCATTTTGGAAGAAAAAACATATGTATAAAAATAGCTTTCGTCGTTAACGGGTTAAGTTAGGAAAGGATTCAATATTAATTAAAAATCTGAAATTATTTTAAATAATTTAAACGAAGTGTGTTTGTATAAACAAAATTCGACTATTCGTACCGAAATTTCGATGCGAATAGCAACAGCCTCATTTAAAACAAAATGTAGATTTTTGCGGATTTCAAACAAAAAATTTAGAAGCTTTTTAAGAATTGTGAAAGATTTTAAAAGAATAAGAACATTTTGTTAAGATTCATAGGAAAATTGAAAATGATTTTTCATGTTTTTTTTTCGATTTGCAGGATTTTTGTTAAATGATAGGAAAAATTCGATTTATTTTAAATCTAAATTTTGTTTTAACTAAGGTTGTGGCTATTTGCACCGAAATTTTGGTACGAATAGCCGGATTATGTAGGAACATATACATTGTTTAAACTATTTTAGATATAATTTCAAACTTTTTCTACAAATACTAAGTGTTCAATTTTTATTTATACATCAAAGTTCAACAAATTCACTTACAAAATAAACATTTTTTAAATAGAAAAATTAAAATTGTAACGTTTAAAATTTGAAAGCGCTTCAAAATTTTAACGATTCAAGGCTTTCTATGTCAAACACTTCAGTTTGAAATTGTTTACTTTTAAATATTTGATATTAATTTACTCGTGTTAAATTAACAGTAAACTATTGCTAAATATTAAATAGTTATTTTTTTCTGAATTAAAAATTTTTAATTGAATGGATTAAAAATTCTTAAATTTTGAACGGATTTAGAATTATCTTAAGAAATCAATTACTGTCCGCTTTAAGTGGAGTTTAAGTTTACTTTAAGTGGAGTTCAATTTTTTAAATAATGAATTTAGTTATATTTACAGTTGATTAAATAATAAAACAATTGTATCAAAAAAATTTTATTTCAAATGCTTTTCATTTGCATGTGTTTAAGGCCTCCAAGACTGCATTTTTAAATTCTTAAACTAGAAATGTACGTTTTAAAATAAAAATAAAAAATGTAAAATTTTGTTAAGTAAAATATTATCGAATGGAGAACTATACACTGAATGATATCATAATCAAAGAAGAAACAAATTCTACTGATTATTTTAAAAATGGCTAAAACCGATCTGGCGACAGATTTTTCTTCTCAAATTTGTAAAATTTCCGATGAAAAAATAAATTCACTGTTATTTTCCAGATTTTCCCGGTCTCAACGAATTTCCGGTTTTTGGTTCAAATTTTTAATATTTGGTTCAAAATCGAATTGTTGGAAAGTCAACGATTTTTAAAGGCTTAAAGAACCCCTTTCAATCATTGAAATCCTCCAAAACCTTACTAAATCTCGTGAAATCTTTTAAAATATCATAAAACCTTATAGGAAATGTATTAAAATACATTAAGAGCTTTCAAAAGCTCGAAAATCATCGAAATCCTCGGAAATCTGATAAAATCCTGTGAAATCTTTTAGAATATTACAAAACCTTACAGGTCTTGTAAAATCGTTCTATATCTTCCAAAACTCTCGAAAATTATTAGCCCTAAAATATTTTAAACGCTTTAAATACCTTCAAACTAATTAAAATAATACAAAATTCCTTAAAATATTTCAAATTAAAAGCTCCTTAAAATGCCTTAAAAGTTTTAAAAATAAGCTAAAATTTAAAAACAATCCCTTCCAATTATTGAAATCTATTAATAATTTCTGGAAATCTTAAAAAATATCCTGAAATATTTCAAAAGAATTGAAGACAATTCAGAAATAGGTATAGACTTAAAATTCTCTGATTTTTGCTAACTTTTCAAAATGCCCGTCTCTTGGAAGCTTTTATCTTATTGTAAATTTGTTGACCTGCTTTCATAAACCGATAAAATTCCCTCTTACCTTGCCTTGATTTCCGCTCAAGGAGCAACAACCTTAATAATATAGGAATCTCTATTTTTGAACTAACCTGTGAAGGTACACAGGTGAATCCTTGTGCTCTGGGAAAGTAATATACAGTAACAGCATCAAATTGGATGTTGCGTTTCTTTTTCATTGGTTCATCAGTGTTTATTCTTTTTACGTTTGGTTCACCCTCCATACAGTCTACTAATCTACGTTTTAGATTACTCTTTGGAGGACTTCGAAAAGTTGGAAGAGACGATTGCGGTGTGCACTGGCCGCTTATGGTTGGGGCGAAGGTTTCCAGTTGATTTACAGCTGGAAAAAAAGAATTCTAATTATCTGTTCTGAGGTATCGCGTGCTAATAATCGATGTGCGAATAAATCGATAGAAAAACAATTCCACTTGATGAGCTTGGAATTTGTCCATGAGAACAATTTCGCCCTTTAATTTTGCAAAGGGCCAAAATCCTTCAAGTTAGACATAAACAAAATTACGATTTTACTTCAAATTGAAATAATGATTTATTTTATATTAAAAAATTTTCAAATTATATAATAAAAGAAGCACTATCAGCATCAAGAATTTGCAACGTAATTCCAACGTTTTTGAAAAATCAATATTGAAGCAAACAGTTGTGACTAATCTAAACTGAATTAAGTTATCAGATTGTCTAGTCAAAACCTGGAAATAATTCCCCGACAGTTCCAGGTATTTTACAGGTAACATTTTTCATAGTAGGGCGCCGTTCAAGTATTTCGTTTTTTTTTTTAAACAATCCAGTCGGAGCATGTATAAAATTTCACGAGTTTAATATAAATAATGTTTTCTTTCAGTCTTTTTAAATATCTAATTGTGTAAAAATAGTGCTGTTAATATGTAAAATTAAATAACTGTTTTTTTCACTTGAAAAAAAGTAGCTTTGACTCAATTAATATATTTAATTGATAAAGGTTTGAAATAAAGAATATTAATAAACTAAGTAATTTCTTGAATTTGTCCCAGAAATCCATGAATTTAAATAATAATTAAAAGATATTTTTATTCCACTTTTTTATACTTAAAATTTAGTTTTTAATTTTAAACAAAATACATAAATCTTCACCTGCAGCAGATGAATTTCAACAAAAAATTGAATGTATACATTTTCAGTTGAAACACTTAATTTTCAACCCCAAAGAAAACGAATTTTCAGAATAATATTTAAAATATTAACAGGAATAATCAAATTTCAGTACGAAAACTTGATTTTCAGCCAACAAAAAGACCGGTTTTCAAAGAATAGATGAATTTTTAAACAAAGAGAACAATTTTTAATAAAAATGATGAATCTTAACCCAAAAAGATTAATTCTTAACGAAAAATATAATAGTTGATATTTTAACCAAAAAAAGATCTTCATTTCAAATAAAGCAATTTAATTCAAGCAAAAAATATGCATATTCAACGAAGAAATATTTTCCAGTGAAGAGAGAGAAATTTTTTTAACCTAACTGTTGAATTTTTAAGCAAAAAAATTAATTTCCAACCAAAAAGATTAATTTTCTGCCAAAGCGATGAAATTTTCATTAAAATGATGAAACTTTAAACAAAAATTAATTTTTTACCAAGTAATTCAACTTTCAATCAATTAGTTGAATTTTCAACTAAAAAAGATGAATTTTCAACAACAAATGTATTAGTTCATATTTCAACTAAAAAAAAGATGACAATGTTAAGTAAAAAAAGTAAAGTTTAAGCAAAACCTTGAATTTTGATCAAAATACACGAATTTTCAAGCAAAAATTGGAATTTTTATTAAAAAATATAAATTTTCGACCAAAAAATAGAATCATTCAATTTTCAGTTAAAAAAAATTAATTTTCATAAAAAAAGGATACGAAGCTCAATTTTCGATGTTGCGTTTGTAACTAAAAAATATGACATTTCTACTAAAAACGATGAATTTTTAATTTAAATAAGTACTTTCAACAAAAAAGGTTAATTTTTTACCAAGACAAATTTTCGAGGCTAGAAAGAGAAAAAATGTAAATCAAAATGTTAAACTTTCAAGCTAAAAAGAGAAATTTTTCACAAAACAGTTGTATTTTCAACCAAAAAATTTGAGTTTTTAAGAAAAAAGTTAATTTTCCACCATAGTTAAATTTTGTACAAAAACAGTTGAATTTCCAACCAAGTTGTTGTATTTTAAAATTAAAAACACGATTTTTCTTCAAAACATTTCAATTCTCAAGAAGAAAATACAATTTTCAACAACAAAATTTTATTTTCAGCCAAAAAATATAAATTTTCATCAGAATAGTTAAATCCAGTAATACAAGGCTACTTCTAAAAAAGATCAAAAAATATTTTTCAGTAATAAAAAATATTGACATGATTAAAATATTGATTGTTTTCTGTCCTAAATTAGATAAAGCGATACTTCAAATTGATTTTCCTACAACATAATAAAAAAATAAAAAAGTTAAAAAAATAGTTTCTCACCTTTATCCTTGTCTGAGAGTATCTCATCAGGTATCCTGTCAAGGAAAGAAGTTTCGGAATCACTTTCAGGAGCAGGAACAGGTCCAGGATCTCCAGGAATCTCGCTACCAAGTCCAGAATCGCTGCCATCCGATCTGACCTCGTCCCTCGAACCTGCTGCAAGTGCAAGACTCTCAGCCGAGTCTTCAGTGAAGGCTTCCGGCCTTTCCGGCTCCAGCCTTGTCATAATCTCCGGCGGAATGTCATCGCAAATCAGCGGCTCATTTTCCGAGCAACGAATCTGATCAGCAATAGCATGATCGCCATCCTCAAATCGAACTTTCGTCATCGACGTTGTAACTTCCGAACTATCCGACCCAGTCTCCGTTTCTTCAGTATCATGCGACTCCTGGGATTGAAAGGACGCCCCAATATTTTCCAATCCCAACGAATTCTGACCGACTTCCTCAGGATGGATCTCATCCAACCCAAGTGTCGCACTCGCAAAAACAAGTTCCTCATGGTCCTCAATCTTCTGAATCACCGCTTTCGACACTCCCTGGAACTCCTTATTCTTCTCAAAAATCTGTACCAATTTCCTCGGCGACGCGAAACCTACACTCAATTCCTCATTCTTATTCATTTTCTCTACTGTAAATATATCACTCCTTGCCGTGACTCGATTCTCAAGATGAGAGCAACTGCCGAGAGTCAATGTCCTGGAAGAATTCTTCGGTTCTCCATGTAGTTCCTGTTCCCTTTCTTCACTATCCACTTTTTTCTCTAAGATATCACTCTCTTCTAAATCATCACAAACTTTACTGGCACCACCCACTTTTGAGTTCTCGGATCGGTCCACCCTCGAAAGGACAAAAACCATTGCTTTATGTTCCGAAGCATTTTCTCCACTTTCTGCCGTTGGAACTGATTGCTTATCAACACTTGCTCCATCCACTGCATCACAACAACCCACTCGCGATTCATCCCCCAATTGCCCCGAACTTCCTTTACAGTCCTCTTGCTTGGTACCATCAGTTTCAAGGGTTTCATCCTCGCTTGCCGAATTCGAAAGCTCTCCATCCTCTTTATTCGGAAACCTATCCTGCTCTACGAAGATCCGCGGTTCCGAAATCAGAGAAATCTCACCCAATGTTCGTTCTCGAAGACTAACGTGTATAGGCGAGAGCCTCCTGACCTCGTTCTTCAGTTGCTGAGCTTGCTCCTCTGATATCTCGACACCAATCTTCTTAATCTCGGCGTTTATCGGAAGGAAGTCGGTAGCTGGCCTCTTCCTGGAGACTGGCAGTGAGTTGCTCTCTTTCGAAGCATCTCCCTCGCAGTCTTTGCACACAGGTCTCGGATTGTTCAAATCATTGTCCGCTTTAGTTTCATTGGAATTTTCTTCTTGACTAATCCCAAGAGTTTTCGTCGCGGATGATCCCATTCTCGAAGGATTTTGGGACGTTTCGTTATGGCAGTTTAACTCCTGAGAGTTTCCAGAAGGTAAGGGGGCGTCATCGGTGACACTTGGAGGCGTTGACATGACTTCTCTTGCTCCTGGTTCCACTGAGGTGGAATCCTCTTGGGCCACGATGACACTGTCCTGGGCCAAAGGCGATTCCATCTCGGTCGTTTCTGCCGTCTGAAGCGAAAAAATAAACAAGTCAAGCAAATCTTTCGAGCAATTATACCTCGCAATCATGAAATAAGTATCAGAAAGTGATTTTATGAGAATCTTATGATCAATTGTCAAGTGTTCTTCACACGGACCTAGCATCTTGTCTATCAATAAATCATAGTCGATGAGTAGAGACGCTTGTCTTTTTTTACTTCGTCTCGCAATCTCTTCATCTCCAGTTCCTTCCTTTCTCTCTCTCTCTCTTTCTCTGCATCGTTCTGAAATATCATACGCAACGAGGACGGAGGGATCAATAAGCCGCGCGCCCAATGGTACCGCGCACGAGAGACAGCGAGAGAGAGAGAGCAAGGGTGAGAAAGAAAGCATGCAGAAAAATCAATTTTTTAGTAAACATAGGGTCTTCATGGCAAAAGATAAACAATATATTTCTGAAAAAGAGTCTTTAGCAGAAGAGTCTATCAGAATTTAAAGGGAATCATTAGCAAATGAGATTAAATGTATAAGAGTGTAAAATGCACTTTAATTCAGGGATTGCATTTACTGAATTATTGATTCAACCCTAAAAGAAAGAAAATGGACTTCCTGTTACTATGCGCGGATCTCTCGTTCACTAAGCAAATGTCGCACAACAACCGAAAGCTGTGAGAATGGGTGTCTTTACCTTCCCTTGTTTCTCGGAATTTTGGGATTTGGAATCCAATAGATATCCTCTTTTCTCACTGGGTCAGTAAAAAAAAGCCTTGAGGATGATTTACGTTGTTTCGCAACTCCAGCCTCCTTTCTCGCCGCGGGTTTGATCGACCCTAGGATCCATTAGCCATCTGCTGGTCCGGCTCGAGGAGACCGGGTTCAACATTGACGACATCGATAGACTTTGTAGCTAACTCTCTGGTACTTTTAGAAATCAGGGTATTTTGTCATGGGAGGAAAAGTCAAAACTTAAAATAGTTCGATAAGATATTGAAGAATTGATCCTAAAGGACAAGGAGTGAGACTGATTAGGGAACTGAGAATTGATAGCTCAGGAGAGATAGAGAGAGACAAGGAATCGTGCAAACACGAGACGATAACGGCGCGTTGGTGAAAACTGCAAAGTGGGTAATGGGTTTTGAACCTGGTGGCAGAGCCTAGGTCTGTGCGAACTAGGTGAAAATAGTCTAGATGTCCTGATCTGGCTGGGTGTTCGAAAATACTCGATTCGAGAGGATCGACGACGGGGCGCGTGTCTCGCGTTCACCAGCTCACAGCAGAGTGAGCAGAGTGCCCGACGCACGCGGGGAATGAGCGTCCTGGCTTGGACTCTTGGAGGTGGCTCGTGGGCGTTCGTGGGTGATCGGTAGACCTCGGGCACGGCGTTGGCGTCGAAGTTGCCGCGCGAAATCGAGGAACCACCACACTCTTTTGCCTCTCTCGGACGGTTCAACGAACGAGAGAGCGGCGCCTGCGCGACATGGTACCGCGACTATCGCAATTGTCGCCGCAGCTCGCTCGAAACAGAAGGACTCATCTTCCTTTTTTTCATAATAGAAAAAATTCAGTCAGCCAACTCCACTCCCCAAACGAAAAGGGGTCACCGGAGACGGAGGCTATCGATCATCCCGCCCTGGGAAGGAGAGTGCAGCTGGCGTCCGTTGATGATGTTGATGATTGACTGGGTCATCATAAGGAACTTTTGACCTCTTACAGCCAAATAAGACAAAATCTTGGAGATTTCTCATGAGTAGATGAGTAGGATTGAAGAAAAAAGATCAAAGCGGGAGGTTTTACGATGGGGACGGCGTCAGCGGGAGGAATATTGCAATTGCGAGTTCGTCGTGCTTTCTGGTTTCTGGAAAAGGTTGGAGGATCTGAGAGACTAGCTATTGGGCTTTCTCATAACCCGTCTGCGCAGGCTACTATGGGATACATACTATATAGCTATAGACCATAGCAGTCGGTAGTTTAGCGTTTTGTAGGATCGCGAGACCTGTAGTGAAGATCGTCTATCGTGGGGTGGAGGTGCTGGTGAGTTGGTGTAAGCGCGTAGGAGATGTTACACCAATATGTGATTCGAGTCAACACCATGGCAGTGCATCTACCGCACGCCGTATCCTCGTACTACAGGTCGCCTTGGCATAATAAGAGCGAGAGAGCACACAATATAATGCAGCGTCTCGCTTACAGTGACCTCCCTGGAAGCTGTGGAATGTACCACCCAACAACCCTCCCACTCAACCACTGTCGTAAACACATCAGCGTATCGTTAATTCCGAAATTCAGCATTGTTAGGGGACGAATTTAATAGTTTGTTTAGAAATTCGTCCTTCGTTCTTTTGAGTTCTAAAGGGCCCTCATAACTCTGGTGAAACAAACTAGGGTTGAGCAACTGTTAGAATGATTTGAAATGTTTTTCGTCATTGAGGGATTCATTACTTTCGATCGGGATGACATCACCATATTGCGTGCGTCATAAACTGACTGCAGCAATGCAGTTCCCCACTTTGCAGAATCGATTCCAAATAAGTTGCCATGACGATATGAAAAATGAACAGGGAAGTTTGTTTTTTGATGTGTATGAAGTCCAGGGGTGTTTACGTGTGAGATGTGAATTTTTGTCATTTATTTGTTGGACTGAGGAAATATCTGATGACAAATTCTGTCAGGTAGAATGAAATCTATGAACTGAAAGTTCAGATTCTTGAAATCTGAACTAATCCGAGAACATTTTTAGAAGATTGCCACTAGTACTTAAAAGGCGAAGACATGAACCTAGTGTCATTCTTCTTGCTTTTCATTATCCGAAACACACAAAAGAGGGTGAAGATTGTGGGTGGGGGTTGTGGAGGGATAGGAACGTAAGCAAAGAATTCTTCTTTTCCGTTGCGCGAAGGAGAAGTAGAAGCTAAGCAAAGGAGACGCGAGCATGGCGAAGATTAAAACGAACCAACGAGCGAGTGAACGAAGGAAGCAACCTCCGGATATTTTGCTCGGGTGCGAAGGAGACGAACGGAGTGCTGCGGGGGTGTATATTGGAGCTTGTAAATGGGGATGGGGGCTCCACCTCCAGCCGAATCGATCCCACCGCAGTGTAGCACTATACTCTATAACTATATAGCACCCCACATGCATACGTATCATGGACTATACTCCATGCATCCATGGGTCTACCTCCATCTACACTGATGGGCCACACAAAAATACACATAATCAGAGAAATCTGAAAAATAATAGGGAATTCAATCAATGAATCCCGCCAATGTGGCGCTATGAAGATATTTCTCTACATTCTTTTCTTGGGTAATATCAGGCTTCATTTCCGTTTTAATAAAATCTTTATTGTTCGTAATAAGTAAATACAAAATATGACTTTGTACATAGTTTCTTTCTTATCAGGTACCTATTTCCTGAAGGGGAAGCTTGACCCTGTCTAATTTCATTGTAATACTGTTACATTAATAATAATACTGTGCGTATGTTGAATTAGTGGTAATTGTTAAGGCAAAAATTGAGCGAAAATATCAGGCCTCGGTAGAGGGCAGTTCAAAAAATAGGCAACGATTTTTTCTAACCCCCCCCCCCCTCTATCCCTCCAATAAAAGCATTAAGTATTTTTTGGACGATCCATAGCATAAATTTTGAAAAATAGCAGGAACCTTGTACCATACAATTTTTAAAATATTACACCAAGGGATTAAGTATTTTTTTAATCTAATAAAATCCTTTCAAATCATTTAAAATACCCTTAAAGCATTGAAATCAATTTAAATACTCTAAAACCCCTTGAAATCTACTAAAACTCTGAGATTTCTGTAACACTCGTATATCCTTTTAAGTACCTTAAAATCCCTCGAAATCAATCAAAATACCTTCGAAATTTTATCATTTCTTTTGAAATCCTGTGAATCCCTTAAATCTGGTAAAATCCCTTAAAATATCTCAAATTCCTTAAATCAATAGAAATCCGCAGAAGTTCCTTAACATTTAATTTTTAAATAATACTGATATCCAGCATATTTTTTTAACACTTTTAAATTTTCTGATATCATACGAAAACCTTTGAAAACTCTTAATAATGTGAAAATCTCGTTAAATTCCTTTTAAATACCATAAACTCCATAAAACCCTTCAAAATCTCTTGAAATTAATCAAATCACTTGTATCAAATCTCCTGAAAAAATGACCAACTCTTTGAAATAATCTGAAATCCCGTAAAACCCTACAAAATCAGGTCAATTATTTTAAAATCCCTTGAAGTTTTAGTTTATAAACTTGCCGATATGACCACCCAAAAGCTATGAAGTTCTTTAAAATCTTTAAAATCAACTGAAATTTATTAAAAATCCTTGAATTCTGTTGAAATCCTCTGAAATTCCTTCAAAATTCACCAATTTTGTTAAATGCCCTGAAATCTATGGAAAATCTTTATAATCTTAAAGAATTTTTCAATTTATTTTAAAATCCTATGAATCCCTCAAAATTGTAAAATTCGTTAAAATCTTCGAAAACTTATGAAACTTCAAGAAATCATTTAAAATTCCTTGGAAACTTTGTATTCCCTTTGGAAAATCCCAAATCCCAAAAAATGTATAGGAATCTCTAGAAATTCCTCCCTGGAAGTCATAGCTAAAATTGCATTCAATTTCATTTACCACCAAAAGTTGTCTAGAAGCTCTTTAAAATCCCTTCAAATCTGTGAAATCTTTTCATATCCTGATACCTTTTAAAATATCATGATTTTTCGAAATCTTGAAACTTTTAGGAATGTTCCAAAATATCTTGAAATTTGTCAAAACCCTTGAAATTTTGTAAATATTTAAAGTTCTTGGAGATCCTGTAAAATCGCTTAGGATTTGTAAAATCCTTATGAATCCTTTGAAATACATCAAAATCTCTTGAATTATCTTGGAATATTTTTTTTAAACACTCTAAAAAGCTTTCAAATGATATAATATCGTTTCAAATCCCTGAAATCAGTTGAAATTTTGTACAACTCCTTGGAATTTGTTGTAATCTCGTGAAATTGTTCAAAATCGCTTCAAATGATTAGAAGTCTTCAAAATCTTGAAACTTTTGGGTATGTCGATTTTGAAAATCGCAGATATCTTTTTAGACAATCAGCGAAAAAGTTTGAAACTATGGTTGATGGCAATGTAAAAAAATAGTCGCTTTAGCAAGAATTAATTAAATAGTTGCATCATTTGAAAAAAGTGTCTAAAAGAGTCAAAAAGTGTCAATAGTGTCATGAGTCCGAGTCGTGCAATATGTTTTTATCAATATTTCTCTTAAACATGATAGACAGATTTTTAAAAAAATCATAAAACTGGGCGTGGAAGAAAGCAAGTATATTTCTCTGAAAGCAGAGCTTTAAGTCTCTATAAACCTAAGTACATACGGGAAGGATGAGATTTTCGATCCTCGATGGATTCGTAAGCTGGCTATACAAAAAATTGAGCCGAACAAAGTTCCAGTCTGAAAATTGAGGGCCCGGATCAAGTATGCGGTTATTTGAGGCGGGACCTAAATTGCAGATTCAGTACAAATTCTATTCTTTGAATGTTGCGAAATGAATAAAAACAACTTATTCAGGAAAGTGTAAAATTGGCGTGAAAAGTAAAAAAAAATTGCTCTGGAAAAAATTGGAAAAGCCTAGGTGGAATCGAACCTCCGTTTGTATTTCGACGCCTGACGCGGGACCTATTCAACACTAAACCGCACTCTCGGAATAAAAATTAGTGAACTTTTCTAGACAATTGTTTTCGATATAAAACGAGTCAACGTTATCAGGTGTACTGTTGTTTTGACCAAATTTCAAGGTGTTTTATGAGTGTACACAGACGGGATTATTGTTATCGTAAATAAAGCAAGGTAAAATATATTAGGTTGTAAATAATTCTAGTTTTTCTATTTTGAAGCAATATCTTGTAAATACGTTACGTTGTTGGAGGTGACGTAGCTTATTTACAAGTTTCACAATACTCTTCTTATTCCTTTAACAAACTTGAAAATGTTACACAATCACGTTCTTTTATTACCTGAGCTTTTTCATTTTGTCATGTCAACTTTCGACTAGAATTTCATTAGTTTTTTGTGAAATTTGAGTAATTTAGATTTAGCGAGCAATTTGCTGAGAGACCGTGCATAAATTAAGTACAATTTTGTCATTTCTTCAGGGCCTAAAATGTTGCGTATTCTGGCTCCCTTTTTGTGTAGTCAGAAATTAAGAAGTGTGCAATGGAAAATTAAGTTTATTTTTAAGCAAAATTTCCAGTTTTCTAACTTAACATTTTTTTAAAATCTTTATGGATTAATAATGCAACAACTGACTGGTTAAAAATTAATCGCCTTGATTGAATATTAATTTTTTTCGAAATTTTTTTTCGGGTTAAAAATGCAACTGGTTGGTTGAAAATTTATCTGTTTGAGTTTAGGATTCAGGTAATTTGCTTAAAATTCGTATTTTATGGTCAAATACCACAGTTTTTCATTTAATCTAAAAATCGATCCTGGTGGAAATACCAACTCATACTTTTCATTGAAAGTATATCTTTTTAGGTGAAAAACACTCCTTGATATAAAGTTGAACCACTTTCTTCAAAATTATTTTTCTGGTTGAAGATTAACCATTTTATGTAAAACTGATTTGTATGAAATGTGTCTTTTTGACTTGAAAATTTAACAATTTAGTAGACATTTTTGAAAATAAATATGGAACTATTCCATTTTTTTACTTAATCTTTTTTAGTTTAAAAAATGAACTGTATGGTTTAAAATGTATTTTTTTTTAGAAAATTCATCCTTTTTGTTGAAAATTGATCTTTTTGGTTGAAAGTTAACCTTTTTTGTATAAAGCTCGTCTCTTTGGCTGGAAACAGCATTTTTGATCAAACTTGTTTTCTATATTACCTGTCAAATCTTTCTGGTCTCAAAAGTCAACTTTTATTGAAAATCCGTCATTTTGATTTAAAAATTCATCTCTTTTGGTAGAAATTTTATCTTTCTTGGTTAAAAATGCATCTTTTTGATTAAAACTGAATCTATTTTGATTGAAGATTCAACTGTTTTGATATAAATTCGTGTTTTTGGTTCAATTCAATTGTTTTTTACTTAAAACAATTTTTTTTTCTTGGTAAAAAATCAAATTTACCGTTTTCGTGGAGAATTCATCTTGTTTCATTCAAAATTTAACTACTTGGTCAACAATTTTAGAAAAAAAAACTTTACCTAACACGGTAACCAATTTCAACCTAAAATTCATCGCAATCGTCACAAAATTAAAATCGTATCTGGGGTCCTTTTTTAAAAACCTTCATTTTGTAAAATTCGAACATTTTTTCTTTAAATTTGTAAATTCAATGTACAGGGTGTCATTAGTCATTTGAAAATAAGTAAAAAATTTAATTGAAAAAAAACGATAACAGTTTGTTATATGGAGGTATACGTTTTGCCAATAATGCATTTTCAGGAAAAAGCTTAGTTGAACGTTCTTATACCTTAGGTTTTTGTTTTGGTTTTTTATACGTATAACAAAAAAATCTGTGGAGTGCTTTTCTCATAAATTAGTTTTTTTTAAACTTCATTTTACCAGCAAATAATTCATTTTCCTACTTATATTCAAAGCTTCAATAGAAAATTAAGTTCGCACACAAAGGGTAAAAGTGTAGAAAATACCTGTTTCACAATAGTGCATTACGAAATATATTTATATTTTCATATAAAGATAAGTGTTATATATGATATATAAAAATAGGACCCCAAGCATTTTTTTATTTAATATATGAAATATTCTAGACCGAATCCATTTCAAATCAGACAGGGACCCCACACTTGAAATCGCAGAATGTCTCGGGGACAACATTTGTTGTTTTTTCAGAGGAAATTAGGCGACACTTATTTTTCCGATTTAAAAAAAATTCTAAAAAGGTTCTACAAAATCGATTTTATCAAAAAACCCAACTTTCAATTTCTTGCCAATTTTTGTTTGAACACTTCGATAATGAAGTTATCTTGTAAGTTTGATGCTTGCTAAATAACTTTTGTAGTCAGGAGAATTCTTTTTCCTTATCATCGAATTTTCTACTTTTTCTTAGAAACAATCACCGATCAGAAAAAATATTAAGATAAAAGTTTGCACGTCTACTAAAGTTTTATAAAAAAATGTCTTCTATTATTTGGCGATATTTTCCAGTTTACGAGAAAAATTTAAAAGTCACATTTATAGGGAGAAAAAAATTCTCCTGGTCACAAAAATTGGTCAGTTTAGAAAATAATCAAAAATATTATGTTTTGAAAACCCCACCTTTTTTATTCTTCCAAATATTTTTGAAAGGTTTCTACCAATATCAGAAAGGCATCTTATCAGCATCATGCGGGCGAAACCGTTTTCGAGGCCGGGATCATTTTTTTCTTCCTAAAAATGTAATTTTTGAATTTTTCTCGAAAACTATAAAAAATATCGCAAAAGAATAAGAAACATTTTTCATATAACTTTTTTAGAATTGCAAACTTTTGTCTTAATAATTCTTCTGGTTACAAAAGTTATTTATCAAGCATCAAACTAGCAAGGTAACTTCATTATCAAAGCACAAGTTCAAATAAAAATTGGCAAAAAATTTAAAGGTGGCTTTTTTGAGAAAATCGATTTGTATTTTTTCCAAAAAAACCGCTACCATTTTGTTAATTTTGAACCTCTTTTTCAATTTTCTTGCGGATTTCGAAAAAGACGATGAACTCTATTACAATCAAAAAGAAAATAATAAGAATTGTAATTAGGCTAACTTTTGAGACATTTTTTTTTAATCGAAAAAATACATATCGGCTAATATCCTCTGAGAAACAACATATTTCGGCCCTGAGAGATTCAGCTATTTCAAGTGTAGGAGCTTGCCTGATTTGAAATGGACTGGGTAGGAGTGGGAAAGTATGGGAAGATGCAAAATTGTTATTGTACAAGAGACTCATTTGTTAATTTAATTCGGTGAAATAGTGGCAAAATTTTGTTCAATAAATAGGTTGTGGAATTGAATGAAGTTATAGTATTGAATATTGAGAGAATTTCAGTGGCGTAAAAGCAGGCAGCGTGTAAAACAATTTCTCGCATCGATTGGATTTCCTAACTTAAGCGTAACAAACTCATTCAAATCGTAGTACGCATTGTCCGCTTTTACCGAAGCTACGCTGGTTCTGCAGGGGAAGTGAAAGGCCAGAAAAGGACGAAATGAAAAGCAAGCTGAAGAGGTATGTAAAGATTAAATGTAGGTATTATCACACATACATTCGCATTAAAAACAGGAAGGATGTCTACATAATACCGCTTGCTACAGGAATTATAAAACATGCCCAACAGTAAATACACCCAACTCTAAACCTCAAGCAAGGAAAATAAATCAGAGAAGAATATTGTATTTCAAAAATTTTAGCTATTTCAGGGTGTCTATTAATTTTCGCCCACTAAATTCTCGGTTATCCCCTGCTTTTTCCCAGTTTCGCCAGGGTTGTAAATATCAAATTAAATTTTACTAGAAGCACAAATAAAACGCACTTACCAGAAGGTTTGTATATGTGTAATTTTATGAATTGTTATATCTTATTTAATTTAAACTAATTGGTACACTGCCCCGCAAAAGTTTTAGGGCACCTCTTTTTCTATGATTAAATAAATAACTCTGAATTTTAATTATACCAGAGCTAAAAAAATGTCTCTTTAAAAGGTTGATCGTTTCCGAAATTCTGTATAAAATAAGTCCAGGGTGAAGTCAATTTGTCTAGTTTTTAGGTAGATATTGCAAAAATAGTGCAAACTTCAATGCTTTCTTAAATTGTCAATAACTTCTGAGATAATCAACATTTTTCAATGTTCTTGGGCTCATTTTGAAGCTATTTTTTTATTGTAAAACAGCAGCTTATACATACAAATTTCATGATTATATATTTCATATATTTAAGAAAAACTTTTGTTGCCAAAAATAATATTGCAATTTTTCAACTTTTTCTTTACAATTTCAAGCTTTTGCAATTCAAAAAGAAAAAAAGAAAGAAAAAAAGAAAAAAGAAAAAAAGAAGAAAACTTTTTCAAAAAGAAAACTTTTACGATTTATACTCATATATGAGTATAAATCGTAAAAGTTTTCTTTTTGAATTGCAAGAACTTGAAGTTGTAATAAAAAAGTTGAAAAATTGCAATATTATTTTTGCCAACAAAAGTTTTTTTTTTAATATATGAAACATATAATCATGAAGTTTCTATGTAATTTCCTCAAAATATATATTTATTTAACTTTCATTCCGATTTGCTAGCAGATAAAATGATTTCAAATTTGTCCATCTCTTTTATCACAACTTCAAGTTCTTTCAATTAAAAAAAATTTATTTTCAATTAATACACATAAGCTGTTGTGTTACAATGAAAAAATAGCTTCAAAATGAGCCCAAGACCATTGAAAAATGTTGATTATTTCGGAAGTTATTAAAAATTTAAGAAAGCATTGAAATCTACACCATTTTTGCAATATCTACTTAAAAACTAAACAAATTGGCTTCACCCTGGACTTATTTTATACAGAATTTCGGAAACAATCAACCTTTTAAAGAGAAATTTTTTTAGCACTGGTACAATTAAAATTAAGAGAATTTATTCAGTCATAAAAAAAGAGGTGGCCCAAAACTTTTGCACGGCAGTGTAAATAATTCCTAAATATAATATTAAATCTTTTTGGTATTAGTGAGTAATTAGTGATTAAATATTGAAGAGTAATTCCAAAAAAATTTTTAATCTTTTATCATGACAGTTTAATCACAATTAAAATTATTTATACCATAGCTAATGCATATTTCACTGATTATTAAAATAAATAATTGGTATAATGGTTTTTTGTAATAACTCTTTAATTAATTTAATTAATATAATTAATATAATTAATATAAATAATATAATTAATTTAATTAATTTAATTAAGCAATTAATTATAATTACTTGCTAATACCAAATAAATTAGAAACTACATAAATTTTTTTTCAATAAAAAAAATATAATTGCTATAATACTTATTTGTCAACACTCTTCAATAACACAGGCCCATAAAAAAGTTGGTTGTACGAGAGATCGGAGTATGATATCTATATGGATTTTCAGGCGCTGAACAAGAATCTGACATCAGTTTTTCCCCAGCACGTCAGGGTTTTCCCCTAGACGCCGAAAATTCCCTAGTAAATAGGCTTTTCTAGGTAATAAACTACGTATTTATATCATCTAGAAAGAGATCAGGCATCCAAATCTTCAAAAATGTACATTTTTTTAAATTGTTTTGAAGTCTTACAATTTGTCCATCATTTTTTAATCTTGTTAAAACTTCTAAATATATCTTAAACTTAATCTAATTTTTTTCGAACATTTTTTTATCTTGTAAAATAAAAAATTTTGGCTTTCAAATTGTTAATATTCTTTCTCGAAATTCTAGTCAATCATTTGAAATCTTTCTCAATTTTCTCTTAAAATTCATTTTTCAAAATAAAAATTTTGTATTATTTTTGATAAACAAGAATTTTCAACAAAATAGTTCAATCTTTGACCAAAAAAGATTATTTTTTAACTAGTTGCATTTTTAACAAAGAAAGATGATCTTTATACAAAAAAAAAATAATTTTTTTGTAAATGGTTTAATTTTTGTGAACCAAAAATAAGAATTGTCAATGATAATGTTCATTTTAAACCAAATTGTTGAATATTCTACTAAATAAATGTATTTTCCACCAAGAAGATTAATCTTCGATCAAAAGACAAATTTTCAACCTAAGCGAAGAATTTTTAACTAACGTTATAAATCTTAATTTAAAATGCTTCACATTACTAACATTTTAAGAAAAAATCAATAAAAATAAAATTGAAAAACAAATAGAATATGTAGCTAAATTTTGAGTTAAAAGTTAACCAAAATTTGGAGAAAAATTTAACAACAAAAAAAGAACTTTTAACAAAAGAGTTGAATTTTCAAGCAAAACGTGAATTCTCAACGAAAAACGTAACAGTTGACATTTCAATCTAAAAAGGTTTTAATTTTATATAAAAAACAGTTGAAGTCAAGAAAAAAAGACAATTTTTCAACAAGATACAATTTTTTTAAAATTATTCTTCAAGAATGATTGATTCAACAATAGAAAAAACTCAGTTTGACCTAACTAGTTAAATCCAATTATAAAAAGGTACTTGTACGATTAAAAAAAAACATTCTTATAGTTAAATTTATAATACTTTTTTTAAATTACAATTTTTTCTAAATTGAGTAAGCTCTCGAAAACAGTTTCAGGTTTTTCCAGAGATATACAAATTTTGTGACAGTTCCAGGTTTAACAGGTGAGTAGAAACTTGTAACTAAAATTATGTTTACGATTGGAAATTTTTTCTAATAAAAATGTTCATTATTTGCAAGAAATAACAGACTATATTGGAAAGAAGCTATTGCAATTCAAATTTTTTATTTTCAATTGATAACCATTATAAATACATCATGAACGGTCAACTATTTTCGAAACCATAACAAAATTCCCTAATTTTAAACGTGTTCCAAATTTTTGACCTACTAACCGTTAGAATTCCTTGACTTTACCCTACCTGTAAAAGATCATGAACTTCTATCAATTTATAAAATTCTGCTTCTTGACATAATGTCGGAAAGACCCAAAAAACGACGGACCTGACACAGAAAAAATTGCAAAACTTTCTTATGTCGCACAGAAAAAGTGCTTTCGATCTATTAAAAACATCCAACAATGAAAGGAACAAGAAAGTACTTTCGACTTCGCTCTATTAAAATTAAATCATTAATAGAATAGACATTAAAAAATACTAGTATGGATTTGGACCAACTGTTAAATCGAACAGGAATAATCTTCTACAGGCATTAGTTAGGTCAAAAGAAACTAAACGTAAACAATACTTATTTCCGAAATTTGGAACTTTTACGCACTTATGCTATTGGACCACTTTGTGATATTTCGAAAGATGTGATAGATTTTTCTTCTAAAAATGTTTAAAATTCCCGGTCAAAAATAAAGTCAGTCACCATGATGGAAAATGTTTTCACAATGAAGTGCAAAATTTCTACAACAGTAATTTTTTGTTAAAACTTGTACAAAATTGAACAAAATATAATTATATACAAATAGGTTTTTTCTTGCAAAAAAGTAAAAAAGAAAATAATAAAGTGCAAATTTCTATATTTTAAAAATTTATATAACTTTTTATAATATCTGTATTCTTTTTGTTGTAAGCACCTACAAGGCGTTACAGAAAACAACAGCATTTTATACATTTTAAATCTGGGCGTTTGATGTCATTAAAAGTCTTTTAATTTTGCCTACATTTTTGTAAATCATAGATTGAGCAGATTTTATATATGCAAAAATTTGTTTAAATGGAAATGATACCTATATGTGCAGTATCTAACACACGTAATGCTGAAGCAGAGGGAAGCATTTTTAGAAAAAATTCAAATCATTTCTACAGAAATCTTCAAATAAATAATATAAAATACAATAAAAATTACAATGAAATACAACTTTAGTGTACTATTCGGATGAATTTTGTACTTTTTATATTGTTGTATTTTATTTTAGTTTTAATTTTCTAAAAGAATTAACAAAAAACCATAACAATACAAGAATATACAGGAATTTTTTTTACCAAGAATTACAAATATTTAGAATATTAGGTCATGTTAAATTAGGATGTGTAAATTATTGCTGTTACAAAAAAACGTCTATGAACTTTAAAGGAATTGTAAAATATTAAAAGACAAATATTGTGAATAAACAATTAAAAACTTAAGTTTGAAGCTTTTTTTAAATATATATTTACAAAAAAGTTTTAAACGTAATGGCGTTTTAAATATGGACACACAAGGCTTTGTTGTAATAGCTATCATTTACAATAAATATTTGTCATCCTAGGTCTAAAATAAACTTTTTGACTGGAAAATCTGTAAATTCCTGTAGATGCTTGTAGTTACGCTTTTTTTGTAAATGCTTATAAGAAATTAAAACAACAATAAAATACAATATACAAAAAGTCTAAATTTCGTCTGAATAACAGACAAATGTTTTACTTTCCTGTTCCTTTTCTTGTAATATACGAGGGCAGTTCAATAAGTCCTTAGAATGACCAACAGATGGCGCGCGAATCGCTCCAAATCATTTGTTTTCAGTCAGCACCACTCCCGACTAGATATATGGTGCAGTCA
>NC_046658.1:113146334-113159281 GCF_010883055.1 Belonocnema kinseyi | reverse complement strand
AGCTCCAAGGAGATTATGTTGAAAAATAAAAAAAAAATTTACCCAAAAAAAATTGTTTTTATACTTCATTCTAAGGACTTATTGAACTACCCTCGTATTTAACTTATTTTTAGGTTCCTATAAAAATAGTTTTAATTTTTTTTGTTTGTGAAAATTTGTTCACCAGGGTATTTATTAGTTTCCCGATTCAGCAGCCCCCTGAATAAACTCAAAATCCATTCGGAGAAAAACAGATGTTTACCGTTAACATCTAGAAGTTTCAGGTTAACATATTTAATATTTAACTATGGGGCAGCCATCTAGATGTTAAAGGTTAGTTTCTGTGGATATCAAAGATAGGCAACGCAGAGCGTTATTATATCGAAGAACTTTTTGAAGAAGAGAAACAGCACTTACGTCAACCATTTTATTCCAGCCAAGCAATTGACAGCTTTATTAATAATATTTTTCAATAAAATATTAGAAATCATCATTTTCCCACGAGTTCCCATACGATAGGAAATGAAATCGAACGACATTTACTATAAAGCCTCATCAAGCGGCCGAAAGAGGTCTGGCATGTTTTCTTGTACGACTTTTAACATCTTGGATGTTTCAGTTTAATATTAAAATATATTTAAGCCTAATCTCTCAAGTAAATAGTAGATATTACGTGCCAATATTTGTATGTTTGACGGTATCATCTTATACTTTGAATATCTACCATTGATCATCCATTTTTCCCCGTGCAGGATTTTCTAAATAGATAGTCAATAGCAATACTCCCCGAAGAAAGAAATTCAGTACTCGATATAATGAATATCAATCACACAAACATTTCGAGTGTTTTCAGTCTGATAATATTCATTATTATGCATTTTCCATTCCACATAGGGATATAGCGTAAGGAATCCCTTCGATTGCGCACGCTCGTGAAGGGGCATGTAGTGTGTGTGTGTATATATATATTACTGATTTGTGTAGTACTGTAGTTCATAGCGGAATATTCCTGGACCAGTCGATATTCTCATGTATGTATTAAATCTACACGTGTATAATAACAATGCAATACATATAATATATCGCTCTGGGGCACCAGTAGAGTATTTGCTCATTATCCTCAGTTCAATGGACGCACTAAAGGTTTAAATTATGCGTATACACATGTGTCTGGAAATTCAGAAGTGAAGCATTCATATAGTACTGAATAGGATTCACCAACAAAAGCATCATAAAGATCATATTCTATTCTCCAACTGGAGATAATTGGCTGTTTACTCATTTCCAATCTGACCTTTTAAATCGATTCTCATTTGATGTACGCCATTAAAGCAAATCACACCAGATTATAAAAAAATATAGAAATACTTACTAACAATTCAAATAATCAGATTTGGGAATCCAAACCTAAGAACTGAAGAACCAACATATCTCAGAGATTAGACAAGAGTTCAAACTTCACAGTCTAACATGCTCTCAAAACAGGGTAAATTAGGTGATTTTTAATGCTGTTACGTACAGACGTCGTATTTCAAAATTTCAGGACATGGTTTTCCAGGTTCACTTATCAAACATTTCGAGGAAAACTTTAAATTTCAACTTAAATAGATTGCAAATCATTGTAATGTTTTCAATATAACCAACTTAAAAAAATGTTGAAATTTGATGTCTTTTTGCAACATCTTTTTAATAAATTGACATTTTTCTTTCAGCTTGATCTTATTAGATGCAGAATTGTATTAACTTTTGTGCTACTACGAGGAAAAAATTCAGGTTCATACTATAAAAAATAAGGCACTTTAGCCACAGCTCATAAAATAGACTGTACAGATAACTTCCAGAGGTACTGTACGTAAAATTATTTAAAAATAGAAATTTGGAAAGTCTTCTTGACTATTATTTCATTCTTAACATTTTTTTTTAACATTGAACAAAAATTATTAATATGTAATATTAAAAAAAAAAAGAAGCAGGAATACCTCGGGAAATGCGCTAACCGCTCTCAATCAAATGATTATAATATAATAATTCTAATCAATCTGGATTTAGAAAAAAGCAGAAAAGTACTAAAATAATTCTTACAACTTCAAAAAGAAATGGCAATACAGATTTACAGGTCCTATTTCTAAAGCATTAGGGCTTTTTCACGTTCTTCATTAAAATTCCAGGACTTTTCCAGGTTCTGGAGAAACCCTGATTTTTTCCGAAAATAAGGGAACAATAGGGGAATCAATTCTGTTAAATAAAACTAATGCATGCAGCATATTCCTTATATCTATAGTCAAAGTATATTGCATATTATACAAAATACACTCGAACTTAGATATCAGGAAACTCGATTTGTGCGTTAAGAAAACCAATGTCCATACGACCCTGATGTTTACTTTTGGAGATCCTGGTTTTCAGCC
Source organism: Belonocnema kinseyi (assembly GCF_010883055.1). Lineage (NCBI taxonomy): Eukaryota > Metazoa > Arthropoda > Insecta > Hymenoptera > Cynipidae > Belonocnema > Belonocnema kinseyi. Next base: position 113,156,894 of record NC_046658.1, on the reverse strand, counting down.
CAAGGTCATAACCAAAACCGTGCACAAATTCAAATTCGAGTGTAGTTGAGCTTTCAAACAGAAAAGATGAATTTTCAGTAAAAAAGTAAATTTTCAATTAAGAAAAATGAATTTTGAACTAAAGAGTTTAATTTTCATTTACAACATAAACAAAAACCTTTTCAGTCAAACAGTTCCATTTATTACCAAACAATGGAACTTGCAAGCAAGAGACAGATTTTCACCTAAAGTTGATTTCAAGACCAAAAAAATTAAATTCAATCAAAATGTTGATTTTTCAAGCCATAAAAATCAACTTTTTACAAAAAATTTATGTTTTTAACCTGAAAATAAGACGTTTTTTACAACGCAGTTCAAGTTTTAATCAAGTGGTTGAATTATCAACAAAAAAGATTAATTTTAAACAAAATAGATCAATTTTCAACCAGAACCGATGATTTCTCAACCAAAACTATAGTATTAGACTTTTTAATGAACCATAATTAACTTTCAACCAAAAAATACGAAGTCTACAGAAAATATGAATCCTCAATCCAAAGGACGAATTTTCAATCCAAAAATACAAATTTTCAATCATTTTTAACCAAAAAAGATGAATTTTCTACTAAAAGATGGATTCTGAGTACAAAAAGGAGATGAATTATGAACCGAGAATATAATAGTTGACTTTTTAATTGAAAAAAAACTTTTAACCAAAAATAGTTGGATTTTCTGATTGGGTTCAGATCATTTAAGGAAAAAAGAGAAATTCTTGAAAAGGGGGAAAGAGGGGAAGGGGGAAAAGAGTTGGAAATCTGTAAGTTAATCCGATTGAATCGTATTTTACTAGAGACATACATCATAAAAAAAATAACAAGGAAGTTTTTAAACGCTGTTTTTCTTATCAATTTCAAAGAAAAAGTACATTTCTATTTTTCATGAGTTTTCTTAACAGGATCGAAGTTTGAAAATGTGGGGCATGGGTCATGGGGAGTAAAAGTAGGTCGTACGATGTCATACAAAAAAGAAAGATAATATGAAGTAGAAGATATTTAAGGAGTATTCTATTTTAACACTTGGTACGTAAACAAGGCGGCTATTATCAATCTCTCAATAACTAACAAGTCAGCCCCGCCTTCCAAGATTTTCCATATCAGAATTAATACAATTATAAATATTTGTTATAACATAAAGAATTAAATTCAGTCTATTCCAATTAAACAGATAAGCTTCAACGAAACAAGAGTTGTTACAAAATCCCAATTTCGCAAAAAAGGTTTATTTCTAAATTTATTTTAAAAACTTTTAGTGATAACAGTCATGCACAATTTTATGAATGGACATCCATAAATTACGTAAGAAATACGAAATATACATGAATTTTCAAGCAAAAAGCTGAGGTTTTAACTCGAAAAGATAAATTTTGAACCAAAAATGAACAAATTAAATTTTTCAGTCAACAAATTAATTTTCAACAATAAAAATTAAATCTCAAGCAAAGTAATGAATCCTCAATAAAAAATTACTCTCTACGAAAAGTGCAACATTTGACATTACCACCAAAACATATTTTAATTTTTAACCGAAACCAGTTTATTTAAACCAAAAAAGAAGAATTTTCAACAAATTGCTTGAATAATCGCCCAAAATAGACTAATTTTCAAACCAAACAGAAGAATTTTCAACAGAGTATTTGAATTATCAAGCGAGGAAAATAATTTTTAACTAAAATGGTAAATATTCAACCAAATAAAAAAGAATTTTTAACCAAATAGTTGAATTATCAACGCAAAAGATGAATTTTCTAAAAAAAACAATAAAAAAAAATGTTCAACAATAAAAAAAGAATTTTTAACAAAATAGTTGAATTTTTAACAAAAGAAAAGAATTTTCTGACCAAAAATTGAATAGTTAAATTTTGAATAAATGTTTAGCCGAGAAGATTAAATTTCTATTCAAAAGATCAATTTTCCACCAAAAATGGAATAGTTAAATTTTCATTTATATAAATGAATTTTTAACTAAAATTAGGAATCTTCATTTTTAAAAAGTGAATTTTTAAACCGACAGTTGAATTTTCAATCAAAAGTAGAATAGTTACATTTTCAGTTAGCAAAAGTAAAATGGAAAAGAAACATAAAATGCATTTTGGACAAAAAAGATAAATTTCCAAATTATGGGACTACTTTTCGACAAAGAAACGACTAACTTTCAACAAAATAAATCAATTTTTAACTAAAAAAGATCATTTTTCAAGTATTTAAATGGAATAGTTAAATTTTCAGTAAAAGGATAATATTTTGTAACGAAACAAATAACGAATTCACCAGAAAATCGTTTAATTTATAAGCGGAAAATTAATTTTTATCTACACAATGATAAATTTTTAACCAAGTAGATAAATTTTCAACTAAAAATAGAATACTTAAATTTTCAGTTAGAACAAAAATTTTTCAAGCAAAAACAAATTTACAACAGTATAGGTAAATTTCCAACGAAAGAAATAAATTTGTAACCAAAAAGACGTAATTTCAAGTGATCAGATTACTTTTCTACCAAAGAGAGAAATTTTCCACAAAAAAGTTGATTTTTTAAAGGATTTATTTTTTTATTATTTATTTATTTTTTAAAGGATAGTGTAATTACCAATCAAGGAAATAAATTTTCAAAGAAAAAGAAGTAGTGACCAATAAGATTTATATTATATCGCAGAAGACGAATTTTAGTTCTACTGTCAACTAAGTAGTAGATTTTTTAACCGAAAAATATTTTTACTTCAAATCAAAAACAGTTGAATTCAATAAAAAAGACGAATCTTTAACAAAATAGTTGAATCCCCAACCAAAATAAATTAGTTTTCAACCAAACTGTTGTTATTTCAAACAAAAAGGATTACTTTTAAACAAGATTACTAAATTTTCAATAAAAGAATCAAATTAATTTCAACTTCAGTTTACAGAAAATTCCCTGACTCGATCAGGTTTTTCCTGACACTCCCGACTTTCTACAATTCTCTGACCTGTAGCAATAATGCAAAAAATATCTACATAAATTCTGCAACGAATTTTTAAAACATCCAAAATAAAGACTCTAATTTGAACTTTTTATCCAAGAGAATGCTAATGAACAAATATTAATGACATCATTTGCGGGAAATTGTCTGATAGCAAATTATCTATTATCTATCCCAATTTATCGATATCATATCAGCTTTATCATCGAATTAGCATGATTAGCACCTATGGAATGAATTTAATTGTTTCAAATCTGAACGTCGCCAGAGACGGTTTTCCAACTTGGACAGCATCCCCGAGAAGAGGCAGGGCATGAAATGAACTTCTCGCATGCTTCTGGCTAACGGGACCAGAAAAGAGCGAGGTTACACAAGCCCCACACCCAGTCCGCTATTACACTCTGAATCCCGTGACGCAGTTTACAAATTCACTTGTTCAAAACCACCCCATATGCCAGGCTCTTCGGCCAAGTCTGAATCGTCTCAAGGGGTTTCAGAGAGGCACTGGAACCATAACAGGACCTTTCTAAACAGAAAATGCTGCTACAGGGGGGTGAATTACGCAAATTCATGCTCAAAGCTGTCCAGGATACCCTCACAAGGGGGAATCCAATACCAGATAAGTGGTTCCTATTGATGCCGCCATTCCTCTTGTTGTGCAACGATAGACCATCAACGTTTGTTCGCTTCCTAATAACGATCCACGAGATTGATACTATTCCTAATCAGCTGCATGAATGAACGCTCAGAATTGTTAATTACATCTCGGTGAACGCAAGTTATTGAAACAACAAGTTATTTCAGACTTCACAGACCGAGATGATCTCAAAACAGGGGAGATAGGGTTATTTTTCACGAAAATAGGGGAATGAATTCTTTTAAATAAAATTAATGTAGGTACCATATTGAATTCAGCATTAAACGCTTTATTCTTCATATTTCAACTCGAAATATATTGTATATTAAACAAAATCGTTAAATTTTTAACCAAAAAAATTATTTCTACCGAAAGAGATGGATTTTTATCAAAATAGTTGAGTTTTCAAGCAAAAAAGTTAAATGATTTAGAAAACAGTTTTCTTTTACATACAGAAAAGAATTTTCAAAAAAAAAAATTGCAGCAAAATGGTCGAATTTTTAAACCAAAAAGATTAAGCTTCAACTATAAGCATGAACATTCTCAACCAAACAGTTGAATTTGTAACCAGAAAAAACAAAATACATGAATTTTCAACTAAAATAATGAATTTTCAAACAAAACGAAGACTAATTTTTAACAAACTAGTTTAACTTTCAACCAAGTAGTTACATTTTCAAACAAAAATGAATTAGCAACGAAAAATATGATAGTTGAGTATGTAAAAAGAATATTTTGATTTTTAATGGAAAATATTTCAATTCAACCAACAACGATGAATTTCCAAAAAAAAAAGTTAAACCTTCAACCAAAACAAATAAATTTTTAGTCCGAAAATTGAAACAAAAAATATAATTGTTGTTATTGTAACCGTAAAATATTTTAATTTTAAATAAAAAACAGTTAAATTCAACCAAAAATGAAGAATTTTGAACCAAAAAAGGTTGAATTTTAAAATAAGAAACAGATGCATTCAACCAAAAAGCCGAATTAAAAAAATGAACTTTTAAACACACAGTTGAATTTTCAATTATTTTTTTTATTTTTTGTTGAAAAACACGATATTTGATATTTAAAAAAAAAAAGAAAATTAATTTTAAATCAGAAACAGTTCAATTCATCCAAAACGACAATTTTTCAACAAAATAGTTAGATTTTCAACCGAATATGGTTTTCTACCAAAAGAAATGAATTTTCAACAAAATAGCTGAGTTTTAATGATAAAAATTTGAATGTTTTAGAGAACCTTTGACGAAATTACAACAAAATATTTAAACTTTCAAGGAAAATAAACGAATTTTCGAAAAAAATAGCTCAATTTCAATCATGGAGGATGATTTTTCCAGCAATGAATATGGTTTTCAATTGAAAATACAAATTTTCGATCCAAAAAGACCAATAATCAACAAATCAGTTAAATTTGGTGCAAAAAGATAACTTTTTAACAAAATAGTTCAATTTTCAAGCTAAAAAGATTAATCTTTTAAAAGAAAGTTGAATTTTTACACAGAAAAATTAAATGTTCAACAATATTATTAAATTTCCAACAAAACAGTACATTTTTTTACCGAAAGATATTAAATTTGAACCAGAAATATAATGGTAGACTTTTCAACAACAACAAAAATCATTAACTTTCAACGAAAAGTAGTTCGGTTTTCTTATTTTGATCCATTAATTCAGTTAGCATTCAAGTTAAAAAGGCGAGAAAAAGAGTTAAAAAAAGGAATTCCGTAAAAAAAGGGAAATAAGGGAAAGAGTGTTAAGCCTGTTAATTTCTCAAAAATTGGATTTTTTTTTAATCCACAAGTTTCCAATCTTAAACAATCCTTAATATTTTCCTTATTTATTTATTGTAATAAATACTGATCCCTAAGTTCTTAGGGTTTGAATCTAATTCTCCAGAACGACACATGTTTAATAATTCAAGCATTCTTACTCTAAAATTAGAATCTGGGACAGGAAAGTCGGATCTGATCGGAAAGAATTTTGAACCCAAGATTAGAATTAAGAGTTTCGAACCTTAGAATTCTGAAACAAACATGTCGACACGAATTTTCCAGAAGTTCTCATGTGACCAGAATGTAAAAGATGATTACTTTGGAGTTGAAGAAATGAAGGAAAGAAAGGCAGCGAGCAATTACCTTAGCATACATAAATGTATAATCTTGGAAATTACAGGTGCATCGTTATATAAATTCGCATGTTCTGATAATAGAATATGATGAGAAAAGAGGTAAAGGTAATCAAAGCAAGTAAACTAAACTACATTTCAAGCGATGCTCACTATTAGGATCTATTACACTAAGTACCAATCAACGAACGTCGACGGCTCTTACTACTCAAAGAAACGTTCTTTCCTGCTTTCTTTCTGGATGAAACAAAAGACCTAGTGAGAGCCTTTCTACGACCAGCAGACCGTTATTGGTGGCAACCTGTGCAGACGCCTCTCGATAAAGTAACACAAGGCTCTACCAGAATTGTTTGTCAGAAAAGTTCGAAAGCATAACTCCGGACACGTACCTAATATGTCTAATTGAAATTCCTTCATTTTTATCTCGCTACATTTTCTTAATTTTGTAACAAAGAAATTTTAACAAAAATTTCGTATTATTATCCAGATTTCGAGATGAAATTCTTAAAACACGGTGGAAATTGAGCTTCATTTTCAAAATTCCCGAATATTCCCTGACCAATTTTCATTTCCCCTGACTATTCATATTCAAACACCAGAATGTTTAACAAAGAATCTTTTATAAACCGAACAAACAGATGTCAGATTAAAATTTGAAAATTTATTTTATTTATTTCAACCAAGATGAATTTTCAAGAAAATAGTTTATATTTCTACCTCGGAAAATTAATTTTTAACGAAGATGTGCAACAGTTGCGCAGTTTACGGTACTACACTATAAAAAGCCACAAGCAAGAAGCAGAAGAAGAACGGTTCGGATAACCCAGATTTACTGTGAAGGCCATTGAGGATACCACCGAAACGCCCGGTAAATCGGGGTCCTTATTCAGTCGAATTTTTGAACAAACAAAATCTGAATTAAATTTTTTTAAAAACATTTGGATTTTAAGCCCGAAAAAATAACTTTTTAACCAAAATAATCATTTTCAATCAAGAAAGATTAATTTTTAAACAAATAATTGAACTTACAACAACTGAAAAATTTAACAGTCAACCAGTTGCATTTAAAACCAAATAGTTTAACTTAAAAGTAAAAGAGCTCAATTTTCAAGAAAATAGTTGAACTCCTAACGAATATTGAAAAAAAGTTAAATCACCAAACACAAAATATTAATTTACAACCAAACAGTTACGTTGTTATCCAAAAAGATGAGATTTATATTAAAATAGATGAATTAAAAAAAAGTTATTTTTTAATAAAAAGGATGACTTTTTAACAAAGTTGTAGAATTTTCAAAGACATAGTAAAAATTTTATCTAAAAATATAATCATCGGAAGTAACCAACTGGAAAAAAAATAAATAGAAATACAAAAAATAAATAAATAATTACTGAAAAAAATATATATTATCAGAGGGACGCAAAACTTCATTTTAAAAATTCCATAATTTTTCCCGGACCAATTTTTTGTTTTCCTTGACCTTTGATACTTAACGATCTGAACCTTAACCCTTCGAGTACATACTGGGCCATATTTACCCTGTCACCGATTTTGACCAAAAATAGAGCTCAGACGTTTGAAAAAATTAAAACCGTGGCCTCATCAGTGCAGTTCGAATGTCCCGACTACAGTTTCAGACAGTTTATGTAGCGTCCGCGTCATTAGTGGTCGTTGAGAAGCGATTGAAATCGAAGCAGATTCAAGGTGACCCATACGTCGAATTTACTAAAATTTGGATTTTTCGTTTTCATCAGTATGCGAAATAAATACCTTTTTTTTTAAAGGTATAAAGTAGAACTATTTTTTTATTATTGTGGCATACATTGGGAGTATTCTCATAAATTCTTAGCTAAAAATATAAAAAATTAAAATTAAGTTTAGATTTTTTTCATAAAACTTCATTTTTTTGCAAAAATATTTTTTTTCGCGGATTTTTTACGTATGTTAAAGATTTTAAATACACTTATAATACTTATAATTACTTTACATACTCGAAAGTATACCTCTACATTTTTGTAAGTAAAATGTTTCAGCAGTTGTGAAGTTGTAAAGTGTAGACAACCAAAAAGTGAACAGAGTCATTTTGACGCAGTGTGTAGATGTTCACAAAAATAGGTGTGTACTCGAGGGGTTAAACTTGCAATGTTTTTAACATGGAATCTTTTATAAATGAAATAAAATAATGAAAAATATCAAATTTATTATCCTTGACAGAATAACAGTTATTTTTTACTCTTCATCCCTGATTTACCCTGAACAATAAAATTTCCTGACTTTTCCTTGATTTCCAGATTTTCCCTATTCAGCGGCCGCCCTTTTAAAACCAACCCATTTCTTGTAAAGTTATTGATCAATGAAAATCTGCCAAATATTTTTAGTATCGCACAATGCATATTACAAAACTCTCTTACCTTCTAAAACGAGTAATTCTAATGTCAAAAAGACTGAATTATGGCGGATATAAAAGTCCCAAGAAATGAGTGCCAAATGTTCGAAATGCGTTTTAATGGCTTAAACTAACTGTTTTAACTTACTTTCATGTTTGGTATTTAAAAAAAATGGGTACTTCCTTCAACCTGTTCTTTTCACGATTTAATAAAGCTAAGTGAGGTTCTTCGCTTGGGGTGATTGCTAGAGAGATTGATCAGCAACCTGGGTCGGAGCAGTGTTGCGGAACGAACGTGTTATTTACTCAAATAGTATGAGATTTCTGGATCAATCTGAAAAATCTCTATCCCTTCCACACACTACTCCTTTCCCCTACCGAGTGAGTCACGCTTACCCCGAAAGGGAAATGGCTTAATGGTGTAATAATAATAAAAAAAAGTAATATTTTCATTTTTTAGGAGACGACGCATCATTATAAGGGTTCGCCAAGATGGTTACTTGTTTCAGGAAATTCCTTTCAGAGTTTGATAGAGTTAAGTAATATCTTGAAATTACTTTGCTGTTTCTTTTTTTAAATTAAGAAATAAAAAAGTTGTTCAGCTTTTTCCACGTGAGGTCAGGCGTTTTTTAGGATGTGCTGTTTATTGGCAAGTTTTTATTTAACAGAATTTTAATTGTTTTAACAAAAGGTTTTCCAAAAAACATGAAATGAAAGATATACAAATGTTTAATTTATTTTTAAAAAATTTTTAATTTTAATTTTAAACCGTTCAAAATTTTGATTCTAAAATTTCAAATGTACAACTTTGACATTATTCAGATTACAACTCCTTGCAAAATTTAAAGCCTTGAGGTTTTAATGCCTGCAGAATTTAAATTGTTTTTACATTAAATTTCCAAAATTGGATGTGTTCCAATTGGATATTTCCAAATATACAGTTTAAATTGCATAATTTTCATAATTGGTTGGTATTAAATTAAAATTAAAAAGTTCATCAAAAAAATGCAAAACAGTATAATATGATTAGAAATTCAGAATTATCTCAAATTAATTGTTTTTAAATATAGATTCTCTTTTCAACTGGTTTTGAGTTTAGAAACTTCCGAATTGAAATTCATTCAGAATATAGATATTTCTGAACATTATATTATTGCCAATAAATAAGTACGTAAATTTAAGGTTTAAAACTGTTTAAATCTCGAAAGTTCTCAAATGTTTTAATTTTAGACTTTTATACTTAAAACGATTTTCAATTTGAAGGTTCCTTAACTAGAATTTGAATTTTTATTAGTTTTGATGATTTCCAAAATTGGAAGTGTTCCAATTTGATCTTTCTGAACTTGAATATCATTAAGCCAATATAAATTACCAAAGATAATCGCTTTCCAAATTTAAAGCGTTTTTAAATTTGACGGAATGCAAAATTATAGTTTAAATTGCATAGATTTCATAACTGGTTAATATTAAGGGCATGTGATACTTAGAAAATTGACGATTTTGCAGTTTTAGGTTCCCCCGGCTTTTTTCTAGAATAATAAATATTTTGTCTTAAAAATTTGAGAAATGATAGTGAACATGCTAACGGAGGTCCCCACACACTTTTTTGTGGGTTAATTACAAAAAGTTTTAATTTAGCAAAATGTGATTAATTTGCATAGCGCTTAGAAAATAGTATCGATTTTTTCAGTGTTAGATTCCCCCGGCTTTTTTCCTAGGATAAGAAATATTTTGCCTTCAAAATCTGGGAATTGATAGCGAACATGCTAACGGACGTCCCCGCACACGTTTTTTGTGTTTTTTTTTTATAAAAAAAATTTTTATATTGCTAACAACGTGCGTGTATATTTCGAGGTTATGTGTGTTACAATTCACCCGAGCATTACTTCCAAACTACACAATATTTTTAGACGAAAACTTTGAACTTACAAATAAACATAGTAACTAATCTCTAGGAGCTAACCTTGTTTGCAGGCAATCAAAAAAGTTTATTTTATAAATAATTTCCAAATTATCGGAAAGGCAGAGATGAAAAACGACGTAACCTCAAAATAATGCATATGCATACAATTTTTATTTAGCACAATAAATTTTTTTGTTATTACGAGGGTAGTTCAATAAGTCCTTAGAATGACCAACAGATGGCGCGCGAATCGCTCCAAATCATCTGTTTTCAGTCAGCACCACTACCGACTAGATATATGGTGCAGTCACAGTCCACATCTTCTGAATTTACGTGTTTTTATAACCAATTGAAAAAAAAAAATTGTTCGTTAAGAAAAATAGAAAAAAACGAGTTCAGAGCGGCAATCAAACATTTTCATTTAAAGGGTTTAACTCCATATCAGATAAAAAATGAATTGGACTCAGTTCATGGCACATCTGCCCCTGCCTTAGCAACGGTTTATAA
>NC_046658.1:113137070-113146234 GCF_010883055.1 Belonocnema kinseyi | reverse complement strand
CCGAGTTCACACATGCTTCGTTTCAATGGCTAAAATTGAAGAACTAAAATTCGAATTGGTCGAACACCCACCGTATTCACCAGATTTAGCCCCCAGTGCCTTATTCTTATTTCCAAACTTGAAGAAATGGCTCGGTGGACAGAGATTTCCAGACAACGAAGACGTAATTGCCTCTGTAAGTGCTTATTTTGAGGAACTTCCGAAAACGCACTTTTCTGAAGGATTAAAAAAACTTGAAAAGCGATTGACCAAGTGTATAGAGCTCCAAGGAGATTATGTTGAAAAATTAAAAAAAATTTACCCAAAAAAAATTGTTTTTATACTTCATTCTAAGGACTTATTGAACTACCCTCGTATCCCTCAAAAAAGTGTCCGGGGACGTCCGTTATGATATTTTATAGCATCTCCGAATTCAGTTTTTAAAAATTGTCATTTTTGTGGGAAAAAGCCGGGGAAACTGTAAGTATCACATGCCCTTACGTTGAAAAAAAGTTTATTTTAAAAATTCAGAAGAGTATCCTCTAAAGTTAAGAATTATCTCAAATTAATTGTTTTTAAATCAGGATTCTTATTGTTACGATGCAATTAATTTCAGAAATATCAGAATTATATTGTTTTAATCAGGATTCTTATTATTACAATGCAATTAATTTAAGAAATATCTAAATTATATTGTTTTAAAATATGGAAGTTTCTAAACTTTAAATGATTTCAAACATATAAATTGGTAAATTTACGGTTTAAATGTTTAAATATCGAAAGTCCTCAAGCATTCCGATGTAAATATAAAGATGAAAATTCCAGGGTCGTCAATTTAATCACAGAAAAAAATTCCTGGTCATTTCCCGGTTTTTTTTTTTTAGTTCTCTAACATTTTTCACGGTCAATGAAAGCTAAAAATTCGAACTCTAAAGCTAAAAAATTTTTCATTTGAAGTAATAAAAATTAAGCTGCAAATCATTTTAAGAAATTTCAAGTTAGAAAAACATAAAAAAATAAACGGTTAAATTTTTGTTATAAACTGAACACTTCTTAAATCAGAAGTGAAATTATTTTAATTTTAACTAGTTTAAAAATCCGTAAAAAGCTTCAAAATTTTATTTCATAATCTTGAAACATCTACATGTTTTACATTTTTTCAAGTACATATTAAATTATTTTTGAATTTTTTTCAGAACTTCTAAACATTTTTTTAAATGATTCGAATTCTTGCTCAAACTTTTCCTATTTTTTTTTTAATTCTTCAAGATTAAAAATATTTGCTTAAAATCTTCCAAATTCATTTTTGACAATTTTGGAAATCTTTGCAAATATTCTCTTACAATTAATTTTTTTAAATCTTAAGTTTTTTTTAATTTTCCTAGGAATCTTAAGAAATGTTTTTTATTCTTTTAAATCCTTTCACAATTATTAAAAATCTTCTACGTTTTTTGTTCAAAACCAAATAGCCAAATTTTGTCGTTATACGTAGACACTTCCTTTAAATTATATGTAATAATTTCACATTTTTAATTAATTTTGAATCTTTTTACACCTAAATATCTTTTCAACTTACTTGAATTTTTTTTCTATGAATAATAATAGGTGATCAATATTTATTCTACACCAGAATTCAACAATTTTACTTTCAAATTACATTTTTTTAAATAGAACGATCAACATTGCAGTGTTCAAAATTTAATTTTGAATATTTGATTTATAATAACTGATTTTAAATAAACAGCAGAAAATTTCTAAATATTAAGAAGTTATTCTTTTTTTAATTAACAAATTTCGAATTTTAAAGCTACAAATTTTAGACTAAAAGAATATTTTAAATTTGATAAAAGTCTTTAAGTATAAACATATTGTTTTTAAGTTATTTAAGTTTTTTGAATAATTTATAAATTTTCAATAGGGCGTTTAAATTTAACTACTAAAACTTTCCAATTGAAACAGTTTAATCTTTAACGTTAAAATCTGGAAATTCATAAATTTTGAACTGATTTCGAATCGTCTTGTAAAATCAATTATTAATCACTTTGTAATCCTTAATGTACAGTTAAATTTATAAAATCATTACAATGTATATTCACAGTTAATCAACTAAAAAGTGTGTCCCCCGTCTTATAAACTTCCCGGTCGTTTCACAGTTTTCCCGGTCCATCGGCCAACTTGAAATTCTCTGATTTTTCCAACCGTTTCTCTTTACCATCTGTATGTACCAATTTTCTTCCAATATCGTTGATTATTTGTATTAGAAATAAATAAAGAAGGATTAAAGGGGGTAAAATAAATTGCTCGTAGATACATACCTTTTTCTCTATCCATGCCCCATATTGCATACAGTGTGTTTGATTGCGCAGAAAGATCCAGATGACTGCTTCGATTATCTGAAAGAAAAAAAAAAGGTTTCATGTTAAAAAATAGTCCACGCATCTATTACTCTTTTTACTAATGTACAGTTTTTTAAAGCACACGCCAAAGTTATCAAATAATTTTGGTTTCTGAAAATTTGAGATTGAAAAAATGGTGTGCTAGTTAAAATATATGAAAGATCTTGAAACTAAATTAATTATCCATCGGTCAACCAGATTAGAAAATACATCCCGAAAAAATTAAGAAATTTCGAATTTAAAGTTGGATTTAAATGAATTCAAATATGTCGATATAAAATTTGACTATCGGTTTCTTTCGAATCTTGACTCAACATGGAAGGTAGGTGGCAAAAGCAAATTGTCTTTGGACAGAAATAGCGTCAGGACGCCTGACGTCACGTCGGCGTTCGACTTGCTGCATCACTACATCGACGAACCAGTGCTCAAATAAAATTCCTCTGCGGTTCACCAGGTCGGAAGTCGGAACACACGCCAGTTCTGACGCAGGTACTTTTGAAGGAAAGCTCTATAGAGATTTTTTAATGAAAAATGTGATTTTTTATATAGTTGAATTCGTAATGAAAAAGGGAATTCATATGTATGAAAAGTAATTAGAAATTCTAATTAAATTCAGATATTCGACTCCAATTAAAATCTAATTAAAATATAATTAAAATTTCCTGATTTTTCCCTTACCATTACAATATTCAATGATCAGAATCTTAATCTGGTAATCTTTTTTTAACAAAGAATTTTTTATAAACAAAATAAAATTTCAGATGAAATTTTTTTTAGTTTATTTATTACAATAAGAAAAATCAGTTTTCTATCATAAGAGATGAATTTTCAATCCGAAAGGATGCATTTTCTATTATGGAGTTGAAGTATCGAACAAAAAGATGACTTTTTATGTAAATAGTTAACTTTTCAACAATTTAATTTATTGTTTAACCAACTTGTTGAATTCTTAATCTACGAAGATGAATTTTCATCCAAATGGTCGAATTTTCAAAAAAAGAAATTAAACTTCAACCAAAAACAGTTACATTTTCAACCAAATAATTGAATCTTTTAGAAGAGAGTTAAATTTTTAGGACACAAAAGGTGAATTTTAAATACAAGGGAATACATTTTATATTCTAATATACAAAGGCTCAACAAAACAGTTGAATTTTCAACTCAAAAATATGAATTTTTACCAAATAGTTCAATTTTTAAACTACAAAGATGAATTTTCAAAAAAAAAAAATTAAACAGCAACTAAATAATTTAACCTTTTAGAAGAAAGTGGAATTTTCAACAACAAAAAGATGCATTTTCAATCCACAAGGATAAATGTTCTGTCCAAATAGACAATAGATAACAAAACAGTTGATTTTCGACAAAAAAAAGGTAAATTCTGTTTAAAAAATGTAATTGTTGATATTTTAATAAAAAGATAAAATTCCTACCAAAAGAGATCAATTTTATAATAAAAAAGACGAAATTTCCACCAAGAAGATTAACTTTAAAAAAAAATGAATTTTCAACAAAAAACGTGAATTTCTAAACAAATAGTGGAATTTTCAATAAAGAAAGAAAAATTGTCGTCAAAAAAGGGTAAAGTTAAATTGTCAGTATACGTACAAGCTAAAAGATGCATTTTGCTTTAAAAGAGTTGAATTTTTAAACAAAAAATATGAATTTTGAACATAAAAGTTCATGAGAAAACTCGAAAACCATATTGTTAATACATAAAGTATCGTTTGTACCGAGGCAGTAAAGTAGTCTTTTTACAGCCGAGCGTGAGTTTGTAATAACTCGTCTACACCTCGGCTACGACTCGTTCTTGCAAGCTCATCCTCGGCCGTAAGAAGATTACTTTACTGCCTTGATGCACAATATACTATTGCAGGTATGTATAAATCAATATGTAACAGTAAAGATAAGGAGATCAAACTGTGGCTTATGAGAAATGTACAACTTTTTGGGGAATAGTTGGGAGGGGACGGGCTTTCCAGGGACTGGTAAGTGACGTATCTGCGAGAGCCAAGAAATTGCACGAAGTACTCTTGGAAAGAACCGAGGATGATCGCAAGTCACCGACTATTTTGACGCATAATTTGAATAAAACTCGTCTCCCAGCTGATACCGGCTTTAGCAGCTATTCCACTCATAACTCATTGAAAGTCTCCCTCCAAATATTTTCTTAAAAAAACTGCCAGACATTTCCGCCGCAAATGCATTAGCGTTGATTCTCCTTACTATTACATCGTGGTATAAATACATAATCTGCTTTGCGACATCGAATCGATTGTCCACTGTAGCGCAAACCTACCAACAGTGGACAAAATTTCAATCATTCAAAATAATACCTCGAGCAATACTAGAAACTTTTTATCGTCTTATGAATTCATTTTTAATAATAAAAAAAATGCAACACCTGTATGCGTACGTGAGGGTGATATCGGAACTAAGCGAAAATTGCTATACGATCGAGACAAATAACGTCACTCGTTGTCGAGCACGTGCCCGACAATCCTATATACCTACATATAATACATGCATATACCTGTATTATAGTGCATACCCACTATTCATACATGCTACGTCCAACTACCTTCGTAATCGATAAAAACTTCGTCACGACTCACGAGCTTCATCAGCACACTGCGGACGTAATCACCCCGTAAATTATAATCAAATAAAATTACTTAAAGAGACTATTAGTATCGCTCAATCAAGATGAACACAACTTTACTAACATATTGATCAGTTCTACAAATAATTACATTTTTCCCTGGAAAATTCTTTTTTATAAATCAGTTTCTTTTATGAATAAAAGAACAATTATTTATGAAATATAGTTAATTGTTCTAAAACTGAAATCCTTGAAGCTTGATGCTTTCCAACATTCAATACAATTTTCAGGTTTTGCAGGTTCTTCAATCTTGAAGATCTCTTATATATTAAATAAAATACTGGTAAAATAGAAATGCATGTATCAAACTGACTGAAAGGCTTAAAAATTAGAATTTGTCGCATGTTACAAAAAAATTTGCATGGATATTTTAAAGATCATGCAAACCAAAAATAATTTCGAAAACCCAAACTTTTTCTACTAGAAACATTCCCTCATTTTTAAATGTTGTTATTTTTAAGTTTTTGTAAATTTAAATACCTGTTTTTAGATTATGTTCTTTTAATTGCGAAAAATTTGTATTTAATTTATCATTTATAATACACATTACTTCATTACTAATGTTTCAAAGCTATAAAGCTTCAAATTAAAAATGATTTTATACTGAATTCTAAACTCGCAAAATTAAAAACATGTATGTAATTGTAAACGCTTTCAATTTCATATTTTGAAATTTTAAATGTAGCTAAAGTTAAAAAATTCAAATGAACAATTTTTTTACTGGTTGCTTCACACAGCAGAAAAAGTTCTAAATATTAGTTCCTATAAATTATGAAGTAAAGTTGTACCTAATTAATTACCTAAAAATTTTTTAACTATTAAGGCTTTGAATTTGATGCCGTATAACTAAAATGTGAACTGATGAATTTGAAATTAATTGGTTTGAAAAATTTAAATCTTTAGGGTGACCGCTTTAATCAAAATTCAATACTTACAAATGTAATATTTTTAAATAGAAAAATAAAAATGTTAACGTTCAAACTTGAAATTAAAAACAAATTAGAATCGAATTCTAGTTAATTATTATTTAATTTTTAATACTCGAAGTACAGGTCAATTTTAAACACCATTACTTAAAATTCTCTTTAAATTCTCAATGTGAGCTTGAAAAAGAAGACCTAAAATGGAAAATTTTCAAAGGTAAAGATTTTGGAATTACACAATTTAAACTGAATATTCCAATAATTGAAAAAGTTAACACTTACGCTTTATACAATAACAAATTGAAATCGAGCTTATTTAAAATTGCATTACATCGTATGATATAAAATTTGTGACATTTCAAGTGATTGAATAGATATTTCTTCTAAAAATTTATAAACTTATTCGTGACTTTGCTATTTTGCAACAAATTATTTTTTTCTTCTCTTGAAGAAACGTCCCCTTTTTCTCGTTTCTTTTTCGCTTAAATTTGAACTAAAATTTAATGAAACCAAATATAAAAATCTAGCTATTCTTGGTTCAAAGTTAATTTTTTTTTTTGTTGAAAAGGCTACAATTATGTTTTTGGTTCGTGACTTTTCTCGTTAGGTTAAAAATTCTACTACTTGGTTGTAAATGTAAGGTGAAAATTAATTTGATTTGTTGAGAATTTTGTTTCATTTTTGGTTGAAAATAATTTTAACTGCAATATAAATTATTCCATTTTTAGTTGAAGTAGTCTTTTTTGAAGTAGTCCATTTTTGGTCAACATTTTTACCTTTATTCATCATTTTGTTTGAGGATTCTTCTGGTTAATAAATGTGTTTTTTTTTTAAATTAGTTGCTTTAACTACAAATTTAACAATGAAATATTTGGTTTTAAAATTCTTCTTTTAGTTGAAAACTCAACTATTTGGTAGAAAACTCAAATATTTTGTTGAACATTAATCTTCTTGGTTGAAAATTCCTCTCTTTCAGCCGAAAATGAATGTTTTTAACAATGAATTTTTTTAACAAGAGAAATTTCACGTGTTATAAACCTTTTGACTCCCCCACCCCACACCTATTTGACGCTCCCAAAGGCCTCAAATTTCAATGACGTATTTCCGTCATTCTGTCAAAATAGCGGAGTCGAGTGATTATTCTGTTTTAGAAACTAGAAAACTGGGTCAAAATAATATTAAGAAAGAGATGGACCTAGCCTAGAAAACCTTTAGCCTCTTTTCTACTTTCACCCTCTTCCTCTTATGTCACGACTGAGGGATCAACATGCAACCCGCGTGTACAATACGTTCAAATACAATCTTCTTGTGTAGGATGTACGTAAAGAGAAGGGCCTGCCCTACATTCTACACGCGTGACTTTTATGAGACGGAAGAACCTGTCTCGACACACGAGCTTCTTTGTCAAGATCAACGTCATCGGCAGTTTACGTGATTCCTCCTCTAGTATATGACTTTTTCACAGACGCATAATCATTTTATAACTTCATAAAAACTGCAGGCGCCAGATATAAACAAGTCATCTGAGAAGACTAGAAAATCTACGCTTTTGGAATATTTACCACTTTATAGAATTATATAATTATTATTATTTATAATTATCAGGGTGGCGATTAGGCGGACGATTTAAATTCACGGTCATTTCCCGGTTTCTCCCGGTAAAATTTTTCAATTTTCCTGGTCAACTAAAAGCAACATTTTCATATTTGCCGTCAAACGCAAACCTTTATTTTAATTCGCGACGTTCAATTCAAAACATCTTTAAACTTTTAGTAGAAAACAATTAATTTTCAACAAAAATACGAATTTCAAACAAAAAAAAAAGTTGAATTTTCAACATACTGCTGAATTTTCAACAAAAACAAAATTAATTTTCACTAAAAAAGATAAATTGTCAACCAAAAGTTAAACAATTAAATTTCAAGGTAAAAAAATTAATGGCCAACCAACCAACCAGATGGAGTTTCAATAAAAATTATAACTCTTTAACTATAATTGTATAATTTCAAACCAGAAAGGTGAATTTTCAAATGAAATGATAATTATTTTACTGGAATAATTAATTTTTAACAAAACGATGAATTTGAAACCAAGAAGATTCATTTCTACTGAAACTAAAATTATGGAATTAATTTCTACTACAACTAAAATTATTAAATATTTAACTGGAATAATAATTATATTTTCAGTTTAAAAAAATATAACCAATACACAAACAAATTTTTAACAAAATAGTTAAATTTTCGGCAAAAACCTCTTTTCATCCAAAGAAAAGACAATTTTTTAAAATCAAAAAGCTCTATTTAAAACAAAGAAATTAATTTTTTATTAAAATGATGAAAGACGTTCAACCAATAATATTATTGGTAACAAGAGTTCAAGTTTCACCCGAGTAATTATATTTCCAGCCTAAACGATGAATTTTCAATGAAAATGATCAATATTTCACCACAAGACTTGAATTTTTAAACAAGAGTATTAACTTGCAAATAAAAAGATAATTTTCAACCAAAAAAAATCATTTAAAAAAAAACACGGGGATTTTAAACGAAATACTTACATTTTTAATTAAAGACCAATTTTAATCCAAATTGTTGAATTATGAACTAGAAAAGATAAATTTCCAACTAAAAATGGAACAGCTAAATGTTCAATTAAAGAAATTATTTTCAACCAAGCTTATGAACATTCAACTAAAATGTTGAATCTTCAACTGGAATAGTCGGACCTTATAACAAGAAGGATGAATTTTCAACTATAAAGATTAATTTTCTACAAAAGAAAAGAAGAATTTTCTACAAAATACATAAATTTTCAAACAAATAGTTCAATTTTGAAATTTAAAAAATCAGTTTTAAACAAAAAATAGAGTACACCAAACTCTCGCTTTCAGTCAAGTGCCAGGGGTTGCCTCAAATTGCCTTGAACTGGTTTCGGGGGGATCAAAACGTAAACAGTGACGGCCGCCTGACTGCTGAATCGCTTCCAATTGGAATATACATACATATATACATACATACATACATACATGCAGTGTGTCCCATATTTATAGGGCCACCCCATTTTTTAAGGATAATTTTTTTTCTATTGGAACAAACTGCGCCAAATTTTTTGAGTGAATAAATGAGTCGAGTTAACGATTTTTCCTAAAATATAGAGCTCGCAATTCCATTCGTTCATTTATTTGGGCATTTTTTCGAAAAA
>NC_046658.1:113135195-113136970 GCF_010883055.1 Belonocnema kinseyi | reverse complement strand
GGTACCATTGGATTCAGCGGGTCAAAATACATAAGATTAACTAGTTTTTACCTTTTGCCTCTTGAATGCATACGGGAACATACCCAGCTCCCGGACTAAAACGGTAAGGCTGCCGGGATAGACGATATTAACGCTGAAATGCTTAAACACGTGGCGCGTGCATACCACATAGACTGTGCGAATTGATAAATTTATGTTTCGAGTTGCGAGACGTCCCAGACGATTGGAAGAAAGCGATTATCGTACCAATATATAAGAGAAAGGGCGATAAAAGCAAGTGCAATAATTACAGAGAGATTAGCTTATTAAGCACCGTGAGTAAAATATATTCAAAAATACTTATTCGTAGGGTAATGAAAATAACAGAAGCAAAGATTTGGGAAGTCCAAAGTGGGTTTAAGCCAGGAAGGTCATGTACGGATCAAATATTTAGCTTAAGGCAAATAACAGAAAAAAGTTTGAGAGTAGGGCAAAAAGTTTTCTGTGCATTTGTTGACCTAGAAAAAGCTTTTGACAAGATAGATAGAAGTAAATTTTGAGAAGTCCTGAAAGAGTATGGAGTCAATGGATGGATCCTACAAGCTATAAAAACAATATATACAGGTAGCAAAGCGAGTGTAAGAGTGAATGGGAAACTGAGTGACGGTTTCGATATTATTCAAGGAGTTAGACAAGGATGCGTTATGTCTTCATGGTTATTTATATTATTTATGGACAAGTGTTTAAGAATGGCTCTCTTCGACGAAGAGGGTGTGGATCTCGAAGCAGTAAGGGTACGTGGGTTAGCGTTCGCAGATGATCAGGTTGTTATGGCAGAGTCTATCGAAGACTTACAAAGAATGTTGAATAAACTAGATGCAAGCATGAAGAGCATGTGCCTCAAAATTAACGCAAATAAAACAAAATTTATGGTGTTCGAAGGAAAGAGTGAGACAACAGTATGAAATATTTTATTAAATATTGAGAGAAGAATATTGAGAGAATTGAACAAGTTGATAAGTTCGTATACCTTGGTAGCTTATTTACTAGGGATGGGAAAATAGGTGAGGAATTAGATAGATGCATAAACGAAGGTAAGAAGGTTATTGGTAGAACAGGTCCCCTTATCAGAAGTAAAAATATATCAAATAAAGCTAAAATGGCAATACATAATTCTATATTTGTACCGACTTTACTATACGGTAGCGAGACATGGACTTATCAAGAAAAAGATAACAGTAAAATTAACGCGATTGACATGAGATTCATGCGCATAATATGCGGGAAAACCCTGATGGACAAAGTAAGTAACGAGATAATTCTAAAAGAATGTGGTGCAGAAGAGACGCTAGTAGACACATGGGAAAGAAATCGGTTAAGATGGTTCGAACATTTGGAGAGAATGCCAAATGAATGACTAACGAAACAAGTGTATCAAGGTAAAGTAAATGGCAGCGTGCCCAGAGGTAGACCGCGGAAAGAATGGTTAGAATGTGTGAATGAGACCCTAGTTAGAAGAAACATAAAAAGTCACAGAAACACGAGAGCCTGCATGAAAAAATGCATGGACATAAAAGAAGCTAGAGAAGTATGCCAGGACAGGAAAGTATGGCGGCAAATAGTTAATAAAAAGAGTGTCAGTAGAGTGAATGACGCCTGAAACAAAAGACCATGGCCACTAATGGACCCAAGTAGGGAACCTTACATAACGACTTCGTGAGGTTCTTCGCTTG
Source organism: Belonocnema kinseyi (assembly GCF_010883055.1). Classification (NCBI taxonomy): domain Eukaryota; kingdom Metazoa; phylum Arthropoda; class Insecta; order Hymenoptera; family Cynipidae; genus Belonocnema; species Belonocnema kinseyi. The sequence continues at coordinate 113,135,258 of NC_046658.1, read as the reverse complement.
GGGTGATTGCTAGAGAGATTGATCAGCAACCTGGATCGGAGCAGTGTTGCGGAACGAACGTGT
>NC_046658.1:113110313-113135095 GCF_010883055.1 Belonocnema kinseyi | reverse complement strand
AAAAGGCGCTACTTGTAAATTGCGATAACTAGGCTTCCGACTGGTTAATCCAATGTCGCGTACAATGAATAGGTAGAGGAGCTTTCAAAGAACAAGTTGCTTTTTCAATTTTCGAAAAATATTCAATAGGTCAAGAATAATCGATATTTAAAGTTTGCAAAAAACGTCAAATTTTGAACTTTGAAAATTTATAACTTTGTAAATATGCATTTAACAAAAAAGTTGCAAGAGAACTTTTATGCTTAGAATTGTCCATATTTACTAAAAAAAATTTGTCCCATAAAGAAAAACCATTTTTTCCTATTTGTTTAAACAATTGCGTTTTAAACAAAACCTATCCACTTCTCGTAAAATTAACCGGTACCATTGGATTTAGCGGGTCAAAATACATAAGATTAACTAGTTTTTACCTTTTGCCTCTTGAATGCATACGGGAACATACCCAGCTCCCGGACTATTTTTCAAGTTCTTAATTATATCCCTAACCTCAGTGACACAGACTTTTTCAATTGAGTTTTCCATCGCATCGTGTTCAACATCGCAGTTGTCGTGTCCTATAGCTTCATCTCCGAATTGTCTTGAAAAATTACCTTTTTTAGTTTAATTTAAAATTAACTTTTTTTAGCTCAAAATTGAACTATTTTATTATTTTAAATTCAACAATATGTTAAAATAGTATTATTTTTAATTAAATATTTAAAAAATTAATAAGCGTGAATTGAAAAAATATTTGCTTGGGATATCTCAATAATGAATATTATTTTTAATTAATTTTAAAAATTAAACGATTTAAAATAAAGAAAAACTTTGAATCGGCAAATTTTCAATTTTCAATTATTCCATTTTGAAAGATTTTAATTAGAAATGTAACAATGCTGATTTATTTAAATTTTAAATAATCTAATTTTCAAAATTCTAATATGAAATTATCCAATTCTGAACATTTTGAAATTGTCCTATTTTAGAAATGATTATTTATTTGGAATTTAATTATTGTTTCAAAAAATAAATAAAACTCCTAATAATTAAAAAAATTTTTAATGTATATACATATTTTCAATTTTATAAAATAAAATGATTTAAAATTAGATGCAGTGTTGGGAAAGTTCTTTAAAAAAGAACTATTAACAGAGACAGTTAATACATTAAACTAATAAATTATTCCATTTCCAATAATTCCAATCACTGACTCAAGTCAACTCGAAGTTCTTGCAAAGTTCCCTTTTTTACATACACAGAAATATATTAAAAGAGTTTCCACAAAATGAATCAACGCTGTAGTTTTTGCTGTTCACAATTAAAGAATTTGCAATTGCAAATCTTTTAAAAAATGCGTAATCTTGTTATTACTTTTTTTCGATTGAACCCCATCAAATATATTCTTTTTTCATCAAAATCGGTTCCGCCGTTGTCGAAAAAACAAAATTATTTTAGATTTTTCTTATTACCCTCATAAGTTCAATAAAATTTTCGTTCAGATATATTCTTTTGGGAAATTTAATCTTCCATCGATCGCAATTTACTGTAAAAATCTCAACCAGGACCAGGAGGAGGCAGCTTATCTATGCTTATCCTGTTATGCCCTTTGAATAAATTTCAATTTTAAATCTTACAAATTAAAATCCAACAAAAGAAAGCCTTCAAAATTGCATCTTAAATAATTAGGTCAATTAAATCTGAAATTTTTCTAAAAACCAGAAAAAATGTCACCGAACAATTTTCTATTATATCTATTGAATACAAACTAATTAAAAAACATATTTGAACATCTTTAAAATATGTTAAGCCCTACGAAATCCCTTACTTCTTGTGAATAAATTCTTTGAAATCCATTAAAATATTATAAAATCTCGAGAAACTCTATAAAATTTGTTATTGTCTGAAATCATGGAAAATTTATAAAGATATCTTAAGAGCTTTTAAACTCCCTTGAAATCTTTTAAAATAGCTTAAAACCTCATATTAATATGTCCTATAAAATCCTTCCCCATCTTCCGGAATTCCAGAAAATTCTTTATATCTCCATGAAAATTGTTTGAAATCTCATTTAATTATTTAAATTCCTTAACAAATTTTTTATCTGTTGAATCTTTGGAAGCCTTAGAATTTTTTAAAACAGCTTAAAATATTTCAAATTCGTTGAAAGCTTTTGAAATCTTTTGAAAATACCCTACATGATTTTTAATTCATTAAAACGCTTCAAATTATTAAAATATATTATAAATTTCTTGGAATATTTTAAATTGCAATACAAAATTGTTTTTTTTTAAATCCCTGATTTTTCCTGACCAACCAATTTTCCTGACTTTTCCCTGGTTTCTAGGTTATCCTGACCTGCGTCCACGCTGCATTTGACAAAAAATGGTTAACTTTCAGTTTCAACTTTTAACTTCATCGAAATACATTAGTCTCTTTTCTTGATAGAAGAAATAGTTGGCCAGACATTCAAGAGGCATTTAATAGTCTTAAAGATATCTGGGAGACATTTACGAGCGCATTGTACTATCCGGATTTACATTAACCACTCAAGTGGTTTCTGTAATGTTGTTCGGCGAAAGTAAAAGCTATTTCAAAGCACAGTCACAACAATGTCGTGCACAGAAAATCAAAACAGAAACCTTTTTGCGAAATGCCTCACGAGTCAGACATAAATAAAATAATCCTCGATTTACCCAATTTTAATAAAGCTAAAAACCAAACTCAAATCGCCAATCGTTTCGAGGAAAATTTAGATTTCATCAGGGATTTTTAGAAGGAAAAAACTAAAGGTATACAAAATTAAAATACTTGATAAAAAAAAGATTGCGTTTGATATTAATTAAAAATTGTTTAAGTCTAATTTAATCAATATCTTTAGTGAGAAAATGATTGTTCTATAAAAGAATTCTTTTTTACTTTCGAATAAAGGAAATTTACTTTAACCAATCAATAAAACTAACTGTGTGGAATAATCATATTAGTAGAAATATTCAAAAACGACAGGTCTGGTTGATATTGGAAAAGAACTGAGCGAATGCTTAAATGTAACTTTTGTGCATCTCCTTGCTTTTTAAGAATGTTTAAAAATTTTGATCATGTTTTATATTATCCTTAAGGGCATTTTTATTCAGTTTTGTTACTCTTTCAAGAAAATTCTTTATAATAACAAAAATGGTACTTCATGATTCAATTTCTCGATAATTTGTTTTATATTCATACTAAAAAAAACTGTTTTTCTTCGAACATGAAACATACCTACTTCCGATTTCTTTGTGAACATGAGTATTGTCCCAATATAGATTCGTTATGGGTACTGATAACATCATCCACTCAAACCCGAAAGTAATAATCTTGACCTTGACTTAGAAAAACGGAAATATCTCCAGCCATAAGGGTCCGTTTCATGCGAATGCCCGCAAATATAAACTAAAAAAATGACTGTCAACCATTTAAAAAAATTGTGGGACATAAATCAAAGATACAATCAAAGATTTGGTTGAAATAAACAAAATATTAGTTTGCCTCAACTAAATTTTCTGATGTTTAACGAAATCTGTTGGCAAATAGAGTATTTGTTTGATTCAACAAACAGATTTTTATGTATATCCAAGAAAACAGTTTTTTGGTTCAAGAAAATTTTATTAAAGTGTAGAAATTCACCTACTCTTGTGTCAAAAAAATGTTTCTTAATACAAAAGGAGCTTCCTCTTAAACTCAAGGTGAAGAGGACTTTTATTTGTCTCAAAAAGGATCTTTTTGCAGCAAACATTATATACTAGCGACAAACTTCATAAAATATAGCATACAGATAATTATGTTTATGTAAAAGATTTTTACATGTTTCAAAACAAAATAGGCAAGAGGACAATGCTTCTGTTTCAAGACAACCTTTTCTCTGAGTGAAGGTGAATCCGCTAATAAGCAAATTCATTTTTTTTCCACATGAGTAAGTCATGACTCAGTTAAAAAAATGCAAGGCCTTGAAGTTCAAGAGGCGCAATGTGATTCTGCAGTCTGGAATCGAAATTCGGAGAGTGACCCTGGAGTGACAAGATAATGTGCCCTTACAGCAGAATTTACACCGGCCGTAAAGAACTTCCTTCACCCCAAACCTTCATCGCAGCCTTAGGATATTTCCAGCAACAAAGCCGTCAGTAATCGACAAGCGGGCGTAGAACAGTTGTTTTTTCTTTGTCGGATGTGAAAGTACACTAGACGACCTAACCGACAAGGTGGATGCAAGTAGAACGAGCGCATACGGTTGCAAAATCTTCCTGAGATTGGTCGCACCACTGCACTGGCTAGCTGACTATTTACCAGTTTCACAACGGCTATTGTTGAACGATGTTTGTGGCAACTGGCATCAATTTTTTAGAAGGTTCAAAGAGATATTAGAACTGGGCCCATCACAATTTTAATAACTGATCTGGAAATTATCAGAAAATGGAATACAGGGCGTCTTCTAACAGGGTGGCTGGCTGAAGAACTTCATTTTAAAAATTCCCGGACTTTTCTGTAATTTTTCCCTGAACATTAATATTCAATGGTCAGAATTTTAATCTTGTAACATTTTTAAAACGTAATTTTTACGAATGGAATAAATAATTCTACCAAAAAGTACACATTTCAAAAATAATTAAACTTTGAACAAAATAGTTGAATTTTTAACAAAATTCTGAGACTTTCAAACTACAAAGGCGAATGTTTAACAAAATAATCAAGTTTTAAACAAATTTAATTTTCAACAGCATAGTGAAAATTTTAACCCGAAAAGATGACTATTCTAAAAAATCATTAAATCTTCAACAAAATAGTTGAATTTTTAACCAAGTACTTAATATTTCTACCAAAAAGAAGAGTTTACAACCAAGAATTTTATTCTCCCGAAAAAGAACGAACTTCGAACAAAATCACAAATTTTCAACTGAAAATATCCATGTTCAACAACAAAAAATCCGCTTCTAATTAAAAATGGAAAAGTTAATTTTTCGGTCAAAAATGAATTTTCGAACATACAAAAACAAAACAATTTTTCAACAAAACAGTTCAACTTACAACCAAAAATAAACAGGACGAAATGTCTACCAGGAGAAGAATTTTCAAACATCTGTTAAACTGACTCGAATTATTCTGAACATTTTGAAAAAATGTTCATATATTTTGAAATTTTCTTTGAAAATTAATTTTTTAAAATAGTAAATCATTTATAATTTTCCCAGAAACCTTACATGTTTTTTCATTATGTTGGAACCTTTCAAAAGTCTTTAAAAGTTTCGAAATTTTGTTTCGATATCTTCAAAAAATAACATGTTTAAGATTTGTTGAAATATTTTCAAATTTTCAATTATTTTTTCAAAACTCATAAATCTTCTAAATATCTTTTAAAACTATGGTATTTGTCAGATAATTTGGGAATATTTGCGTATGAATAACGACGCGAACTGCAATACGCCTGCTGAGCTATGAAACCGCTACCAATTTGGAACTATTGGGAAGAAATTTGAATTTGAATTCAATTTTAACAAGAAATCTTATAGTAAATAACTAATTTTAGACCTCAGTATAATATTTCTGATTAAAATGAATTGATCTTTGCTGCTCTTTTTAATTAAATTCCTCTAATAACTTTGAGATACCCAATAGTTTGCATGTCAGATGGCGCTGCTATCAAGTTAAAAGAGATATTACCTACTGGCGTATTGCAGGGTAACAATACAGAACTAGATAACCAACAAAATCAGGATTTTTCAGGAGAGCAAAAAAACGTTCTGTGAAATCAAAATCATCATTTAAATATAAAGTACAAGTCTACTTCCAAGATTACGTGTTGCTGATGCAAGCCAAAAAAAAATGATTAGAAACAGTTATCTATATTTTCAAGGAAATAGATGTGTCAGCTGACAATCTCAAAGTGACCCCAACCATAAATTGAAATAGGCAAGCCTGCGGATTGCGATAAAAAAATGTAATCCTCACTTTAAATAAAAACTAAAACTCAATCCCGAGATATTTAGTTTCTGAACGAGGGTAATTAAGTATTGATTAAGTGAAAAAATTCCGAGTAAATCATCTAAGAATTTTGAAGTTAAAAATGTACAGGTTTTGAAATTTTGTTTTTCGGTAACTAGCGACTGAAAATATGATTTTCAACTTCACACGAAAACAAAAACATGCTGCCAAGATATGGGGAAACTAAACTAGAGCGATGAAGGTTTGATACAAATTATTCTGTTCCGAGAAAATCAGTATTGGATGTAACGGTATCGCACTGAGAGATAAGCGATTATTCTAAAGTACTATGATAACATTTTCACTGAAATTAAAATTTTTTATTACAGCGCTAAAAAATAAGAATTCCAAAAATATTTCTTACCACAATGTGTATTTTATTTTTAAAGATTTTTTCACGCATAAACCCATTTTCAAAAAATGTTGGTTATCTAGTTCTGTACTACCACCCATCAATTTACTACTTAGAATTTCCAATAAACATTTACTAATTTACTGCTGACATCGCTAGGAATATTTTGATCAAAACATTTTTGAAAATCAATTAAAATAATTTAAGCGACTTCAGATTTTCAATTTCTTACAAAGAGTAGTTTAGAAAAGAGAAAAGTTTCCCTTGACTGATAAACGGCCTAGTTTTTATTAATAAGAGTCTTAGCAAAGTAAATAAGGCGAAAGCAAGGTTTACAGTAAAATAAACAGTGACAAAATAATAAATAGTAATTAATTTTCATTTTTTTAACACAAGATAAGGATTTTAAAGTAATATTAAGAAAAATATTAATTCCGTTTATCGAAATTTATGTGGAAGGTTTGGAAGTGAAAATCGGATTTCTTACCTGAGGATAAAAATTTCCCTTTTATTTTTAATCGGAAATTTGAAGACTACTAAGCTTAAAGTTTTCCCATTTAAAAGCTTTGAAGTTTGAAAGCGTTTCAATCCAAAAACTTTCCTACTTTGATCCTCTTGATACTAAGGAGATTTTGAAAGACGATATTTTATAATTTCATGCTGGCTTGGAAATTTTTAAATTGAGACTTGTTAGTCTGCAAATTGGCAATCATATTTACACTTTTTTTAAATTTATTTAAACTTAAAAACTAAAAAATCTGTCTATTATTTCAGATTTTATTAAAAATTTAAGAACACATGGCGATTCTCACTATTTTTGTAATCGCTTCTAAAAAGATTGATTAAATTATTTCATCCTGGGCTCATTTTTTTAAAATTTATATAGCTTTCAACCTTTTCAACTGAATTATTTCAAGCTCCAAATTAATTTACATAACAATCCAAAATTAACCAATTTAAAATGCGCAATATGACATAATTAAATTTCAATAAATTTAGTCTTTGAGGAACAACATTATTAGAATAAAATACTACATTCATTCACAAACTATAGACTTATCACCAATCTTATTATATATTTTTATCGGGCAAATGATGAAAAAATGAAATTTCCGAAATAGAAAAATCCCGAACTTATAAAATAACTGACAATTTAAAATTCTTAAATTGAAAAATTCCCAATTCTAAAAAATTAAAAAATGTGTTAATACTAAATAATAAAACATTAAACTAAAAAATATGTTTATCTGATAAAAGTTTTTTATTTATTATTTCAGTATTTAACCATTTTTAATTGATTAATTTTGGGGTTTTTATAATTCGTTAATATCAGCTGTTGCGAATTTTATTGTTCGGGAATTTTCTTTTCCGCGGTTCACTTTATTTTTCTAGAGAAGCTGGCATTTGAAAAGCATCATTTGTGATTTAAAAAATACAGAATAAGAAACTTACTATAAACGTATGTATAAAAGATCTAAAATCATTTACCTAATGCTTTCCATCTCTGAACTTGAATAAAAGCTAAACCATCCGAAATGTATTATGGAATAAAGTTTGAAATTTTTATTCTGTATAAGATGGGAATTGGATCTCTGCTTAATTTAAATAATATTTATTTTAAGAATGCTTGAATTTTTATAATTAAAACATGCCAAGCGTTTTAATTTTGGTGCCCGGAAATTTGCGAGCTACTTACAAATTTCATAGCGTTTAAATTAGATAGTTCCCAAGTTGGCTCCATTCCAAATTTGCATTCATATTGGATAGCTTTCAAAATCTAATGGCCGTTTATGAATTTAAAGGCTATAAGATACGAATATTTTGCAGTTATTAAATTCTAAACGCTGATTTTATTATTTTAGTAGAACTAAAGAAATATAAAAATAAATTGTCTCTAGTTTTCAACTTATAAAGAGCAGTTTTCTAAATTGAAAAAACTACCCTTTTCTAAAGCTTTTTCTATAATTGATAATCCTTAAAATTCCTCTAACTAAAGATTGAAATTTCCACATCTATTCCTGCATCCACTCAATTTTGTTCTTCTGTCTACTCAGCAAAATCGAAAATGATTGAAAGGGTAAAAACCTTTGTGGCTTTTCTAAATTTCTATTATCAGCACCAGAATCGAAAAATGCTCTTCATAAAAGAAAAATCGATCAACGCAACAGCTCATCCAATCGCCCAATGCAGTCGAAGTCCTGGGATCGATAGGTGGATCAGCATTCGTTTGCGTTGAACTGGCTATGGAAAAGTGTGCATGGAGGACAAAAGAGGAGAAAGGGGTTGCGCACGCTCACAGAGGAACCAAGGGAGGGAAATGAGGAAAATAAAGAGGTACCGAGAGAGAGAGAAAGACAAGCCAACATATAAATTATATAGGAGAGATAGAGACCGATTACGGAAGCCGAATATTTCCGAATTCGCCCGATCTCTTGCGTCAATAGCGTCCCGACGACAGACGTCACCACGCGCCATTCCCAAATAACGATAGGTTCCAATTGCGTATTTAACTGACCATCCGTAATACAGAACACCTTTCACCACCTATTTTTCTCAAAGAAACGTATGTCAGACTTTTTTTTATCAGCATTAACACAAGTATTCTCACAAGTATTCGCAAGGAGCATTCTCAGATCTTTTTTCTTGCTCAAGTTCACCCTTCGTTACTTCCAGGTTTGAATATCAGCAACTTGCTTTACCTTTCTGTGACTCATTTGAACAATTGTGACACCATTATTTGAATATATTTGTTCTCTCCTGTGTAAAATCTTGATACTTGAATTTATATTTTTGCTTGAAAACTTGTTAACGAGTTTACGTCCTCCTTATCTTTAGATTATGTTTCTTTCGTCTAAATTCTTTTAATCCCCACTGGCATCCCTTTTTGTTTTATCTGTTGAGTGGCAAGCGGTGAGGACAGCTATTGCCACCTTTCACTCGAGGTGCTTTTTTTCTTTACCTGTATTTCGTAAGAAGATTAAAAAAGTCATTCTCACTTCCTGCTCTTTTACACATATGACGAGTTTCCCTTTTCCTAATGAGAGAATCTCTAGACTAATTGAAATATGGTTTTAGTTCTCTATATGAGTACTGTCAATTTTTTAACCAAAACTGGAAAAGATAAGAGATACCAAGCTTAATGATCCACTGGATTACTGTCTCCAACTTTTCCTTTCTTCTGAAATTCACTTTCAGATCCTTTCTCTTTCGTACCACTTCTTGAAATCTTTTCGTTTTATGCACAAGAAGTCCTTAAACAATATCCAGACTTAACAGAAGATTTACTAAGCTAAGACTCAAGTATCGTTAGAACTAATTTAGAAACAGAGAAGTTTGCATGTCTCACGAGGGATAGAAAGCGACAAAATTTCGTTGAAAACCAAATGTGCGATTGCATCTGGTTATAAATGATTGATAGTAAATGTTTGAAATTTAACAAATTAACTTTCTTTAATTTTAAACTATTTAGCAAGTAATTCAATTCTGTAAAATTTTTTTGTAAAATCTTCAAGCTTCACGAGAATTTATTCAATTTTCGTTTCAACTCCTCAGTGGGACATTTCAACCTCTTACCCTTAGATCTCACCTCCTTCTACAACTCTAACGCATGACCTCGTAACCTTTACGAGCAGAGAATAACCCCATGTGCTCTCATTCAAATGCTCATATGTTCAACTCTAGATTATAATTAGCGACCTTAGCTCATCCAAACTAAAATCCAAATCCAAGCAATGAAAGATCAATTATGAAACGGAACAAAAAAGATTTGAAAAAGATCAAGAATACAAAACAGGAATCTTGCTTCTAGAACCACCCCAGCTACAGTGGAATTGGAAAATATTGTTGACAAGCAACCGAAAAAAAATTCTCTACTCTTCTCTTTTCGCTCTGCCTGTTTTGAATGTTCAGTTTAAAGTAACTCATCCTTCTTTGAATCTTGAACAATAATAACTTCTTATATGCCTAACCGCAGATAGTAATTAGCGCCCTTAGCTCACCTATAAACTAACATCCAGGCCACGAAACATCAATTATGAAACAAAAAACGATTTCAAAATTATGAAGAATATGAAACAGGAATCTTGGTTCTAGAACAACATCAGCTACAGTGGAATTGAAAAAAAATATTGATTGCACGCAACTGATAGAAAATTCTTTACTTTTTTCTCGTTTCTCTCTACCTGTTTTGAATCTTCAATTTGAATGATCTCATCCATCTTTGAACCTTGAGCAATCTTGAATCCATTTTACAATTTCGATCATTTTTTCCTCCTGGCCAGCTAATTTTAGAATCCTCTCTTCTATTCGTTCCTTTCGATATTTCTTTCTTTCTCAAACTCATAGTGTCACCTGATTCGAAAGTCGTAACGGCCTCGAGAGTAAAAGTGCGAGAGCAACAGAAAGGATGGTAGAATAGCCAAGTAGAGTGGACATTAGGAAAGAGAGAAAGCGATAACTAGTAGAGAATCAAGAGAAGAGGGAAACAATGAGTTAGAGTGGAGTAACAGAGAGGGTTCAAAGAGGAATGAGGAGAGGGAGGTATGCTGAAGAGGAGGGAGTAATCAATGCCGGTCGCCCTGGCAACCAAAGCAGCCGATCTTCCTGCCTCCATCCATCCTGGACCAACTTCCAGTCCTATACTACCCCAACCTTCTATTCTCAATTTTCAAAGAAGTCAGAAGAACTCGCGCCCGCGCAACGGCCCGAACATTTTGCAGCCTGGAGAACGTTGCAGTTCCATGCTGAGGTATATTCACCCTTCTTCGTCGGTAATATCGCAGACACCAGGACGCACTGCGAAATCTATCTGCAACCTCTGTTTCCGACCGTCGGAAAAATCAAGGATTTAGTTTAGGGGCAAGGCTCTTTCAAAGTCAATAGTCCCTTCGAGATTCGCTAATGGCGTTCCCTCATGAACTAGAAATACATCAAAGTAAAACTGATTTTGCAAAATATAACAACTTTTAAATTGTTTTTGAGAGATAGGCTCAAGGGAGATGAAACTTGGCGGTACTAGCCTGACAGCGATGGGGTTGTAAAATGTAATTCAAGGGATGAATGTTAGATGGTGCTAGAATCATTTTCAAAAGTTAAGTTTGTAATTACGAAAGAGGAAACACAGATGAAAGAGCTTAGGATTGTTTTATTAAAAATTATTGAATTAAATTAAGAACTAGATTCCTTTTTGTAAATTGCGTGATTTATGAGACTTAAAACAATCTATGGTTTGTAAATTTTACTTGGCCTGGCTCATTCCTAACTAAGGAAAGGTCGATTTGAACTTTTCTGGGTCACCGGAAGATAAAGAGATTTAATAAGGTTCCCAGCAATTTAAAATTCTCCAATTTTCTCTGCTTCTTCCTGAATCTACAAATTTACAACCCTTAAAACTTTTACCTTTCTCGTTATAGAAAAAAGGCCACACCTGTAATTGAATTCAAGAAAACAAAATATTTAAGATCATGGGTTGAGTTTTGCTGCGTATTGATGTAATTATTTTTGATTAATTTGCAAATTAAATATCAAAATTGACTTACATTATATCAGGAAAAAGCAGCGCTCTCCACATTTGATTGTCTTACCCTAGAATTCTAAACCAGAGTCTCTCTGACATTGAAAGGAACTTTTCAATTAAAAATAAGCTTTCGTATTCGTAACCTAAATCATTTAGAATATTTCTCTTAACAACTGATTTCAAACGCTTCCAATTTTGAATTCTTTTAATTTTAAACCGTCTAATTTCAAACTTAAAATACTATTCCTTTTAGGGTGGAAATTCGCCAGACGATTTCAAATTTCCGGTTTTTCCCGGTCAAGTTTCTCAATTTTCCCTGTCAACTAAAAGTAACATATTTATATGTGCCTGAAAACGCAAACATTTATTTTAATTCACGACGACGTTCATTCTAAACATCCCTGAATACAACAGAGAAAAACATTGCAAAATATATATCAACCAAATTGGTGAATTTTCAAGTAAAATGATAAATCTTCAACAGAAATAGTTGAATTTTAAATTAAAAAGATGAATTTTTAAACACGAAGATTAATTTTCAAGTAAAAAGATTAATTTTCTACCAAAAAATACCATTTTTGAACAAAATATACATGAATTTCTAACAAAATAGTCGAATTTTGAAATAAAAAGAGAATAATTTTTAACGAAAATGGAATCGTAACATTTTTATGTAAAAAATTAATTTTAAATCAAACATAAGAGTTTTCATCTTAAAAAAATGAATCTTCAACTTAAATAGTTTAATTTTAAAACAACAAAATTATGTTTTACTAAAAAAGATAAATGGTCGACCAAAACTTAAATAACTAAATTTTAGGTTACAATAATTAGTGTTTAACCAAACAGATGAATTTTCAACTACAACTATGGCATTTTCAATTGAAATAAATAAAATTTTCAGTTGAAAATTTTTTTCTAAGAAAGAAAAACAAACTTTCAAATTAAAATTGTAAATATTTAAGTGGAATAGTAAACTTTTTGACTAAAAGATTAATTTTTAGCTAAATTTTGATTAAAACAATGGACATTTTAACGTAATTCAATTTTTAATAAAAAAATACGATTTTTCATCTAAAATATTGAATTTTGAACTAAAAAAGATCAATTTACAACTAAAATGGAATAGTCAAATTTACGCTTAAGCTAATTAATTTTCAACCAAACTGCTGAATTTTCCACAAAAATTATAAATCTTTAACAGGGAAAGCTGAATTTTATGCCAAAAAGATTAATTTTCAACCATAACGAATAATTTTCTACGAAACATAACGAATTTTCTACAAACTGCATAAATTTTAAAACAAATAGTTTAAGTTTTAAATGCAAAATATCAATTTTCAATCCTGAACCAAAAGAATAAATTGTTAACTTTCTTCATCTAAAATTTAGAAGATGGAACTTTCAAATTGTGAGGAATTCGCACTTGAAAGAGGGATTAAAAAAATTCCTTTCTTCTATTTCGAATTACAATGAATTTGTACCTGCTCCAGGTCAAATCATATTTCTTTACCGAAACTCCCTGTCTTAAAATCAAAACGTGCATTATTTTCTAAAATTTCCTGTTCCAAATCATATAAATGAGGAGTAAGCGAATAAAACGGGGTAAATCCCTTTTTTGAAAAAACTGAGAAGATAATTGTTTCTGTATGTTTGGGCTATTATTAATTCAATTATCAAACTCAAGCCAGCGAAAAAATCTTACAGATAAACAAATTTGCATATGGTTTTTCTTATAAGGGGAAAAAAATTCTTTCCAAAAAATTATAGGTAAAAATGTACAAAATCAGACTCAACAAACGTTACATTCCTTAAATCGTATTAAAATTAATTAAAATCGTATATAAAGTTTTATGATAGTTAAACGTGGACAAATAAGTGTATTACTATTAAGAATCTTAAAATATAAAATCCGTAACATAATCGCAACTTGAATTTTGCTACAATCAGTAGTAAATTCGAAGTCATATTCCGTTTTTTTCCAGTCAATAATATTCCCCGTCAACGATTTTTGCAATGTTTCTATTTTAGACAGCAATCAATATAAAATTTCTTTCATTTGAATGCTCAGAACTTCCAGCATATACCAAAAGTGGGAAAAGTGACTATCTCGTAGGCTAGCTCATTTTTCAACAAAAATCCAATGTCTTATAAAAAAAGTTCTCTGCATTTTTTATAATCAATCTAATTTCTTGACTCTTTAACACAACTTGTTTAAAAGCTCTTACGTTCTGGTAAAAGAAAGAAACTATTCTCCCTTTATAATGTAATTAAAACATAAGTGTGACTTTAAATTAATGAACGATGATTATTAAGTTTCGGCTCATATTACAGACACTGTCTTTCGTCACCCATTCTCCGAGTTTTGTCGCCACTGCTTTATTTATAGAATTAATCAAGTTTATTGAAGATAAACCAAAAAGACTAAAGTCATGAAGACAAGTGATAATAAATTTTGTTAATTATGTTTTACTTACGTCTTATTTTGCCTTTACCTTAATAAGAAAACTTGCTTCATTCAATAACAAGGTTCCGCAACAATGATATTTCTAGATTGTAAAACATTTTACTTTTAGAGAGAAATACTTTAACCGCCAATAAAATTCTTCCTTCGCAATAGATTCTTGCTTAAAAATACAAATTAATTAATTTTCTTTCCTTCACAAGCTATGTTACAATTTTAATTCTATATTTCACTACATCATTGCGACCTTTCAGTGAAAACAACTTCTGACGCATTTCCAACAAGCTTATCTCGTAGCAGTCTTTGCATTTCTGTCAGGTTCGGATAAAATTATCGGGCACCCGAATGCAATGTGTTTCATTATTCAGTTTTCAAATGGAAACAGAATTTTCCAATTTATGCAGCTATGATCTGCAATTCTAAATACAGGTTTGAAAATTATATTCGATGAAAAAATTATCAGACATGAGCTACAAATTACGTAACGTTATTTTGTTAGATCTATTATTATTCAATATTTTTTAATGAAATCCCGGGTAACTCTTAATTACTAACAAAAACAGTCCGCGCAGAAAAGTAAATTCCGAAAAAAAGTTAGCAATACTTCGTTTTAAAGAAAGTTTTCTCTAGTCTTACAAAAATCATGTAAAAATTACTTATAGTAACACCTTTTTTCTTCTTCCATAATGCCTCGTTCCTTATTAGTGTAAAAGCAACATAACTTTTAATAACGATATCAAAATATGTATTAACAAATTTTCCAAAGCCTTGACTTTATACATCTAATCTACTGCAAAACTTGATTCAGTCTATCAATAAACCAGCAGTAAAACGTTGAAACTTGAGAATAAATGATCAAGCCTGATTCTGTAAAGCGATTCGAAAGTTAATACGTTACAGTTTTAATTATTGTCTCCAAGACCTTAAAAAAGACTTGCATAATACCTTAAATCAGCTTCAGGCCTCGGACTCCATTGTCATAAAATTTTTAAGCATTAAACTTATGTGTAGTCCGAATTTAAATTGTGTCTAGTCCGACATCAAAAAGCATGCAACAGAAAATTACCTTTAATTTGTAAGCAAAATTTATTATTATATAATTTTTAGTTAAGAATTCATCTTTTTTGGTTCGAAATTGAATGATTTTTTTGCTGAAAATTCAAAAGCTTCCTTAATTGTCATACTTCTTGATTAAACGTTGAACTGTTTTGTTGAAAATTGGTATTTTTGGTTTGAAAATTTAACAATTTACTTGCCATTTTTTTCTCGACTAATTTATTTATTTTTCTTGAAAATTAGATTATTTTGCTGAAAGTTTATCTTTTTGAAATTATAATTATTTTAGTTGCATCTCTCTACATGGTATTGAATTGATTTTTTTTTTTAAATTGATTTTTGATTTTTGATTTTTAAGGTACGAAAAACCAATTTTCTCTGGCTTATTTATCTTTCTGGTTTTAAAATTTATCTCTTTCTGTAGGAATTTCACTTTTTTTTTTTTTTTTGT
Source organism: Belonocnema kinseyi (assembly GCF_010883055.1). Taxonomy (NCBI): domain Eukaryota; kingdom Metazoa; phylum Arthropoda; class Insecta; order Hymenoptera; family Cynipidae; genus Belonocnema; species Belonocnema kinseyi. The sequence goes on along the minus strand of NC_046658.1, from coordinate 113,119,269 downwards.
TAAAAATACCCCTTGGTGGTTACAAATTAATCTTTTTCGGTAAAAAATTAATTTTTTTGTGGAAAATTCTACTGTTTTTATGATTTAATTTTTTTTGGCCATTCGTTGTTGGCAAATTCAACTGCTTTTTATTTTAAATTAAAATCTTTTTTCTTTGAAAGATTAAAAGGATGGCGATTCGGCGGACGATTTCAAATTCCCGGTCATATCCCGGTCAAGTTTTTTAATGTTCCCGGTCAACCAAAAGTAACATTCATATTTGCCGCCAAACGAAAACATTTATTTTAATTCATGAAATTCATTCGAAACATCCTTAAACACAAAAGAGCAACAATTACAGAATAAATTAATTTTGAAACAAATACTTAGATCTTCCACTAAAAAATTTCAATTTTTTACAAAAAATATGGATTTGAAAGAAAATAAATAAATTTTAAACTAAAATGACGAGTCTTCAACTGAAATAGTTGAATTTTCAACCTCACAACATTAATTTTTACTACAAGTTGAATTTTCAAATGAAAAAAATTACTTTCCACCAAAAAAAAGAATAATTTTAAAAAAACTACTTTCATTTTTAAACAAAGATATTAATTTTCAAGTAAAATGGTAAATTTCAAACCTAATTGTTATATTTTAAAACAGAAATCTGAATTTTCAACTAAACTTCTGAATCTTTAAGTACAATAATTGAATTTTTGACCAAAAATATGAATTTTGAAATAAAAAATTTCATTTTTCAACCAAAAATTAAATAATTAAAATTTCAGTCAAAAAAGAATTTTCAACCAATGAGATGGATTTTCAACTAAAATTATAAAATATTCAACTATAATAACAGTTGCATTTTTCAGTTAAAAAAAATCTAATTAAAAAATTAATAAATTTGCAATCAAACACCTACATTTTGTATTGAAAATTCAACTCCTTGGTTGAAAGTTGAACTACTTTCTTGAAAGTGGATCTTGTTGGTTAAAGATTCATAATTTTAATTTAAGATTGAACCTATAGATTGAAAATCAACTTTCTTGTTGAAAATTAATATTTTCAGGCTCAAAATCAAACAATTTTGTAGAAAAAACGAAATTCTGACTGGAAAAATCTACAATTTGTAGGAAACAAAACTGTTTTGCTGAAAATTTTTTTTTTTTTCAAATTTTCTTCAATAAACATCTAAATACTACGTTTTTGGTGAAAAAATATCATTTTTAGTTAAAAACTTCAACTATACTTAAAGTTTTTCAGATATGAAAAAAATATATACTAAAAAATAATAAATTAAAATTTAGACTAACATCACATCCATTGTTCAAACTACTGAATTGAAATTTAAGTCATTCATTAAAATTCGCACTTTTTTGGTAGAAATTCAATCTTTTTGGCTGAAAATTAAACTATTTGATTAAAAATTCAAATGGTTTACAGAAAGTTCATCATTTTAGTAAAAAAATGCAACTGCTTTGGTATTGTAAAATAATTTTATCAAGCCCATTGTAAAATTTTTCTTCTAAATATTTTTTTTCAAATAAAAATGAAAAATAAACAAGGGAATCATTTGATATGCTAAAATTCTAAGAAATCTGAAAACCCAATCCCCACGTAACCATCAACGAACGTAAACTTTAAAAATAGGTCGAATATTCTCCAAAGACGCACATGACTACGATTCATAAACGGAATAAATTCAAATTGCTATCAAATTGCAATAAAATATCAGTAAACCCTAGTTCAAAACTTCTGCAGATTGTTAATTTTCTCAATGTTTTATACAATAGTATACAATGGCAGATGTGCAGAATAATTTAACGTTTAAACTGGAAGAACCAGTTTAATACTTTTTTTTCAGCTGACAAATAGATAATTCTACTCCACATGTATAAATAAAGATAATTCTCTACGCAAAACGAATTTCAAAGAAATCAACCGACTGAAAGATTGTTAAAAGTATAAATATATGTATAGGATTTTCAACAAACTCGTTGAATTTTAACTTAAACACGAATTTTCGATAGAAGGGTTGAGTTTTCAAGTTAAAAAGTCGAATAGTTTAGAACAAATTCGACTTATGAACCCAAAGGTTAATTTTCAATCAAATAGCTGCAAATTTTTAATGAAGCGACGAACTTTTCACAAAGTAATTTAATTTTTAGCCAAATAGTAGAATTTTCAACTTACAAATTGAAACTTTAAACTAAATAGTCAAATTTTTAAACAAAAAATATTAAACTTGAACGAAGTAGTTCAATTTTCGAGCCAAAAGGATAAATGTTGTACAAAAACAGTTGAACTGTCAACCAAAAACTTATGTTTAATCAAGAAATTTGAATTTTCAACCAAAAAATATGACTCCTGCATCATAAAAGATGAATTTTCAATCCATAAGGAAGACTTTTCTATGCAAAAAGATGATTTTTCAAGAAAAGAGTTGAATTTTCAAACAAATAGTCGAATTTTCAAGTCAAAGAGATTAAACCTCAAGCAAAAATAGTTGCATTTTCAACCAAATATTTGAATTTTCAAGTCAAAGACAAATTTTTTAGAAGACAGTTGAATTATCAACCTCAAAAGTTGAAATATCAACATCGTTTTTAACGAAGAATGATGAATTTTCAACTAAATAAATGAAATTGTAACGAAACAGTTCAATTTTCAGGATACAAAGACAATTTTTTTAAATATACTTTAATTTTTTACAAAATAACTAAATTTAAATGAAAAAAAATTCGAAAGTAGGGAAATTTCTTTAGGGAAAACAGAGGAGAGTATGAAGACTGTAGTTGAATTTCAAATGAATCGATTCTAATCCTTAAGGCTTGCAATTTGAAAAAATTAAAACATTAAATACGGATTAAGGAAATTAGAAATTGTTTAATTTAAAACGCTATTAATAAAAAAATTTCGAATTATAAATCATTAATAAAAAATTATTCAATTTGAAAGGTTTTCAACCAAAATGGTAAGACTGTTTTAATTTTTAATTTCAACTTTAAGTTTCATTGTGATTAAAATTAAAACGAAGTATATGACGTAAAATGTTTTTTTTTTTAATGTTGTATTTTCCCTTCCCCTTGGAAATGCATGACGTCAATTATGTTTAAGATCTGACTTGCAGCGAAATATGATATATTTTAATAAATAAGGACAATTCCATTTACTCAAGGAAAAGCCCCCGAGAGATCAGACTTTAAATTAAAATCCCTCCTTCGAATTACCCATAAAAACTTCAACCCTGAACATTTGATTGCATTTTTTTGTCTTTCTTGACTGCCAAATTTTATGTTGATGAAAATTCAACAAGGTTAAAGATGCAACTTCCTGGTTACAAAATAATCTGTTTCGGTAGAAGCTTGAATTTGTTGTTGAAAATTCTACTGTTGATGATTCAAAATTTATATATATTTCTAAGCCATTTTTGTTGGTTAAATCCAACTTTTTTTAAATTTTAAAATAAAATTTTTGTTGTTGAAAGATTAAACATTACATTTTTACCTTAAAATTCATCTTTTTAGGTTGAAAATTGAACTGCTTTATTCAAAGTTCATTCTTTTGTTTAAACATTCATCATTTTAGTTGAACGTTAAAAATTAATTTTCTTAACTATTCAACTATCGTGTGGAAAAATCGTCTTTTTGTCTTGAAAATACAACTATTTGGTATAAATTTTAACTGTTTGTAGAAAATTATTCTATTTTTGAATAAACACGGTTCTTTTTTAGATAAAAAAATGCAACTACATATTTTTATAAAATTTGAGAAACGACTAATTTTGTAATTAAAATTAAATAAATAAAATGTTCACTAGCGTCACATCAGCTTTTTTGGTAGACAATTAATTTTCTTGGTTGAAAATTCAATTATTTGGTTAGAAATTGAAGTATTTTGTTGAAAATTTTTGGAAAATTTTACTTGAATTTGCGAACAACAAGATTAATTATTAATCTTGTTGTTCGCAAATTCAAGTATGCAGTTAAAAATGTATATATTTTCTTGTAAATTCATCTTTTATGGTAGAAAATTAATCTTCTGAGTTGAAAATTTATCTGGTTTGGTTGAGGATCCAACTATTTTATGGAAAATTCGTCTGTTTTGGTTCAATTTAACTGTTTTTTAATTAAAATAAAAATGTTTTTTAGTCGAAAGATTAACTATTGCATTTTCTGTTCAAAATTTATATTTTTATATTGAAAATTCAAATTCTTAATTGAAAGTTGAACTACTTTCTAATCAGTAATTTTTTTCTGAATAAAGATTCATAATTTTGGTTGAATATAAATTTTTTTTCTGTTAAAAATTCATGAAATTCATGTCATGAAATTAGAAATCGTTCGATTTCAAACGCTATTAATTTAATATTTTCTAATTATAAATCTTTAATGAGAAATAATGTAGTTTATAATGTTCTCAATTAAAATGGTATAATTTCTGTCAGTTTTGAATTTCAACTCAAAAATTTTTATTGTGACTAAAACTGAACATAAAAGTGAACTTCCGAAAAAAATAGAAAAAAGTCGAATAGTTGCATTTTCCAAGAAATGCTAAAAAAAGTCACACCATAAAAGTATACGTGAAGGATTAAATCGAACATCTTTATGTGATTTTAATGAATGATTGATGATATTTTAAATTTAATTCTTAATATAATTTGCTCCACTGACATAAATAACGTAAGATGTTTTTCAAAAATTTATTATTCCCCTTTACCCTTGGAATGATACATTTTAGCGAATAAGGACAATTCCATTTCCTCATGGAAAGCCCCCGAGAGTTCAGACTTTAAATTAAACTCCCTCCTTCCAATTACCCATAAAATCAGAAGCCCTGAAAAAGGAATGCTATTTATTCATTCCTATTTTAAAACTTCCATGGAAGATTTTTATGAGTTTACCGCAATCAAAAAATGCTCCCAAGACACTGGAAAGTAGAATAAAACACAGTTATTTTTCTAATCTGGAAAGTAAAAGCCAGGAAGCTCAATCATGTGCATCTGCTGTTCGTGAACCAACTGTTGGCTCATTATTTCGCAAGTATTCGAGACGCTGATCTTACAATTGAATAAATGAGTTCATCAATCAAAGGAACAGTACACTAGAATGCTTACGCGCAAGTCTCAGAACAACAAAGCATTTCAAAAAGATGAGACTCATTCATTGAATTTTGATATGTTATAAAAACTTATCACATCCTTACAAAAAATTTGTGTTCTCGAATAAAAAATACTGCGACCTTGAGCAAGCCACGAGACACAAAAGCATCTCGAAAGTGAGCCAAAGCGTTTCTCTCGTGAAGGGAGCGACCGCCAACAAAGTAAGGTTAACTCTGCATCCCCACTTACCTCATAACCATAACCCAGAAGGTGTTTTTTGGAAAATAGTCAAATTAAAATTGGAAATAAAAAAAGAAAAGGGGAAAAGAATTCTGTATCTCGATTTTTGTAGTTGTTCGGCTCTTACCTTGTCATCTGTCACATTCTCTTGGCCTACGCCACTGGGAAGTGAAAACCTTGCAGGTAAAAATCGTCAGAAATAACGGCTCGTTAATTTTCGGCTAATTGTCACACGCTCAAAATTATATTCGTCGCTGTTTTAGGTTAGGTTCACGATTACTCTCGACGATGGGCACTGGAAATTGCACTTGAAAACTCACTGTATTCGCCGTATCACAATTCACACCATACCGCGAAGAGAACACAAATGAACACAAACGAGATTTCGCATCGCAGGCCAATCAACGACTCTACTGTAGTTTTGCCGCGAAGGGCGCCACTTGCCGGCTCTTTGTTCGTTCGTGTTTTGTTGATGTTTTATTTTTTTTTTTTTTGGTTAAAAATGCACGATTAAGTGTGTGTACTTCGTGTACTTGGATAAGAAATTACTGTATTTTGGACAACCTGAATTTTTATCATTTTAAGGTACATGTATTAATTCTTTATGTAGTTATTGGGTATGATCGTTATATTATAATTTATCGATCGAGTTTCAAACGTTTCGAACGAACAGTTTAGGGTGCTCTGTGACGCGCGGTGTGACGTCAAGCTCCGTCGGTAAGATCAATTTCTTGAGCCAAACGGCTATTTTTTTAGCGCGTAAGTGTCGAAAATTCAGTCTTCATGATTTTTTCTCAATTCTAGAGTTATTTACACAGTTGTACTAGTCCACGATATGTTTTCAACATTTTGGGTCAAGGTAACCGATCTGAATGAAACTTCATACATTTTGGTGTACATGTCGACACTATAATACCTGTTAATACGTACTCAAAGTATCAAAAGTCAAAATATTTGTTTATTCAAAAGTTGCTCAATTTTGTAGTTTGCCGATATCTCGAGAGTGGTTAGTTGCGTAAAACCGAGTTTTAACAGTTGGAAATAGAATTTTCACTTTTTTCATTTTTCAACACAGTTTAATTTTCAAAGGTTAATTTTTAAACTGTTGAAAATTGAAGAAAATTAATTTTTCTACAGTTATTGAGCGTGCAATTTATTTTGTAATTCATTTTTGTTTATCTTCAATTTTCCTCAATCTTTTTTAATTTTCATATAATTTCTTTGATTTTCAACTGTTTTAAATTCAATTCCTCTCAATTTTCAGCTGTACAAAATCAATTTTTAATTTTCTTAAATTGTTTACGGACAAAAATTAAATTTTCTTCATTATTAAACTGTTTTAAGTTCCAATTTTCTTCAAATTTTCAACTGCTGAAAATTCAATTTTCATCCATTTTTATCCACTTAAAACTCAAAAATCGATTTTCTTTCATTAAAAATTCTGTTGGTAATTTAATTTTTAATTTCTTTATTTTTCATCCGCAGAAAATTCAATTTTCAAGTTACTTCAATTTCCAATTGTGTTGACAATTAAACGATAGAAATTAAATTTTCAAAAATTAAACTTTCAACATTTATTGTTGAAAATTAAATTTTCAATTTTCTTTATTATTCTTCAATTGTCAACAGATGAATATTCAATTTTCTTCTATTTCTGTCTGTTGAAAAATTAAAATTCGATTACCTTCAATTTTCAATTCTTTTTCAAATTCAATTTCTTGATTTTGAAATTACTAACAATTTAATTTTCTTTAATTTTTTACCGTTGAAAATGCAATTTTTCTTTAATTTTCAAGTTTTTTTCATTTTTCAACTGTAAATAATTAAGTTTCCAATTTTCTTGAACTTTGGACGGTTGAAAATTCAATTCTCTTTATTTCCTACTGTTAAAAATTCAGTTTTATTATTTTTAAACTATTGAGAATTCAATTTTCTTCTATGTTCAACAATTGAATATGCGGTTTACAATTTTCTTATATTTTTATTACTAATGAAAAATTCAATTTTCTTCCAATTTCATCGGTTAAAAATTTAATAATAGATTTTCTTCAATTTTCACTTCTGTTGAAAATTAAACGATTGAAAATTCAATTTTCTTTCATTTTCAACTGTTAAAATTTTAATCTCCAATTTTCTTTAATTTTCCATTGTCAGAAATTATATTTCCAATTTCTTCATTTTTAATATGCTGTAAATTCAATTTCCAATTGTGTTGAAAATTAAATGATGGAAAATTTAATTTTTAAATTTTGAAATTTCAACTTTTTACTGTTGAAAATTCAGTTTTCAATTTTCAACAATTGAAAATTCTATTTGCAATTTTCTTCAATTTTCAACTGATGAATTTTCAATTTTCTTCTATTTCTATCTGCTAAAAATTTAAAATTCGATTTCTTCAATTTTGAATTCTGCTGCAAATTTAATTTATTCATTTTTCATGTTCTAAAAATTTAGTTTTCTTCCATTTTTTACCGTGGAAAGTTCAGTTTCCAATTTTTGTTAATTCTCAATTTTTTTCAGTTTTCAAATGTTAATGATTAAGTTTCCAATTTTATTTAATTTTAGATGGTTGAAAATTCACTTCTCTTTTTTCCCCAGTACTGAAAATTCATTTTTATCAACTATTGAAAATTTAATTTTCTTCAATGTTCAACAGTTGAAAATTCTGTTTACAATTTTCTTCAATTTTCGTCGACTGAAAATTAATTATTAGATTTTCTTCAAATTTTCAATTCAGTTGAAAATTAAACGATTGAAGATTCAATTTTCTTTCATTTTCATCTGTTAAAATTTAATCTCCAATTTTCTTAAATTTTCCATTCGTTAGAAATTCAATGTGCAATTTCTTCATTTTTAATAGGCTGCAAATTCGATTTCCTTTAATTTTCAATTCTGTTGAATATTAAACGATTGAAAACTCAATTCTCTTCAATTTACAACTCCTGAAAATTCAATTTAAAACCACTGAAAATTAAATTTGTTTTATTTTTTGACTATTAAAAATTAAGCTGAGGATAATTGAAGTTTTAATAATCTTTAATTTTCAACAATTAATTTTTTAATATTATTCAAAATAGAGAGATTCTGTTCAAGCCTATAAATTTTACTATTTCGAAAAAATAATTTAACTTAAATCTAAATTTTTTTGTTTAAAAATAACAATTTTTAGTTAAAAAGCGAAAGAACAACAACGTAACAATAAAATTGCAGTCAAATTGTAAATATCCTTTGCAGTCTAATTATTTTTTATTAAAAATATCAATAATTCCCGAATAAAGACAATAAAATACCGAACTATAAAACATTGAACACCTTGTTTAAACTATAATGACTTTTGTTTTAAAATTCCAGTTTTTTGCGCAAAACATGTAAAAAACTCACGTAACCTATAATAGTTTAAAAATTTCAATTGTTGAAATTTAATAATGTAATCATGTAATAATTGTAATAATTAATTTTTGGAAACCCCAATTTCCGGTGTAATGCTCTAAGATAATTTAAAACGGTTAAAAATTCTAGTTTTCGGTGAAACAAAAAATTAACACAGGCATTTAGAAATGTTAAGTCCTCAAACTTTGTGGCCTTTAAAAAAATACTTTGTCCATTGGCCTTAACATGGAGAATGGTACTTCG
>NC_046658.1:113104599-113110303 GCF_010883055.1 Belonocnema kinseyi | reverse complement strand
CGTGTAACGTATTTTGTGAATGACCCCTTTATGATTTAATATTCAAATTCCTTTTTGAAAATACTATTTCCCAAATAGATATTTTGAAAGTTTTTTTTTAACCGCACAAGAGTGTTAACAAGAACAAATGTTTCTTAATTTGCATATGACTTTTCATGATTTTCCTTATTAAAAGTGATTATTTCAGGGCAACTCATAAAATCGATCAATATTTTAAGACATGTTGAGCGCGGCAAGGCACTTTGAATCGCCTCGCGCACGCGAGGTGACGAAACTCAGTCCGCGCACTGCGGTCATTGGTCCACTCAGTCACAACCGTTGGTACTACCAACTTGGTAGGCTTATTCAAATTTTCCCGCCTTGTTCGATATTTTTGTAAACATTGATAGATTTTATGGGTTATCATTACATTTTATTTTAGGATTTTGTAACGGACATGCTCTAAAGTATTTTTATTCTGTGGAACTGTCGATTTCTACTGACCGCTGAAAAGTTATATTGAATTATTTAAATAATTTTTTATTTGAATAGATCACAAGCTAATGCAATGATATAAAATCATAAAATTAACTGCTTCGCTTTAAAAAAAGAGACATGTCATCATTTTGTTATTTTTCATTATTTTTATTTAGGAATCTTGGGATTTTTGTATTTTTTTGCGATTTTGAAACGTTAAGAATCCACAAAAAATGTGTATTATTTCTTTGCGCCAAAGAAAAATAATTACCTATTTCTTTGGTTTAAGCTGAAAAAATGTCAGATACAAAATATTTTTTAATGAAAACGAAAACCGAAGATACTAACCATTTTCGGAATTTTTAAAACTTTTTTTAGATGTCAAACCACAAATTCTTTTCTCTCGGCTGAGGTGATCTGATTAATTTTAGCATTTTTACGTCGTTCTAAAATAGAAGCACTCATTGATGATTGAACATTATTCTTAAAATTTAGAAACTTAAAAGAAATTTGGTAAAAAAAATTTATTCAAGACATATAAATATTTATATTTATAATATAATTTTCTCTCTCCTTATTTGAAGTTATGAGAGTGACAACTGAATAAGGACCAAAGATCAAATTTTACAGGATAAACAAGAAAATTCAACTGGAATTTAAGAATTCATGAAAATATGTCAGAATGACAACGGGACAAATACCAAAAATAAAATTATTTCTTTAGTGCATGATGAAAAATATACTCAAAATTATAGAAGTATATGGCTATTATTTACAATATCTCAGAGAGGTGAAAACATTTGTTAAAAATTTTCTATATTTTAGAGCAGAAAAACCAAAAAGCCTTCATCCAGCTGTCATGTTCATCATTTTAAAATTCCTTTTTTTTCAAGTGAAAGAAGAAGTGGTTTTTACATCATTATATTATAAATTATAAATCCCCGAGATGTTATTTATCTTCAGTTGGATAATTGCTGTTTTCAATTGTTTGCAGCCTTTCTATTCAAATCCGGTTGTCATTCTCGTTCCTTCATATTCATAATATTGGCAATAAATTCTAATTGCAATTTATTTTACATTTCGAACTTTTTTTGTTATTTTTATTAAATGTTCATTGTTATTCCGAATAGTACTTATAAGCAAATTACAACATTATTTTTCGCCTTTTTGCAATTCGCATATAAACAAAGTTTGACCGATCAGTTCATACAAATAAATGGTGACACGAGACTGAAAACAATATTAAATTTAAATAAAACAATACTTGCTATGGTTATTATTGTTCGAAGTAAAGTAATTCTCATTTTGAGTAATTTTTCTGATTCAAATTGAAATCCCCCTTTTTCGGAACTATCAATTCTGTGAATAAAGATGGTAAATTATTAAAATTAAATCAATATTAGTACAAAGCAACAAAAAGTTTGATACAAAATTCAAATAAATTACTATAAACTCAGTAATAAAATATAATAAACTAAAATAAAATAAACTGAAATAAAATTGCACTGAAACGTTCAATATGCTTTGCTTCATACAAAATATATAACCTTTGCAAATTAAAATCCACTTTTTCCAAAATACAAGACAATACTCATTTGCAAATTTAAAAAATAAAAATCAATAGAATTTTCATCATTCGTCTGGATAACCAATGTTTCTGTAATATATTATATGGAAATTATTATTGGTCTTAATTATTCTCTTATACTTATGTGTATTGAAGTTTATTCTTAGAATTGTATAATTTTTCACATACGTTAGACGGAATTGCGTTTTTTTTAATCGCTCCTTGAATACATAATGTATATCGTTTTGCTACGTCGATATATTCGACATTCTTGAATATTTTTCGCTTTTTATATAGATGCTACACAATTAATTCTACATTCTAGAATAAATACTTTCAAAACCCTCCATAATATAATACTGGCATCTGACTCATTATGACTAATCTGCCGTACTAAGGAAAATCTCACGTAATTGACTTTACGGTTTATCTTCTTATACCTGACAATGGCAAAGTCGACCAAAAAGACAATAGGAATTACGTAAGATTATCCTTTGTGTGGCAGTAATTATATATAATCTCATTCAGTTCATACTTATTTATTGATTCGTAGGTCATTAATGTTTTTATAGGTAGATAAGATACTTTCATTATCCCTTTCACAGTTTTTATGACTTATTTATTCCATAGTCGCTTCATTTTTGGCAAAACAAAACAACAATGAAATACATTTATAAAATAATTCTTTTTTTTATTTCATAAACCAATTTCTTAGTAAACACTTCACAATCAGTAAACATTCAAAGGGCGATGTTTCAAATTAAAAGTTCCTTTCAAATCCAATTTTTTCAAAATTACAATCAGTGTCTTACAACCTTCTTGTATTACACACAAAAACATTTGGGCACTTCATAGTAAACTTTCGATGGATATCCCAGATAACATTGCAATGATCATTTATTTTAAAAATGCAAAATAATTCAATTTAGGTTTTCAGTCTGCAATTGGAAATATGAAATAAGTTATGCATATATTCTGCATTGCCCACATATTCTTTTCTAATAGTATGCAACTTTTGTTTTCTGGGATATTAAATATATAATTAATTTATAATAATTAATAATGTATCTATATACGTATATGTCGTATGAATAAGTCATTATAAATCGAAGACTCGACGATTTCGTAAATATATATATAAATTCATATTTGTTATCTCCATAAGACTAGCATTTCTTCAAAATTTATCACATTCTATATTGACTATCGTGTTACGGGCGGAACTCGGACATTTTCCGAGTCTTCAAAGAGTTCAAATCTCCAGTCTCATTTTCACTCTTTATTTTTTCTTCAATAAATTATCCCTATGTCTTAGGTTATTTTCTATGAAGAGATATAAATAGGGTGTCTAGTCATCAGGAAGTTTGAAATTCGCGTTTTTCTCTGGACCTCATATACAAAATTTGTGCCATGAAGAAAACATTTATTTACAAGTGCCAAACTTATCCTCAATCACAAAATGAAGTGATGAATATTAGTTGAATAATAACATCTGCATTTTAAATAGAATATAAAAAACTCAAGCAATCATCTAAAAAGTTTCACAGTAAACCCCAGGAATAAATTTTATCTTTCAAAAAGATAAAAACGTTGCATCACATTTATCTGGCGAAAGATAAAATTTATTTAAAAAAAAAGAAAAAGTTCATCTGACGTAAATATTTTTTTCACATAGGTTATATGTCAGACAAAAGTAAGGGACTGAAGGTATCTGAGTAGGAACCCTCAGCCAACTTCAGTCCCTTACTTTTGTTGAACAAATCTTCAGTTTTCTATTGACTCTGATGTAGACTTCAAAAATTGTAAACAGAAACTATTTGGTATAAACTAACCAAAGTGCAGACTGTCTATTCAGTAAGTGTAGGTGAGTGATTTTTGGGTTTAAAATGAGTGAAATAAAGTAAGAATATTTAAAATTGAATACCGTGAGGATTTTGAAATTTGTGAGGACATTTTTCCTGTGAAAATTAACGCAGCCATCTGACATATAACCTATGTCAAAAAAACATTTACGTCAGATAAACTTGATCTTTTTTTTTTAAAGATAAAATTTATTCCTGGGGTTTACTGTGTTGATGGACTTGATACAATCAGGTTGTCCTCTCTCTGATTCTTAACTGAACAATAAAAAGAACATAATGTAAAACAAAAGTAAATTTTACGATAGAAGATAAAAATTCCCGATTCTAAATAAAACTTCCGGAGGTTTCCCGGTATTTTTCAAATTTTCCCGGTCCGCTAGACACCTTGAGAAACTCGCCTTTATTGCTCATTCTATAATATAATCAAAATCATGATCTTGGTACAAAATCGATCATTTTCCATTCTTCAAGACTCTTTCAAAATAAATTATCTTCTAGCTCTATTATTGACTTTACGTAATATTTAAAGCTTAAAGCATAATATACTCTTTTTCTATTTTTACTTCACCGATTTCATACTGTGAAAAATATGTATTACTCTAATACAAAGCCTTAATATCTATAAACCAGTAAAATCTTATCTTAACAAAACTCTAGTATTGTTTACAACTTAAATCCTTTGCTGTCACTAAATTACTTTTGAGGCTTTCATTCAGTTGTTGTAAAATTGATTTCTTTTTAAAGTTAGTTGAGAAAAATTGTTTACCGTTTAAGTTGGGCGAACTTTTATAAATATCTTTTTAAACGCTAGTACTTTCAAGAGAGCTTGATTCTTTTTAACCACAGAGCGAAAGCCGAAACATTTCTAGTATTCTGGAATATCTTCTTATAATCTATGACTAGTACTTCACTCGTCGCCATGTATCTCAAAAAGAGATTTTTGCTAATTGTCTTAACTTTTCGACAGTATTTCTTAGAAATATTCAAGAAACAAAATCTTTTCTTTCATCCCTGCTGAAAAAGTTTGTTAGGATTTGAGGAAAAGAAGCATACTTTTCAATCCGTTTTAAGTATCCGCAATTTTAGGAATATCTTATATATTTTAATCACTCGTTTTTGGTAGAAATTCGATCAAAATGAATAAATAATTACCATGTTTATAGGAGGTGTCTTACGGTATCATGCTGAAAAAGCAATCAATATCAAACGTTTGGATCAAATATGCTATTTAAACCTTAAACGGCCAAAACGCCACTACCGGGACACCGCTTTTCAACGGCCAATAACTAAGACTATTCGACACTAGAAAAAATTGAGACACATATATTTTTATTGCTTAAGATCTCCTCTTTCCGACGGTGCCAAAGAATTTTCTCAAAAAATGTATTTATTATCCCAAAATGCAGTTTAAACAAAAAAAAACGTGATTTTTCGTGCCTGTTTTTTTTGTGAACCATTTTCCAAAGTTTTTCGAGTCTGTAATTAACCTGGAATCTCACTAACCTGTGGAATAAATGTCTAAACTTTAAGAATCCATGGTTCAAAGATCGATTTTTCGTTTTAGTATTTTCAAAATGGCGTCTTAATGGCAAAATTTTTGTGAAAACATTCATGAATTTTTTTACAATAAACGATGCGCTTTTCGGAAAAATCATCAAGAATAAAAAGTTCTTGTAATCAACCAAGGAATACGCCTGAAGTTTTTCGAAGTGTTTTAAGCAAAATTTTGGATTTTGCATATGAACAATTTTTGCAAAATTCAACATTTTGCTCAAAACGCTCCGGAAAAATTCAGGCGTATTCCTCGGCTGATTACAAG
>NC_046658.1:113077807-113104499 GCF_010883055.1 Belonocnema kinseyi | reverse complement strand
AATACGCCTGAATTTTTTCGAAGCGTTTTGAGCAAAATTTTGGATTTTGCAAAAATTGTTCATATGCAAAATCCAAAATTTTGCTCAAAACGCTTCGAAAAACTTCAGGCGTATTCCTTGGCTGATTACAAGAACTTTTTATTCTTGATAATTTTTCCGAAAAGCGCATCATTTATTGTAAAAAAATTTATGAATTTTTTCACAAAAATTTTGCCATTAAGACGCCATTTTGAAAATGCTAAAACGAAAAATCAATCTTTGAACCATGGATTCTCAAAGTTTAGACATTTATTCCACCCGTTCGTGAGATTCCAGGTTAATTACAGACTCGAAAAGCTTTGGAAAATGGTTCTTAAAAAAAAAAATAGACACGAAAAATCACGTTTTTTTTTTTGTTTAAACTGCATTTTGGGATAATAAGAAAATTTTTTGAAAAATTTCATTGGCACCGTCGGAAAGAGGAGATCTTAAGCAATAAAAATATATGTGTCTCAATTTTTTCTAGTGTCGAATAGTCTTAGTTATTGGCCGTTGAAAAGCAGTGTACCGGTAGTGGCGTTTTGGCCGTTTAAGGGTTTCAAATTCCTAATCATTTCAATATGATTTTTTTATGGAAGTCCAATCATACATGATGTTCCACATTTCGGTCCACTTTAATATGTTGCTTTTTATGAAAATCAAATCAGTGGCCATCAAAACTTTTAATTTTATTATTATCTTCATTATCTTTTTATTTTGAATGATCAAACCGTAACAAATCAACATTTCCCCATTGAAACTCTATCAAATCCTATCCTTCGACAGAGTTGTGTCTAATCCTATGTCTCTAAATCTCTCAAATTTATATCAAATTCTATCCGTTGTAAAGTCATATCCTTTTCTATCAACAATTTTATCATGGAAAGCAGACTTGCATCAAATGCTATTTTCCAGAACCTGAGAAATTTCTATCGAATTCTACTTCTTGAAAAATATTATACTTTCCCACCAAGATATTTTCTTTAAAGCTATTTAAAATCTGATGCAATGAGAACATTTTGATAGGAAAGTATGATTTCTCGACACTAGATTGGCACCATTAAGATTCGTTGATTGTTTAAATGAAAAACTGTTGATAGAAATTTAAAGCATTGCTAAATTGATATAATTAGATAGTGTTTTTATCAAATCTGCTGATAGTATTTAATTCGTGAGATTCGTTCGATTCAATTTGATGGGATTTCTATCAAATGCGCATATACAATTTTATATTCCACTTTTTGATAGATTATGATTGCATTTTTTCTAAATGTATAGAATTCTATGCCATTTCATATTTTCTCTGGATAGAGACTTCTTTCATTAGGGATTTTCGTTTTCTTTTTGTTTCTTTTTTTGCTTATGTTGATTCTCCATTTTTGATCGATCCATCAGTTGGATTACTTCCAGTTCCGGATGCTTGAGGATTTCCGGCAAAAAGCCCTTGCATTTCTGGTACTCCTTGGAATAGTTTTCCGGGAAATCCTTGAAGAAGATCATATGATACGGGTGTGGGTGGCAATGCGGTGGTGTGTGCGTGGGGTGATTGAAGCACTGCTATTACTCTTCTTAGCTCTTCCAGTGCATTTCCTGAGAAAGAGGATTTAAAATTGAATTAGGAAGACGTGCCCATAACTTTAAATTAGATTTTTATATACTCTAAGAATCTATGTGAGAAAAGAATTTGAGCAAGAAAACTGATTCCATTAAAGATTTCAGCTCACAAAAGTTGGTAGCTCATCAATTAGAATGAATTACATTTCCATCCACCCCTTGATCAACCCAGGAACTTATATTGTAAATACGAATTAGACAAGAAAACCCCCACAAAAAAATTTCTTGAAATAAAAGAGCTATATTCTTAGGTAAAAATAACAATTGTGTTAAATCCAGTAGAGTTTGGTTAATTCAACAAAATATTTGATTGATCTTTACACAATTTTTTTGTTGATTTAACTTACTACCTTATCTACCAAAAGGTTTTTGTTGAAACAAAACAAAATTTATTTGGGTCAACCGAATATTTTATTGTCCAAAAGAACCTATTTTTGAGAAGTGAAAACACTTTGCGATGAAAAAAAATAAAAGTCAAATAATGAAGCTTAACTCCTAGAAGAACTCGATCGGATGATTATAAATGCTACCTCAAAAAGCTGTAACAAAGTAGAAAAATTATCTTAGTCTTTAAATGAATTTGTTTATTCATAGCAAAAAAAATCATTAGGGCTACAAAGGAGGACATATGTTGAAGTTATAAGAAAAAAATAGTTTTTATTTGAGTCTTTAACATCTACAGGCGATCGCAAATTATCACTGCTTTATTGTAACATTCATAGTGATTTACATTCGGCATGATTATTTGCCATGCCCAACGCTCGAATACGTCAAATGAGTTGTACCCTGGGTCTCAATAAATGGAAAAAGAATGACAAAACGGAACTTCTTTTTAGTTCACTAGGGTTGGTCGAAAAAATAAATAAAATTGAAAATAAAAATGGCCTCATACTGAAAAGTTTCATTTTGAGTTCAATACTTTTAGTTTTCTAGGAGAAAGTCTATTTTTATAAACCTCAGCAACTTAAAATAAGTTTAAAAAAAGTTACAAGCTATCCTAAAGTTTTTTTAGCACATCTAAACTGTATTGCCCTCAAAATTTACCTGAAAAAATGGAAAAGATTTTATCAATTAAAATATCCAAACCCTGAATTAAATAGAAATTAAAAAATTCTTTATTTTTCAAAGTTTTGTAAAAATGGTTAATATTAATTTTTATAAATCTATAGTTTTTCGACCTAACTTTTGTTTGAATTCTTATCAGATTAAAATATTTTTAGTTTTTATAGAACGAAATCTCATTTTTATAAACTACGAAAAACTAAAATTATTTTAAAACCCTTTGTGAACGATCTTTAAATTCGATTAAAACTATATAATCTTTGTCTCACTTTTACTTAACCTAAAAAGAAAATTAAGAAGAGTTCATCAAATCATTCAGGGTTTGGTTATTCTAATAGCTAACATCTTCTCGGTTTATTTCTGTTTAGGTAAATTATTAGCGGTATAACGCTTCTAAGTGCTTAAACAAATTTTAGAATAGTTTTCAAAGCTTTTAAAAATGATTTTAGTTTTCTGCCGTGATTTGGAAAAACACCGTTAACTGAAAATCGGATAAGTCACCTGAAAGTAGTTAACGGTAGGCAGTTCAAGGGACTTATCCGAAATACAGTTAACGGTGTTTTTCCAAATCACGACAGTTTTGTGATGTTTATAAAAATATGATTGTGTCCTAGAAAAGCTGAAAATATGAAAATCTTACAACAGTTTAAAAAACTGCATATTGTGTATGTAGTATTCGAAATAAGTAACAGTTTGTGCAAAACTCTTAGAACTACGAAATGTTTTTAACTGATTTTGGCTTCACGGAATCACGCAGGATATTGATCGATCTATTGCAAATTGAGCACATTTTTTAATTACAAGTGTCTACCTGATTTTGTGAATGGTTAACTCCTCGGCTATTATTAAGTACAATCCTAACGTTTTTTTAATTTGGTAATAAGTGCCATAAGAGAACCTACGTTAAAAGTACAACTTTTCAAATTAATATTGGTGTTATGTTCCAAATTTCGTAATAAATATATTATTTTTTCTTTTAAAAGATACTATACGGACACAATTTATTATTAAATAAAGAAAATATACAGACTATACCATTTTTTCTGTGACTAAGGCAGACATTTTCTTCTGTATTCGTGACAATATTTGTTTCTACCAGTATAATTGGAGTATAGAAAAGTATGTATAAAAAAATAGACCAAATGGCTTCTCCGTTTGGACTCAGTTTATGAAATCTGATTTACCGACGATTTAGAAGAACCTTTAAAAGGAATTTTAATATTTTTACATTATTATAAGTTATAACCGGCAAAGCAAAAATGTGTACAATAATCTTTAATTTGGTTTCTTTACAATCAGATAAAATTGTCTCATTTGTTATTTACAAAAGGTTTAATCTTTAAACGCTTTACTGATAATCCAGTCGCCACTAATACTTCTGTATGCTCTAATAGGTCCCCGAGATTACTCTTTTTTAAAAGGTCCCTGAGAATAGATTTCCGTTCGAAAGAAACTTCTCTCCTTAAATTGTTGTTAAAAAGTTGTTATTTTTAAGAGGAAACCGTTTAGTATCTGCATTTATTAATAAACAATCATCCAGAACAACCAGTATCATAATGCTGCTTTAAATTGTTGCAAAAGCTTTATCTAGCATTATTAACATAAGTTGTTGTTCATAATTTCTTTTGCTAAATTGTTTATAACAATTGATATAAATAATGACTCTCAATTACAGAATTGATTTCAATTTTTTTTATTAATCCTTCACACAGGATTCAACTTTTAACTTTCTTGATATTTTCTCGTAAGGCGAGACATTTTTTATTTACGACCTTATAAACATTGTATTTTTGATAAACACACACTCCCTTAAAAGCCAGAATTTTCAAATTATTAGCGATCACCTTTTTTTATATCCTTAATTTTACCATAAAGAATGTAATTATCTTGGGTAGCATATTCGATATCTGACCTTTGTTGTTTATAACTATTGTTATTAACCAAAAAGCTCAATTAGGAAAATTCATTTTTTTTCATCAATCTATGGCACAAATAAAACTTTTCACTCCGGTGATATTTTTTCGTACGACCAGCCATTATTTCTTTATGGCCTTATAAATAATGTATTTTTTATAAACATGCCCTCCCCTAAAAGCCACAATTTTCAAGTTATTAGCGATTACCTTGGGCAGATCTTGGGGAGCACATATCTGACTCTCATTATTTATAACTACTGTTGCTAACAAAAACACTCAATTGAGAAAAAAGATTTTTTCTTAATTTTTTTATTTATCTATGGAACAAAATAAAACTTTCCACTCTCGTGACAATAGTTATAAACAATAAGGGTCAGATATCGAAAATGATACACAAGACAATACAATTACATTATTTATGGTAAAATTAAGGATATAAAAAAAGTTGATCGCTCATAACTTTAAATTTGTGGCTTTTAGGGGAAGATATGTTTATAAAAAATACATTGTTTATCAGGCCATAAATAAATAATGGCTGGTTGTACGAAAAAATATCACGAAAGTGAAAAGTTTTATTTTGTTTCATAGATTAATAACAAAAATTAAGAAAAAATTCATTGTCTTAATTGAGCGATTTGTTAATAACAATAGTTATTAAGAATAAGGGTCAGATATAAAAAATAATTAAATTCTTCATGGTAAAATTAAGGTTATCAAAAAGGTAATCGCTATTAACTTGAAAATTGGGGCTTTTGAGGGAAGATGTGTTTATAACAAATACTTTGTTCATTAGGACGTAAATAAATAATGGCTGATCGTACGAAGAAATGTCACTAGATTGAAAAGTTTTATTTTGTTTCATAGATTAATAAAAAAAATTAAGAAAAAATTCATTTTCTTAATTGAGCGTTTTTGTTAATAACAATAGTTATTAAGAATAAGGGTCAGATATAAAAAAATAATTAAATTCTTCATGGTAAAATTAAGAATATAAAAAAAGGTAATCGCTAATAATTTGAAAATTCTGGCTTTTAGGGGAGGGTGTGTTTATAAAAAATACAATGTTTATAATGTCGTAAATAAAAAATGTCTCGTCGTACGAGAAAATATCAAGAAAGTTAAAAGTTTAATCCTGTATCAAGGATTGATAAAAAAATTGAAGTCAATTCTGGTAATTGAGGGTCATTATTTATATCAATTGTTATAAATAATTTAGCAACAGAAATTATGAACAAAAAATTATGTTAATAATGCTAGAGAAAGCTTTTGCAACAATTCTAGATTATGAGTTAACACTGTGCAAATATGGCAATTTTGTTAAAAAATAAGTTGCTTATAATGCTGTACATTGCAAATGGTTTCTCATACGAAAAAATTGCAAGACGCAAAAAAGTTTTCTTTTTTCTCAGCCATGTTGAGAATAATTTTAAAAGTTTTTTGTCAATAAATAATGAAATTGTTTTAAAAAATTGTTTAAACAAAAGTTCACCCACATTTCGAAAACCTACCCAAGATATTCGTAATCAGGGGCCTTTTTTTGACCTATTAAAAAAGATTAATCTCGGGGACCTATTAGTGCATACAGAAGTGTTAGTGGCTACCGGATTATAAATATATGTGTAATAAATGAAATTTTTTGGAAACATGTATAATAGTTTTAAAAGTTACCTTGCATGAGGATGTAATTTTTGGCCAAGAGGAGTGTAGCTATTTTTGAAAGTTTTCTAACGGACGGACTATGAGCATAAGGAATAACAGATCGCAATTCATCCAATGCATCATTTAAATCATGCATTCTACGACGTTCTCTAGCATTTATATTCAATCTAACACTCTTTCCTTGACGAGATGTTTTTGATTTTGGAGGGCAATTCAGTCGTGATCCTTCTGGTCTGAAAATATATAAGAAAGCATAATTATATTATATTATATCATATATAATAATTTACGATTCATTCATTCTGTCCCCATTGAAGCTTCTATGTTTCGGCTTGCTTGTCGCGTGTCTTTTGTCTGATAACTTTGTTCATTATTTCAATAGTCCAGGCAGTTCTTTCGGAAAAAAGGCTTTGCACTTAATTAAGTGGGTAAAGCTTTTTTTGTTGCTAAAACGATTTATTGAGGGTTCCTGATGAAAGTGACTAATTTGTTAGAAATTTATATGATGCGTCCCGGAAATATTTTTGAAAAAAGTTCCAAAATTCCTGTTGGGGCTAAAACCCCCAATTCTGAGGTTTTTATTTGTATTTTGGAACATGTTAATTTTACGAAAAAATTTTCTAGATTATAAGTAGAGTAGAAGTATGGCAGCCCAACTTGGACCAGTTTTGACGTACTTTTGAGGATAAATTGCTCGTGTTCAGTTTTTTAATACTTTTTTTTTGCTAAAGCTAAAAAAAATCTTCTAGCCTTCATAGGTCAAAAGTTATGACTCATCAAAATAACACTTTTTGTGCACTATTTTCATCCCAAAAAGTTATTTAAAAATAGCTTTTATGTATATCATAATTGCTTAACTGTATAAATAATACTCTTCACACTATCAGTTGTGTGCATATTTGATGTATTTTCTTTATGAAAATTACTTCCAAAATATCTGTTGTCGAAAGTAAATGAAAGAAAAATGATAAATTAAGTGACTTTAAATCGCTTATTTATTATTTATAAGAAGGTTATTAAAGGGATTAACTTTTCAAGGTTGTATTATTTTATGTAAAAATGCGAAAAATTGATGAGGTAATCATCACAGAGGAATTCATTATTGCTAATTGTAATTTAATTTGTTTCCGTTTTTGTATGATATGCACGACACGAGCTACTAAAAAAATGGTGGCTGAGAACAGCAAAAAAATGTGTGTTTTTTTAAAATTAAAAATCGTAACTCTTGACCTATGAAGGCTAGACATTTTTTTTTTAGATTTTCGCATAATTTTCTACACAAAAACTTGTTCTCTGGCATCAATAACGTATAGCTTTACGCACAAATGAAGTATTTTGAGAAAACTGAACACGAGTAATTTGAACTGAAAAACAGCTAAAAAGTGGTAAACTTTGGGAGGCCATAACTTATGACCCATTGAGGCTAGTTCCTTGTTCTTTTTAGAATTACTTAAAATTCCGTTTTCTTTCATTAAAATATTTTAAAATATATCTTCTTAAAATTAACAGGTTCCAAAGCACAGATAAAAGCTTCAGAGTTGGGATTTCTAGCCCCTTTTTTAAAAATTCGGGGTTCTCTCACGAGTCATAACAAGGCGAGAATTAGAGATAAAATAGAGTTAAAGTCTTTTACTATAAAATACAATGGGTTAGGGACATATTTTTTCTGAATTCTTAGTTTCTATAATAATTTGATTATGCTACAAAAATAGAGTATACGAATACGAAAATTATATTTATAAAGTCAAAAACGTAGCAGAAATGAAATTTGAAAATATCAAATCAAAGCGGTTACATTGCAAGGTAGCAAATTGTTTTATGCTTCGCAATTAAAAGCAATCGAGCGTAGATATTTTTATCCTAGGACTACTTCTAAAGCTCTAATAAAAAGCTCCTTCATAAGTTTTGAGCGGAAGGACCTGAAAGAATTAAATAAACCGAAGATGTTAACAAGCGGTGCAGAAACATTCTTTTACTTCTCATTCGAAAACATAGACTACATTCGCACACGAATATTCTTGGTCGAGGATAGCCAAAGGAATACTAATAAAAAGTTTATTTTAAAATTTTGACGAAAGGGCCTGCAAAAATCGAATACTACTAAGAGGTTAACAAGAAACGTAGAAAAACTCTTACTTCGAATTTAAAGTCATATGCCACATCTCCACATAAATATTCTTAGCCCGAGATTTCTAATAAATCATTACTAAATGGCTCCTTCTATAAATTTTGAGTCAAAGGACCTGAAGAAAATTAAATACTGCTGAGAAGTTAGGTAGCAGCGTACAAAAATTATTTTACTTCGCACTTAAAATCATAGACCACATCCTAACATGAATATTTTCAGCCCAGGATAACTTCCTCTAAAGCTTTCTGAAAAAGCTCCTCCATGAATTTTGAGCGGATGGATCTGAAAAAAAGTTTTTGTACGCAGCTTTAGTAACCTCTCAGTAGTATCAAAACTTTTTTAGGTCCTTCCGTTGAAAATGTACGAAGAAGCTTTTTAGTAAAGCCTTAGAAGTAACCCTGCGCTAAAATATTCATGCGCGAATGTAGATAATTTTTTAAAATGAGAATCAAAATAGTTTTTCTACGCTGCTAGTTAACCTTTTTGTTGTACTTAATTTTTTCAGGTCCCTACACTAAAAATTTATAAAGGAGCTTTTTGGTAAAGCTTTAGAAGTTATCCTGTCATAAGAACATTGTTGTAGAAATGTGGTAAAAAGTAGTTATAAAAAGACTTTTTTTAGCTGTTGCGCTTGCGCTCTTTGAGTAAGATTACTCTTTCTAGCTGCTGCGCGTGCGCAGTTTGAGCCAGCTTACCTTTTCTTGCTGTTGCGTTTGCGCATTACGAGTTAGAATTACTTTCCAGGACAGTCGGATTCATAACCTCACTTCATTATGATTTTACGCTTGTGAGACTGATTGTGAGTAGTGAATAATTATTGGGCATACTCGAAGTGATAAGTTACCATAAAAAACTGATAAATTACCATTAATTACAGATAAATAACCGAAAATTTTGGAAACTTTTAGATATCTGAAATTATTGGTAATTTGACAATTTTTCATAAATTTCTGAAAATTTTTGAAATTTAGCCAATTTTTCATAAATTTGAGGACATTTTTGAAATTTAGCAAATTATCCATAAATTTTCAGAAATTTGGCAAATTTTTGAATTTCTTCCAAAAAGCTTCGGACACACTAAATTTCTATGCATTTTCGGTAATTAACAAATTTATCAAAAATTTCCGAAATTTGTATATAATTTTACCATAAATTTCCAAAAATTACAATAAATTTTCAAAAAATTGGTTTTTATTGTTTCTCAAATCGACAATTTTCCGCATTTGTTAGAAAAAATATCGTGTGTTACAGGAGCTAAAAGTAGGCAGTTGAAACTCTTGTGAAGTTTACAATAGGGATTGTCCATATATTACGTAAGACGTTTTTCTGTTGTTTGAATAAAGACGAAAATAATATTTTTATCAAGTTGAAAAGGACACAGCGATATAAACAAAAGAAAAATGTCTTACGTAATATATGGACGATCCCATACTTGCCATCGGCTCATCTTTGGGTCGTCTCTGGCTCGTACAGCTAACTTCACACTCGTGTGGAACTGCCTACTTTCCGCACTTGTAGCACAATATACTATTTCGTATGCTGCTTCGTAAACGCTTTGCAGCATTAAATTTTGTTAAGTACTTGTGGTCAAACTTTTGTAAGGAGCTTTTTATTAACTTCTTTGTAACCTCCTTTCATTATTTAATTTTTTCAGGACCTTCTGCTCAAAATTCTCATAGTTTCAATAGGGTGTCCGTCCGTCGTATTTTTCCCCATGGAGAAGTAAGGGGAAATTATAGGAGGGAAAGTGAGGGGAACTGAAGGGAAGGAAGGTAGGTAAAATGAGGGAAGGTGATGCAAAGGAAGTGATGGTAAACGAGGAGAAGGAAGTACAGAAAGTGATGCGAAATGAAGGGAGTGGAATTAGGGGAAGTGAAGGGAACCAGTGGAGGGGAATTAAAGGAGATGAGAGGAAAGGAATTTGGGGAATGAGAATGGGGAAGTAGGGGAAATAAGGGGGAATTATGAAAGGAAAACAGAGGGGAAATGATGGGAAATTAAAGGTGGGGATGTTTTGTTTAATTGTTTAATTTTGAATCCTTTGAATTAGAAGTGATAATTTTAACTCTTTTTTAATGAAGTGGTCCAATTTTCAAAACATGTGATTTTTCAACCTGAAGAGCTAATTTAGAATTTGTTTATGTCAAAAACATTGATTTTATTTGAGATATCTTTTTTTCCTCAAAATTCTACCTGATCTAAAATTTGTTGGTTTAAAACGTTTCGAATTTATTATCGATATATTTTTTTAATTTCAAGCACTTTTATATTCAAATTATTATTTCAAAAATTTGAAAAACTTCTAATATTAACATTTTTTTTAATAATAGATTTTGAAATTGGTCGTATTTTTAATGTCAGAAAATAAAATTCTAGACATTAATTTACTGCTACTTATAGAGAAAATTTATTTACAAATTTCAGAGAATAGGATCTCTATAATGATTTTTAATCGAACAAACAAATTTTGCAAGCAATTGTTAAAAAAAAGTTTTTTTTTAAGAAAATTGATTTTTTTTATATTTTCAAACAAGTAGTCGCAGTTTTAGTAATTTAAAACTTATTTCAAATTTTCCGGCGGATTTCTATAGGATGATAAAATTTACCAAAATCGGAAAAGAGAATTGAAACAAACAACAAAATTATAGAAATTTAAAGAAAACATTGATGTTTTTTTTAAATAGACATCAAAGTTCAAATACTCGTGAAATTCAGTTTATTTAATTTTAGAGCTTCTAGTTCATATTGATAAATTGCTATACAAAACAACGTATTTAACACTCAAGTAAATTTTTACTAAACCAGGGCCTTATTCAACTTTTACCTAAGCATGTTTCGGGTCATTTTTAACGCCCTCATTTTGCATCAGCAAGCATTTATATGTTGGAACAAAAAAAAATTGTTGCACAAATGCTATAGTCAAACACTTTAGAATTGATTTAACAAATGCTGATATAATTGGTTCATATATTACGACGGTACCCATCCGAGTATAGCCGAACTAAGTGCTGCTTAACTTTGGTGATCAAACGAGAGGTCCTGCACAATTCCGTGTGCCCAAATGGACACAGTACATTAACAGTGTCAAATTCAAGTTCTTCCTTGGCTAGCTAAAATAAAACAATTTCCAATTTTAAAATAATTTTTTTCAAGGTTACCTTTCGTGATCTGGCTTATTTTCATCAGAGAGAGAACTGGAGGAAGCTTGTGGTTGCGGTTGCTGTTGAAAGTAGAAACCTCCGAGACCAACAGCTCCTAGAGGAGTTCTTCTTCCTGGGTTACTTTGAGGATGCTCTGAAGAAGAATAACCGACCGGAGGACCAGAAACTCCTGGATGAGACATTCCTGGTCCAGGAAAATTCATCGCCTCCAGAGACGCGGCTGAATGGGCCGGTAACTGATGCTGAATGTGGTAAATATACATTTATTATTTTATATTTAGCATTCATTTAAAACGTTCTTCAATTTCTATATATCTATAATTGAGTTCGAGATTGTATTTAAGGGGTAAACGAATGAAACGTGAAAAATCCATTTTTTAAACAAATTGAGATAATGATGGTTTATGTATATAATTTGATGTTAATTCTTTGGTATCTACTGGTATTATAACAATATATTGTTTCAAAAATTGATTTTATTTTTAAGTTATTAAAAATGTATCTCTAGATCCGATGGGATTCGAACCCAGGTCTGTAGATTTTCGTCGGGTGCTCTTACCTACAAGCTACGGAGAGTATGAGATTCATTTATCTCCTAGAAGCAAATCCCGACGTCATTCTTAGTCTTCTAAGATTTCAGTTTTTTCTGACATGTTTTTATATCAATCATATTGTTTCTGTTACAGTATTAATAAGATATTTATAAGTAAATAATTTTTAGTTAATTCTTTTTTGTACACTCGTTTTGTACCAAAAATTTTTTAAATATTGATTTATTCTAAAGTTTAAAAAAATTACTCTCTAGCTTCACTGGGATGACGTGGGACTTAGCTTGCGGGAAGTAGTAAAAAATAAATCTCGTACTCTCCGTAGCATAGTGGGTAAATGCATCAGACCGGCAATCTGAAAGCCTGGGTTCGAATCCCAGCTGAGCCAGAGAGATATTTATTCTCAATTTAAGAATAAAATCAATATTAAAAAAAATATTGATATAAAATTAGTAGAACGAAAATAAATAATATCAAATTATTTACTTATCTGGCCAATATTATAACGCATAAAAACATTATTTCTGTATGTTTGGAATATCATCAATGTCATTATCAAACTTAAATTGTCGACAAAAATTTCATCTTGATTTCAACGTCTATTCATCAAATATAATGAATTTAAACAAATCTATTTTTTGATTACAGATTCAAAACGTAAACAGGTCAAACTTGTTAAACATAAAAGACCTCTTAAAACTCATAAATAATTTTAAATTGTTCTCTCATAATATATAATTTTACAAAACATATAATATACAAGACTATATTTTATAACGTAATCTTATCGTTAACCAAAAAGTCCCTTTATTGGTTTCAAACAATTATAAACTAATTTAAACAATATTTCGGTTTCTGATAACATAAAAATCAACTGCAAAATATATTAATAAATTTTAGGAGATTTGCTTTTAATATTCACTTATTACAACTTTCAAAGACACAGAAACCCAGACGAAAATATTATATATAATTTTTCCGCCTGGGAAATGAGGACGAACAAAACGACAAAATCGAGTTTTTGGTAATTTGAGCTAATCTGAGCTGAATAAGAAATTATTAGTTCATGAATGGTAAATCGTAGGTTCTTTCTCATGCCTGACGGTCCATATAAATTAAAATAAAATTGAGCCAAAAAACATTTTTTTTAGCTCAAAATTTATTTGATTAAAAACTCCTTTCTCAATCCTTTACGTTTCGGTACAATGTGTACCTTATTCAAAAGGTTTTAATCTGACTTATCGAAATTTGAATTAACCAAAACATAACATTAATGTCGTAGAGTAAAAAACAAAAACAAAGAACGATGTCATTGGAAATTTTTCCAGTCAACAAATTTTTTTCATGATTCAGATTTCAAAACAATAAATTTGGTTGTAATGAAGTCTCAAAAAATTATTGAAACATTAATCAATTAAGGACTGCATTTAAAAAAAGGAAACTTGATGGTAGGTCCTTCCTAAGCTACGATAAAGTTACCGAAACGTAAAGGATTGAGAAAGGAGTTTTTAATTAAATAAATTTTCATTTCGAAAAAAATGTTTTTTAGTTTAATTTTATTTTAATTTATCTGTACCGCAAGACATAAGCAAGAATCTATGATTTATCAATCATAAATCTCTTCGGTCGAAGAAAGGATTGATTTGGTTTAAAATCATTATGCATATAATTATTAGTTTAACTGTAAAATACATTTAAAATATAATAAAAAAGCGTTATCATTGAAAAAAACTATTTTTTAGCAAATAATTCCAGTTAACTTTATGTTCTTATTCGTAATGAATTTTGTAAATTTAAAAGAAAATCGATAGAACTTAATATCTTGTGAGTTTGGCGTAGATTTATGAAAGTCCATGCTTGAATTAAAAAATTGTGGTATACTTCCGAAAGAAGTGAATAAGAATATTGATTTGATATTTTGACTAGGGGTTCGTTTTGCATCCCAGTTATAAGCCCGAAAGGATTTCCGGCTCAGGTTAATAGATAATAAGTTATTCACCATTTTTGTTACAAAAAGTCTTTTTATTGCAATAAATTAAAAAACTGCCGATACTACTGTAGGTAACAATACCTATAAAAACAATGCAGATAAAGATTTATATCTCAAAATACGTATGCCTTAGTATTAGATGAGGATTTGACCACCCTTTAAATATTTAGAAACATTTTCAACCTTTCAAAATATCTTCAAATTTCTTGAAATCTTCTAAAAGTTCTGATATATTTCTTTTAAAACATATTAAATCCCTTAAAATTATTTTAAATATTACGAAATAATTAAAACAATGTAACCTGTTACAATAAATTCGAAAAATTTGAAAGCCCGTGAAATCCCATAAATATTATTGAAATCATTTTAAATTCCTTATCATTTTTTAAACCTTTTGAAGTTACGTGAAATGAGTAAAGCCCTGTTGAATTCTTTTTAAATATTTTGCAATTGCTAGAAATCCTGTGAAGTACCTTGATTTTTTTTAAATCACTGAACATCTTGTGAATCCCCACGAAATCATTAGAAATGTCTTGATATCTGTTGAAATTCATTGAAATATTTTAAAATACTTTGGCAATCCTTCAGAAAGTTTAAATACTTCGGAGTCTCTCAAAAATCTATTTAAATCCCTTGAAATATTTAGAAATAACTTTAAACATATTTAAATCTTTAGAAATGTTTTATGATTTTGAAATAATTTATGTTATTTAGCCTTTTAGCTCTATTAGCCTCTATTTTAAAACTTTATAATTTTAAATAAATTGTGCTCATAATATTAAGACTATTCATTTAATATTCTCATATTCAGAACTATTTAAATTAGAAACTTGAAACTTTTATTTGAAAGTTGTTTGTTTGAAACAACTGGAATGTGATATTTAATTTTAACCACTTTAAAAATAAAACTGCATATTAAAGCTTTTATCTGAAAAAACGTATAATAGGTTCTTTTAAAAAACTTCAATTCCTAGCACTTGCAATTATAAAGTATAAGACTTTGAATATTTCCTTTTGAACTTATATCCAAAATTAAAATTATTTTTCAACTTAAAATTTGGTCTAACATTTGGTCTAAAGTCTCTCAAAATTCTTTGAAATTACTCAAAACCTCTTGAAATCTATTGAAATCTCTTGAAATATTTCGGAAACGTTTTTTTTCACTTTGTAAAATTCAAAGATTTCTTTTGAATTTTTGTGAAATCTGATAAAGTCTGCGAAATATTAATATCTGGTTTAGGCTCAAAATTCGAATGATCAACCCTTTGGCACCATAAACCCGTTTTTATTTGCAAAAACAATCATTTTGGTATTTGGAAATTGGTATTTGCAAGAAAAATGAAATTTTTCACAACTACTATAATAATCGCAAACTTAATTAACACTTTTCAACTAATTGAAAGTTGGAAGTTGGAAGAATTTCATTTACAAATTTTAAATGTAATATATTCAACATTTTCAAGTCATTCAAAAACCAATAAGGTTTTCAATAGCAATAGGTACGAGATTTTCAATACATTTCGTAGCACTACGTTTTTAAAATAGAAAATTTAAAACTTCCTTCTCGTAATTTTTCTTCAAAAATATTAATTTTAGGGGAAAAGCGTAGAAAAAAAACATGTGTTGCGATGAGATCTACAACCTTTATGGACAATAAATTAACCTCAGACCACTATTTGTAGAGAATAAAAAATACTAATAAAAAATAAGCTAGCTGTGAATACGATCTTGGGTTCTTTCCACTTTGTTTTAATTTTTTATTTTATGGAGTTCATTTGAAGATCACTTTGCTTTCTCATTATCATTATTTGCAAATACATTTGCATTTTGACAGATCAAATAAAAAATATAAATATGTCAATCAAAATGTCTCGAATAAAGAAGTCTTTTTCTATTCTTGAATGAACTTCCGATTATGTTAATGAAAAAAAATTATCGGTAAAAAATAGATTTAAAAAAATACATAAATAACCATAAATTTTGTAATCTTCAATAAAATGAAGTAATATTATAGGTTCCTTAATTTGTCTCAAGTCAAGGAATCTTTTATATTGTTTCATCAACTTTAAATTAGGTTCATAAAAACAGTTTTACCGTGAAAAACCCATTTCTAAAATACTGTAAATTACTAAAAAATTGTAATAAATATCTTTAAAAATCCTTTATTCAGTTTTGAGATATTATTGGTAAAAATTGTATTAGAAATTTCGGAAATGAGGAACGTTTCATTAAACGAATAAAATTATTTTCAAAATTATTACCATTATAAATCGTCCTCAACAAGGAAGAAAGAATAATAATAACTTAATTAATTCCGACCAAAATACAAAATTCTATCAAATTTAGGTTAAAAAAAAGGAAAAAATGTACTTTTTTTTAGTGATTCTCTACAAGTACCGAAAAAATCTGGATATTTATATCGAAATTTCCGTACACATAACCACGGCCTTTTTATAACAAGATCTCATTAAAATGTAATAAAAATAAACAAAATAATTCACTTAAAAAAGAGGGCTTGCAATTTTAATATAATGATAATAATAAGGTGACTAGAAAGAAAACAGGAGGCGTAAATGATAAATTTTCTTTCTTATATATATGTTATGTCAAATATTTACGCCCCACGCTTTTATTTTTAATCACATTACTATTATTAATATTATATTTTTATTATTTAACCTACTTTTCATGTATATTATTTTGTTTTATTTAAATTATATTTTAATAAAAGCTTGCTCTTTCAAAGTATATTGAAATTTTTTAATATTAATTCTTACGCTGCTGCGATGATCCCAGGCCCAAGTTGGATGAGATCTTTGCCAAGGTCCTGGTTGTAAATGTACTTCCGGTAAAACCTCTCGTTTATCATCTTCCTCTCCAGAACTGCTCTCACCATCATAGGACCTCATGTTATCAATTTTTCCTAATTATTCAGGCAAAATCGAATATCTAAATAAATAAACAACACGAATTAATAATTTTCAAAAGAAACTTGATATTTAAATTGATAAAATCTGCACATTTGTTAATATTGCTTCAAACAGATTGACAAAATTCAAAGGAAACATCATAGCATTATAAGAGATACAAATGCCATTCTTTAATACACAATAAATCTAAGTTTGTCTTTATTAATTAACATTATTTATTAATAATATCCATAATTTAGTTTTTTGATATTTTATAATTATAACCTTTCAAAACACTCTTTTTGATAAATTGAATTTGCATCTTTGCGAAGAAATATGTTTGATTCGACCTGCCATTTCAAGGACAAAAGCAGTTCCTTGCGTGTCAGAAAACAGGATCGATAACCAGGATATCACTTACTGATATTATTTTTAAAACTCACACGACAAAATTCCTCTCCTTCCGAGTATCAGCAAAATTTTTTGCGCACCAGCGCAACGTAAGGCAATCTCATGTCTTTGCACTTTGCGACCACAATTCGTCTAAGCCGATTAGATACTAATTGGAAAGCCTGCACCTCTTCAATTGTCCCCCGTGCACCACACAGACCCAAACACGTGTACATACATGCATGCGCACACACTCGCGAATAATTGATAAAGCTCGGTTAACGTACCACGGCCATTTTATTCGCACCCCCATAATGCATTTCACACATTTCTCCCATTAAAATGATCCTCTCTTTCCAAGGTTTGAACTTCAATTTTTCCTCTAGAAAGATTTAGGGAACTTGTCGGCACGATCAGTGATTGTTTAAAAAATTAATATGAATTCTAATTGTTATTTGTGCTAATACAAAATTAAGAGAGACGGAATATTCGAGCATAACGCGCACGCATGTATTGTTTGGGGTGGCCTGCGCTCTCCAGACTTACGGCAACCCTCATTTTAGTTCCCTTTATTTCCAGAAGGGTGCAGAACTCTCGAGGGATGCTGCCCTGGACCAACGACTGGCGGGCTCTGGCGCTGGGGAAAACAAGCTCGAAATTGGGGATTTAATTATCGAATTTTTCACCATAAAAAAATGTATGTTTCGGCCTTATATATCACCTTTTGTATAATCTCATTTTCAGAAGAAAGTTTTATTTAGTATTTAAGGGAAATTAAAAACAAAAGAACTAAAATAACATTTATAATGAGTCAGTATCCAATTTTCTAGTGCTGATTTAACGAAAAATGAAAAGTTGAGCTATTTTATTGAAAATTAAATTGGTTTGTTTGAAAATTCATAATTTTAGTTTAAAATTGATTTTTTGCGTTAAAAATGTAACTATATATCTAACTAAATTTATCTGTTTGGGTAAAAATTCAAGTTTTTTTTTCTAATTCGTCTTTTTAGATGATTTCAACTATTTTTAATTTGAAAGTAAATTATTTTTTAATTAAAATATTAATTTTTCATTGTGTATTCATTTTTTTCTGATCAAAAATTCAACTACTTAGTTAAAAGATGCTACCAATATAGTGAAAAAACTTTTCTTTGTGGTTGAGGATTTAACAATTTTGTTGAAATTTGTGTATGAATTTAACTGGTTTTGATTTAAATTTACAGTCTTTTTTAATTGTAATATCAAATCTTACATTTTTTGTTGGGTATTCTTCTTTCTTGGTTCAAAATTCAACTTATTGGTTACAAGTTAAATTATATTATTAAAAAGTATTTTTTGTTTGAAAATTTATTTTCTTGGTAAAAGCTTAATCTATTTGCTTAGAAATCAATTTCGGGTTACAAAATTATCTCTTTCGTTGAAAATTCGTCTCTTTAGGTGAAAAAATTAATCTTTTTTTTTTTGTTAAAAATACAGCTGTTTAAAAATTAATCTTTTTTGGTTGAGGATACAACTATTTTTTTGAGATAAGTTCAACTGTTTTTTTTATTAAAAATTGAACTTTAATTTGTTTGAAATATCAATTATTCATCACATTTTTCGTGGAGAATTTATATAACTATTTGTTGAATATAAACATTTTGGTTGAAACTTTGATCTGGTATATCTGAAGTCCTCAAAAAACTGTTTGAATCTTCTTAAGAATCTTATAAAAATTATGCTTGTTTAATCTTAAAAACAAATAAACCAATAAGCTTAAAATATGAACAGCTATTCGAGATTTGTATTTTGAATTAAAAATAGGCGTTTCCCCGAATGCTAATCTCAATAAAATAGAGTGAAGAATTTTTCCGAAAAAAATGCAGTCTGTCAAGAATTGACAATGACAACTGCAAGTTATTTTGAACCTCGTTTTTTGAGTTCGCCCCACTTTGGTACGCCCCCTACCTTTGCCTAATAGTTAATCCAGCTATGGGATTTTCATTGTTTTGTAGACAAACATCATTTTTAAACTAACAAAAGTACTTATTAAAAATGTCAATATGCGATTCGAAAACTTCATTTACAAAAACGGAACCTTTTAAAAAATTTATTCCTAATTTTGATTTGTAATAGAAATGGTTTTCATAATTTTTAATTGGTAATTAATTAAAATGTATGTAATTAGCCGTAATAGTAATACATAATGGATTACATAAAAGTGAGCAGAGGGAATATTGAGCTCTTTAGATTTTCAATTTTCTGTTCATTTTCGATAAAATATTCTGGAAAATATATCAGCTCCTACATTATGCATCAATCGTGGATGTTGGCGAGGGCATGACACGTGTATGTGTGTAATTTTGTGAGTACGCGCAGTGTACTGATCAATTCGTACTAATCCAACACAGAGTCCCAAGCAGAATTTTGCTCCAGGCAAATCGACAGCTGACACATTCCAGTGAACATTATACCTGAGTCCTGACCACCAGCATAATAACGCTGGAATCAAAACCGCTCCCCCGACTCCACATTGTTCGTCCCATATGTCGTGTAATCATACAAATCGCAGAAATAAGGGATGATAACCAAACCACGAGATCTGATATGAATTTCAATTTATTAAAATGTAATTGAACGTTATTGATTCATATAATGAAAGAGCTGCTATAATTATGCACATAAATTTAAATAATAATACTAATTGAAGCAGTGTTGGGTAAGTTACTTTTTTTGAATAACTAGGTACAGATACGTTACTCGTAACTGTAACATGTTGCGGTTATTAGATAAAGTACCTTTATTTCAACTAAACAGTTAATTTTTCTCTGCCTTAATTATCTAATTTAAAAATCAAAATAACTAAGAATATAATTCATAAAAACTTAATTTTAAATGAATTAGGTTTTAGTTAAAGTAATTAAAAAAATAAACAATATATTTCGGCAAGTCAAGAACAATATATATTAAGAATAAAATTCTAATTGAGTAATAGATTTAACTCAGAATATCCTTCCCTTGATTTCAAGTACAAATCTTGCATTTTCAACTAAAAAGATCAATGTTCAAGAGAAGAGTTGAATTTCCAACCAAAAAAAAATCTTTAGTCATATTTTTTAACCAAATAGTTGTATTTTGACCAAAAATTGTAAACAAATTTTAACTGAAGAAATGAATTTTCAGACCATTTTTAAACCTAAAAGAGTAATTTTTAACAAAAGAGTTAAATTTTCAACAAAAATGTTACTTTTTAACCAAATAGTTGAATTTTCCACCAAAATATTTGAATCTAAAAATATGAATCCGCAAACAAAAAGTTTAATTTTTAGATAAAAATATTTTTCTACTTTTTACCAAGTAGTTGCATTTTTAAACCAAAAATATGCATTTTTAATAAAAAAAATGTGATACTTCAACAGAATGTTACTTTTCAGCAAAATAGTAAGATTTCTAAAAAAAATAGTTGATTGTCTACCAAGAAGATAATTTTTTAACAAAAAGACGAATTAACAGTTAAATTATTAGTTAAAAAAAATTAATTTTCTACCAAAACAAAAATTAATTTTTAAAAAACTAGTTTAATATTTAACCAAGTAATTAAATTTTCAATCAACTAGTTGAACTTTCTACATAAATGGTTAAATTTAAAAAATACGACTTTTGAAGAAAATACATCAAATATCCACCAAAAAAGTGAAGTCTCGCCTATTTCAGGGGCCGCGAAACTTAACCAATCGATAATTTCAAGTCTGGAGGGGCCGCAACTTCTACCGCGACCTTCGGATTATTTTGTCAAGGGAAGTTCATTGACTGCCCCGGTCTAGTATCGATGAGAATGCTGCAAGAAACTTTTTCAACTGCGCAAGTGCCGAAAAGCGCGGGCCTATTTGAAATCGATAAATACTATCAATAATAATGGTTTTCGATACATGCGACGTGGAAAATATAGCACTTTCTGGAAGTAATACAATGTCCCAACTAAAAAGCAATATAATATAATTTAAAAAAGAATTAAATATTTCGCGACATATTGAGTCTTGCAGCATGACGTCGCAGTCTTGCTAAAATAGGCAAGAATGTCAGTCGTTAGGAAGGTTATAGCATATTTCGTGACATGGTACTGCATACGCCTTTTTGCAGAAAATATTATAAACGTGCAAGTAAGTTATAAAGTTCTGAATAGTAATATTTTTAAAGTTTAGAATGCTAAGATAGGTCGAAATGTCAGGCATCAGAAAGGTTAGCACATGGGACTGCAACTGCAAACGAGTTTTTGGAGAAAAAATCCTTAATGTAAAAGTGAGTTATAAAGGTCTAAATATAGAAATATTTTTCAAGTGTAGAATATCTTTTCTCATTCATGTTCCACTCTCTTGTCGATTGACGACCTTTCAGTGTCACGAAATACAGTTAGCTCTCCGAAATTTGAGGTTAGAATACCCGATCTGATACACTAACCTCTGATTTGTGGGAGATTTTTCAGGTTACTCATCTTTCATTTGTGGGAGCTTTGACGCTTGGGAGATTTGTCATGGACTCATTATTTCGGGACACTGAAAGGTCGTCAATCGACAAAGGAATGGAACATGACTGAGAAAATACATTTCTACACGTGAGAAATATTACTATTCGTATATTTATGATTTACTCTTACGCTTGGAATATTTTCTCCAAAAAGTCGTGTGCCATGACGTCCTACTAAAATACTTAATTCAAATCAACGGGAGTTTGCCGCGTTTCAGGCCTCTTTTTAACTGGTTAGCCACTGACGTGGTGGTGTGCGTACAGGGACCGTGGTATGAGGTGACGGAACTGCGCAATTTGAAATAGCCGTGTACGGGGGCTTGAAATAGGGGTGACTTGAAATAGAAAAGACTTTATAGTAGTTAAATTTTCATTTAAGAGGATCAATCTTCCACTTAATGTAATGAATTTTTAACAAAATGCATGAACTTTTATCCAAATAGTTGAATTTTCGACTAAAAAATATAAATTTTCAAATAAAAGTGGAATAGTTAAATTGCCAATCAAAAAAATTAATGTTTAGGAAAAAAAGAATTTTCAGCAAATTAGTTCATTTTGCAAAAAAAAAATTTAACTACAATGATAAATTTCCAACTAAAAAAGTTCATTTTCAACCAAAGTAAAATAATTTTAAACCGACAGTTACATTTTGAATCAAAATCGATGAGTTTCTTAATTAAAAAAGATACATTGATAACAAAAGATGAAATAGTTCAATTTTAAGTAAGGTAACAATTTAATCCAAAGAGAGGAGTTCTCGATTGATTTGATAAATCTTGAAAAAAAAAATTGTTAACAAATCAGTTCAACCCTCAACCATGTATTTGAATTTTGTACCAACGTGTGAAATATTCGAACTGAAAATAATTCATTTTTGAACATAAAGTTGCATTTTGAATAAAAAATATTGCATTTCTACGAAAAGAGATGAATTCTTAAACTATAAAAAAACAAAAATTTCAATTAAAACAATTGATTTTTCAACAACAAAAAAGCGAATTTTCAATCAAACAGTTAAATTTAAAAAAAATACATTTTTTTACCAAAAAAGTTTAATTCTTAACAAAAATTTTAATAGTAGAAATTTTAACGGAAATTAATAGACGTCCAACAAAAATGAGTTGGATTTTTTTATCTCATTATATCTCATTATATCATATAGGGGGAGGGGGTTAAACTTTAGAAAATCACCTACAAAAATGGTGGATAACCCCGTTTTTATATTAATTTTTTTTTGTTTGATTGAATAATTAATGAAATTTTGGGATTTTTGTGAATAATGTCTATTTCGGCGATTTACAACTATTCTAAATGACGATAACAAAACCTCGTCTAGAACAGCTTTGATAGGGGTGTCACGCTTTTTCCATTGCTCATTAGCATTCATGAAAGAAATTATTTAACCTTCGCAAAAGAAAGTCAGAAACACAGCTGACTTTTTTGTAAAAAATCGTATTTTTATACTTTCTAGGTTAAAAAGTTAGATTTCTATTTTTTTAAATAAAAATAATCCATGAGTGGTTTTCGAGAATACATAATCTGTTTTGGCGATTTTGAGCTATTTTAATAAGAATAAAAAGAATAGGGTATACTAAACTTTCGATCAAGGTTTTCATGCCTTTTTAATTGGACGTAACTATTTTTTGAAAAATAAATATTTGACCTTTAAACGTGAAGTTCAATAATAAATTTTGTTTTTTTTTTTTATAGAATTAACTTTTTCGATTTTTTTATACTAAAGATAAAGCTTAGGTTATTTTGTTTAATTACCTTGAGATTATTAATCAAAATTGATATTCTTATTCAAAGAAAATAAGTCTTAAGGCCTTGAGTATACAAATCTAATGCATGAATTTTTTAAACTAGAAATAACTACAAAAATCAATACAAATAGCGGAGTCTTGTTTATTTTTTGAAATTTGATGACTAAAAGGTACAAATAAGCCACTGAATATTTTTTTTATAGTAGCTACTCAGAGAAATTCTCCATCTAAATACAATGTTATTAGCAAATGTCTAGATAAGGGATGCTACAACACCTGAAAGGCCTGGAAAGGGATAGAAATGTGAAAAAGGTTAAAACTTCCGGATAATTAAAAAAAAACAGCCTGTGGCAGTAGGACCACCATACGGCAGAAGTGGAACTTTGATGGATTGACTTCGAAACTTTTCTTGGGGAAGAGAGAGAGAGAGAGAGAGAGAAGCGAGGGGGGAGCATGAAAAACTTTTGGTAATAGTGGCAATTGTGGGGATATCAAAGAAAAGCCTTTAGAGCATTTTATATTAACATTAATGAGAATTGTATAGAATTATATAATTATTGAAAATACCCTTACATTTGCATTAATTTATAATTTCACAAGAAATTGTTGGTAAATTAGTCTGCGATCAATAGAATTTGTTTAAATTGTAATGAAGTGACTGGAATAAAAAAATAGTCCTCAAATTGTATCAAAAGAAGTCCTGAAAACTCGGAAAAAGACATGGAATTTCGAAGCAGGAATTCTATAGCAACCCTCTATAGAAGAAAATTGTAAGCTTCTTTTGAATTTTTCTTTATTGCTATTTATTTTAATTATCCTAGACATTATTCGGTGAATGGAACATTTTTTATTAATTATAATTTAACATTATTTGTCGAGGTAAACGGGATAAAGTTTCTGATTGCAATATATTTATTGAGAATTTCCGACGTGGAAAGATTATGCTCCTTCGCGTTCAGTAAACATCGGGGAAAACAGAACCAGCCTCCTGATGACACCATCGACCCATGGGAAGTTCGTGTTGCAACATATTACCACATAATTCAAGCTTTAGAGAATTCTAAATCACGTTTTCAATTATCTTAGATTAAGTGGAACTTTAGCGCTAATTCTGCACTCTGAGATATTAATTTACTCTGTACAAGACAAGACATAATATGGTTATTATTTCACTTAGAAAAAAACATTTTCTTTAACTACAAAAATGTTTTCTTGGATATATATTCAAATTTGGTTAAATCAAACAAATTTGATTTAATTCAATAAAATATTTGATTAATCTAACGAAATTTTTTTCGCATCAATTAAATACTACAACTACTAAAATATTTGGTTGTAGTAACCACCGAATTTCGTTGATACAACCAAATCGTTTTTTGAGTATTCTATCGCATAACATAGGAGCCATAAATAAATTTCTAAACGATTTTCATAAGATTGCTTAGGGATAAAAAACTTACTGCGCTTTTAAAGAATTTCGAAAATTTTGGAAGACATTTTACAGGACCTATAGGATTTTAGGATATTTCTAAAAATTCCAATGGATTTTAAGAGTTTTTAACACATCGTAGCAGATTTCTGAAGAATAGAAATTTTAAGCGGCTGTTAATGGCTTTCAATATCACCAAATTTCATGCAAATTCACAGGATTTCAAGGGATTCTGTAATGTTTTAATAAAATTTCAAATAATTCATTTACAAGAATTGAGACCTTTGATTTTCGACATTTCAAGGTATTTTCAGGGATCTTAAAAACTCGGGGCATTATACAGAATTTTAAAGATATTAAGATATTTTAATAGATTCAAGAAATTTCAATAGATTTTAAGAAATTTTAAAGGACTTTTAAGATGTTTGGGTATTCAAAAAGATTCCAAGGACTTTTTAAATGCCATACAAAATTTAAAGGAACTTTTGAAGATTTCAAAGTGTAAGAAATGTTTTATTTTATTTTAAAGGATTCTAAGAAGATTTCAAAAGATTTAAAAAAATTTAAGGAATTTCAAAGAATATCATCAAATTTCTTGAATATTTGCCGAATTTTCTAATATTTCAATAAAATTTTAAAGAATTTATTCACAAGAATTGAGGAATCTCATAGGATTTCTATTAAAGAATTTTAGGGTTTTTAAAAAAATTAGAAAAAACAAAATTCTTTTCACAATTTTAGTAAATTAGAAATATAAGCTTCAGTGAATTGATAAAAGATTTGAGACAATTGTATAATCTTGTTTTACATTACATTTTATTAAAATTTATTATGATGGCAATCTTAGAAATTTAAAATGTGGAGGTTATTTTACGTCACGTTTTGCCTGTGGAAAAATTTAGATAAATCCATAACCAGTTTTAAATAACTGGAGATATGTGATAGTAATTTAATTAAAAACGGTGAAAAACAAAGGTAATAAGACATGGCTAAACATATTTTGTTAACTACGTAACATGGGGGGGGGGGGATCCAAGCCAATATGTTATGACTTGTTACATGGAGGGAGGAAGCATAAAAAATTGGCAAAATATATGTTACGTAATTTATGAATCACCCCATACTATAAATGTTAATTACGTTTTTTAATTGTCCTGTTTTCTATACTTTCTCTTCCGAAAACAAGCGATTTTTTACTTGTTAACATTAATGTAGAATATTCTTTAAAAAAATTTTAATTGTGTAAAAATGTGAATAAAGAACTTAATATGACTCCCAAACCATTTTTTAAGTGGGTGAAAGACTAAAAGTACCCAATTATGTTTCGAAGCCATGGCAAATCTTTGAAGCAGGTTCAAAAGCGGGATGAAACTAAAATTTCGTATTCACCCTCGTTCAAACGTACAGTCCTTCCCGGAGGGCTCTTCATTTTCGTGATATCTATTCAAATGATGGCCCAAAATTTTCGGTGTGTTCGTAATCTAATTATATCGGAACCTCATCAAAAGGCAAACGCTTTTTCTCCTTATCGGGGTTTATATTTTCATTTAAATGTATTAAGTATATAACTTGAATTCTTAGCAAATAGCTTTTATAACTTCC
>NC_046658.1:113062062-113077707 GCF_010883055.1 Belonocnema kinseyi | reverse complement strand
TATTGAAAAATCTGCCCGTTTTGCGGGCTCGATAATGGGTTACCTTGCGCTTCGCGCTCGGATATATAAAAATGCAATAAAAATGTTAATTTTCGATTTTTGAAGAAAATCCAAAAATTTGTTATTATGATCTTGTAGGGCTTTCAAAAGGAAATGTTTTTCTTCTTTTGACTTTTTTTCATATCGTGCGTTTTTTGGCTTCAAATTTTTATTTTCCGTTGATTAGAAAAATTTTGAAAACGCTATAACCCTGAGAATTTTCTTTTTATTGGAAAAAGTCATGAGGATAAATTGTTTGTTCTTTTTAATATTATAAATATCCGTACATAGAATTTTG
Organism: Belonocnema kinseyi; assembly: GCF_010883055.1. Lineage (NCBI taxonomy): Eukaryota > Metazoa > Arthropoda > Insecta > Hymenoptera > Cynipidae > Belonocnema > Belonocnema kinseyi. The sequence goes on along the minus strand of NC_046658.1, from coordinate 113,077,370 downwards.
AAATTCGGAAAAAAGTGGTCTAAAAAATTTTCAGCATGCGCTCACTTTTTGAATTTTTATCAAAAATGGCTGGTTCACGAACTCGTTCTTTTTTTGAGGACCTAAAAAAAGTGTGCCAAAGATGGATTCGATTCGTTCAATTTTTTGAAAGTTATCGTATTTACGGACGGATGGTCGGACGGACGGACATACAGAGAGACAGACGCCATCGTGAAAACCTCATTTTCGGATTCAGGTGGTCTCGAAACGTGGGGATCCGTTGAAAAAGGCGTGATGTCAAATTTCCGACAATTCTAATACTTTCTCAGTCATAAATGATGAGAATGTAAAAATATAGAATTCTACTTATAATATACATATATATGAAATTATATTGTATAAATGTCCATGACTTCCGCACTCTTCAGTACAATGTATATAGGACAATTGATCTTCAATAAAATGCATTCATATTACAAGCAAGCTGATTCGTCTCGAATCAATGAATATTTTTCATTTTTGCATCAATTTTAAATAATTTGAATGAAAAAATTTTAACTATAAAAAACCCATTTTTTCAAATAATATTAATGACCCTAACTTCCTTACTCTTTAGTGAAATGTATCAATATTATAGGTTAACTGACTTACCTCGAGTCAAGGAATCTTTCATATTTTTGCACCAACTTTGAATATGTTAACGAAAACAGTTTTATTACTAGGGGTTGACAACTCGACCGATTGGGTGCACACCTACATCTGAAAAGCAACTTCACATGAATTCACGTAAATTCATGTGAATTCAAACGACTTCAGATATTTCAGGGCATTTCAAGTGACTTCCGGAGGATTAAAATGGCTTAAAGTGACTTTATGTGACTTTACGTGATTTCATGAGAATTAAAATGACTGCAGATATTTCAGGAGATTCCAAGTAACTTCAAATGAATTCAGGTGACTTCGAGTGATTTCAAGTGATGTCAGAGTGACTTCAAGCCAATTTACGTGAATTCAAATGACTTTAGATATTTCAGGTGATATCAAGTGACTGCAGAAGAATTCAACGAATTAGAATGACTTTTGGTGGTTACGAAGAACTTGAGATATTTCAGAATTTTCCCAGTGACTTCAAGAGAATTCAAGTTTCTTCAAATTATTTTAGGTGTTTTCAAGTAATTTCAAGTGACTTCATGCCAATTCACGTGACTTCATGTGAGCTCGAATAACGTCCAGAGAATTCAAGTGACTTCATGTGAATTTACGTAATTTCATGTGACTTCATGTGAATTCAAATGACTTCAGATATTTCAGGAGATTCAAAAGGACTTCAGTAGAATACAAGTGACTTTAAATGAATTCAGCTGGTTTTAAGTAACTTTACGTGAATTTCAGGTGATATCAAGCAAATTTACTTGAATTCTCGTGATTTCATGTAAGTTTAAGTAACTTCAGATATTTCCAGAGATTTGAGATAGGGTAGATGTACCATTTGTGGCCACTTTAAGCAATTTCGTATTTTTTATCAAGAATTAAATTAACCGAAATAAAATATTTCATAACGAGATATAAATTAATAACACTATTAGTGTATCCACAATCGAAATATTAACATTCCAAATCTTTGAACCTTACTTCATTATAAAAATTATCTAATAATATTCAATCTTACCCCCTGTTTCACCAGTAGTGGCCATGGATGTACCAATAGTGGCCATTGGTTGCACCACTTTTGGCCATAGTTAAAAAACTTTTCTTTTGCAGTTAATTTTATTAATATTTACTCAATTAATTATCAATATATCAATTTATTTTTAATATAATTTAATAAAATACAATAAAATTGTCATAAGTCGGGAAATATTAGATATTTTTTTAGAATTTTGTGGCGGTTTAACAGGGTTTTTCCTCAGCTAATTGTTTTTTTTATCTATTTCCTCTCATTTCCCATGCTTTAATTTTTTCTGTTTTTCAATTCTCTCTTCTCTTTTAATTTTCTTAAGTTTTTTTCTTCTTCATCGTTTTTCTCTTTTTCTGTAGCTTCCATGATTTATATCCATTTATCAGCTGTTATTACTGAAGGTAAATGTGCAACAGCACATTTTCGCTTTGAAGACTGTTTTTTTAGGCCACACAATTATTTCATGCATAACTTCATCCAAAGACTTTCGACGTATCGTTAGAGTATTATAATTAGATAAATTTTTTTGTTAGCGATAGAAACTGCAACAGGTTCGATTATTTAAATAATAACAGGTGATGATTGGATAACTTCATCACTGGAAGGAAGAAATACAATAGCGGTCCCATTTTTAATTAATTCCAAGGCTTTTTTTTTATCAGCCTCTGAATACGTGAAAAATGTCCTTTTAGGTTTACTAATTGTAGCTGAATGTAAGTTAGGAATTTTCTCCGCGATCTTCTTTTTTACTCTCGACGGCATTCTAACCTATAAAATATAAAAAATATAAAAATTAGTTCTTAATTTGATCATTGAAATTTTTTGTCAATAATTTTATCAATAATAACTAAATAATATACGTGTGAAAAATCTCACATATTAAATCAATAAGTACTATGGCCAAAACTGAAAAACTTATGCACCACTTGTAGCCATGGCATGACCGAAAGTAGCACTTGTATACTTTTGCTGATTTTCAACAAATATCAGTAATTTACTTACCGGGGTGTTCTGCAGATTCTTATAATAAATAATTAAATTTGCCGAGGTACAACACGCGTCCAGATTATGTTTTCAATTATATCTTAAACTATACTTTTAGCGAGTATAGAAAAGAGTTCACAGCGTTGCCAACATATCATAGTACATATTATACATATTATAGTAAAAACTAAATATTTAAAATTTACTTATAAATCTCAAAGCGGCCACAAATGGTACATCTACTCTATTTCAGGAGATTTAAGATATTTCAGGATATTTCAAGAGATTTTATTACAGGTGTACACCTAACTTCACGAGTTCTCAATCCCTCGTTTCACTATAAAAAAAACCATTTTTTAAATATCGTAACATAGAAAAAAAATGTAATAATAATTTTTAGAAATCCTTTTGTCAGTTTTAAGATATTAGTGGTGAAAATAAGCCTTCTAAATTTCATCAATTTATCTGAAGATTAGGGGAGGGGCAGTAATGTGGGGAGGAAAATTAGGATAAGCGAATGGAAATGAGGGGAGTGTAAGTTGGGAAATCAAGTGGAAATGAGGAGAGAGGGGGAGTAGGGGAAACTATGGGAAACAAGGGCAGGGGGCGTATAGAAAATGAGGGGCAATTGGGAGAGTGAAAGTGTGGAAAGTGAAGCGAAATTTGGGTTAGGGAAGCAGAGAAAGTTTGGAAAGAAGAGTGATATAAGTGAAGGAAAATGTTGGGATGAGAAGTAAGGGTTTCGATGAGAAATGAGGTGAAGTAAGGGGATGGGTAGTAATGGAAATGAGGGAAAATATGGGGCGGGATAGTAGAAGAAGCACATGCAATTAAGGGACGGTGGAGTAGGGATGGAGAAGGGAATATAATGGTAGTAGGGAAGGGAAACTATAATATTGGGAATTATGAACTGAAAAAGAAGAAGGAAAAGTGGTGGAAGTGAAGGAAAATGTGGGGTGAGAGAGTAGTGCAAGCGGGGGGAAATGAGGGTTAGCGCATTAGGGGAAGTGCGGGAAAATAAGAGGAGGGAAAGTAGAGGAAATGAGGCAAAATGCTTGAACGATAGTAGGGGACGCGTGGATAAATGATTGGAGAGGAAGTATGAGTTGATCTATACAGAGGAAAGTGAGGGGATTAGGGGAAGGAAACTAATGTAGCAGATCGATTGCAAGACTAAAGTAACATCTTGTAGGCTACGAAACCCTTTTTTGCAGGCTCGCAAATACTACTTTAACTAATTCTTTAAACAAATTAAAAAATTTTTAATCAAATATGATTTTTCCCAAATTATTTCTTATTGTTCAAACAGTTTTTATTTGTTTAAAATTGTTTCATTTGATAATATCGTGAATTACTAGTATTTTCTTAATCATTTTACCTAATTTATAAATTGGAAAATAGTATTTTTTCATACCAGCTGTCCATTTATTATTTAAAAAATTTATAAATGTCTAAATACAACATTCAACAGAAAAAATCCAAAGCCCGCTAGTGCTAATTGTTCAAACAATTTTCATTTGTTAATAAATTAATAAATGAAACACCTATTTCTGAATTAATTCGCTCTTTTAAATATTCCTTATTAAATTGTTTAAACAATAAATAGACAACTAGAATAAAAAAATTAACTTTTTCAATTTATAAATTAGGCAGAATAATTCAGAAGATACCACTAATTCGCGATATTATAAGATAACGAACTGTTAAAGCAAATACAAATTTTTCTAAGCAATAAGAAGTAACTTGAAAAAAGTTAGATGTAAGCTAAACGTTCCAATCTTGTTAAGAAGATATCAAGAAAGTACGATTTTCTAGCTTTTCCCGTTAAAGGGTTGAATTAAAATGAAAAAAATGGTTTGAGCTATAAACCAACAACTTAAATGAAAATGTACGCTCGGCAAGTATATTAAATAGGTCATATAGCATTCATAAAATATATTTAATTCGCGATTTCCTATGAAAAAAAATTTTTTAGATGAACAAAAATTGCTGAAAGAATTAAAAATTAATTGAGAAATACATAAATTTTTATGTTTTGGACAGAATATACAAAAATGTTAAATGCACAGATGACAAAGATCTTTATTAAATATTTCAAAATCTGCAAATTAGAATCGGGATTCCAAATCTAATTGTTTGGGATTCATTACCACAAAGTAGAAATTCCAAATTTAAGGAGTTCTATGTTTTAAATATTTTATGAAAGTTTAGGAATGTTTTTTACTTGTAACATAATCTTTAATGATTTACACATAAAAAGTAGCAAAAAAGTGTTTAAAATTTCAATGTAAGCTCATATTCCTGTTTATGGGTTTTTTATCATCCTATAAAAGAGCCTTGTATGGGTTATAAGTGAAAACTTGAAGCATCCGCTGTAAAAAGTATAAACGATGCTAATTTCAAGAACTATATTTCTTTAATAAACTGTTCAAGTTTTTTAACAATCCTAATATGTGCTGTCTATAACAAAGAAAGTATTCTATTTCCACCTTAATTATTTACTTCGACTTATAAATCACACTTAAAAAAAAATAACAATTTTAAATACTAAATAGTGTCGAAAATGATCTACATACCAACTACGTGCATTTTAATTAAGGGAACATCCATTAATTAAGTAAGGATGATTTTTGAAATATAACAATCCCTCCCCTTGTTATGAGGATTCGAATGATTTTCTGACTCCTCTCACTTCTAACGCAATATTTTATGTTTCTAACTTAATGTATCAACAGCATACCAATTATTTTCACTGTAAACGAGATTTAAAAAGATTTCAGGAGATTGCAACAGATTTGAAGGATTTTCAGTGATTTGAAAGGCAGATTTCGAGTGATTACAAAAATTCTAGGGTATTTCAAATTATTCTGAAGAATTACAAAAAGGTTTTAAATATTTCACATGATTTAAAAATATCTTAAAGGTTTAAAAAGATTAACTAGTGCAATTTCAGAGAGACTTTCCATTTTTTCAAAAATATTTTAGAGGATTTAAATGAACTTCTAAGAATTTAATCAGATTACAAAATATTTTACGGAATTTCAACACAGAGAAAACTGGAGGTATAAAATCTTGCATATAATCGTTCTAGCAGGATAGTGGGCTGATTACATCAAATAGAGGTAAACTTTCCTTAAATACAGGCCTGTAAAGTGCTGCCCCTAGCGAAATCCGCCTGAAAAATCTGCGATTTATCACGGAAAGTTCACCTCGGTTTGGTGTACTCACCTCATGTTTACTCTGCTTAACAGATTACCTGTAACATTTTCTACCTAAGGATTACAAATAACTCTAAAGGACTTCAAGTGATTTTAAGAAATTTCGAAATAACTCAAAAGAAGTCAGGGGATTTTGATGGGTTTTGAGGGATTTTGCCGAATTAACAGCAATTTCTACGGCGATTAGTATTTACAAATTTTGAAGGATTTCAGAAAATCCTAATGGATTGTCAAAGATCTGAAGGGATTTTAGTAGATTTCAAAAGACGTTAAATGAAAGGTTTACGGTCTTTATCTGTTTCCTAACATTTCAGAAATTTTACACGGTGAAGGAAAATCGTTCCTCGGACTCATTCTGTAGATACAAAAACTCGATTTTCGAAAATCCATAAAAAAAACTAAAAGGAGTTTTGCCGTTTCGTTTATGGGATATTAACTGCATATAAAAAATGTTCCAAAAAATACAAGAAAAAAAAATCAATTTCGAACAAAATTGCAGTTAACAGCTTCAGGCCCCGGACCCTTTAAATGATTTCGCGAAATTTAAAAAGATTATTGCAAAAAATTTCAAGGGATTTTTACGGATTATTAAAAGGCTTAAATCGGTTTTGATAAGTTCACGAGATTTTAAAGGATTTAAAGAGATTTCAATACATTCCAAATTATATTCAGAGATTTGAAAGGATTTTGTAAGACTTCAAAAGATTTAACATCATTTCAAAGGATTTCTCATTATTTTTAAGGATTTGAAAAAAATATGGGGAATTCACATAGCTCTTAAAATATTTAAATAGATTTTAAAATATCGTAATATATTTTAAGAGATCCCGAAAGATTTTCCCGATTTTTAAAGATTTCAGTGAACTTTAAGAATGATTTCCGGGGAATAAGGAATTTTCATGGAATTATGAAGATTTTAAGGTACATCAAGAAGCCTCAGAAAATTTGAAAATATTTTCACAGTTTTAAAAGGATTTCATGGAATCTCCAGCTTGCTTAATAGTTTTAAAGGAATTTTATAGCTTCTACATAGGAAAAGAAATTATGTATAATTTTCATTTGTTTTATGCAAAAAATGCATAAACCAAATAAAAGTAATATAAAATTTAATAATGAAAGATCTTTTCCCGACTATTCATAATCCCCCCCCCCCCCAGAGTTGTATATAAGCATAAGAGGTAATTTCAACAGCCAAGACAGGTTTCAACTAAAATATTTTTAAAAAAATTAGAAGAAGGAAATTTTTGTAAGAAATGGTTTAGACACCCTGCTCCCCTAAGTAAGGATTCGAAAGATTTTCCGAACCCCTCCCTTAGAAAAAAGCTTATTTTTCCCATTCCAATATCATATTTCAATATAAAAATTCTTTTATTAATTATCGAATACATTTTCATAAAACCATCCTCATCGCAAAAAACAATTCCACCTCATATTCCAGCTCTTAATTATCCTAACTCATGTATGCCCATTAGCCAGGTTACTTTCTCCTCTATACCGAGTAGCATAAAATCTTCAGCATTCGTGCTTAGCGATAAAAGTTAAATATTCTCTAACGAGCTACCTCGCAAAAATAAACTGCCAACACAAGGATACACCCTTTTTCTTACAGAACTCGAAAAAATTCTAGCAAATCTCTTCTCCTCGAATGAGAATGAGACGCGAGATTTTCATTTCCCCACGACATCTAAGTTCACTCCCGACCGTCGTACCGATTCGATCCATATCACCAAGGTAAACGATTTCTGTTTAAAATAATGCTGACGCTGGTTCACCCCCAATTACCTCCACTCCATCTTTGTCTTTATTCAGCCTTTCGAAATGCACTAGGAGAAAACGAGGAAAATAAGCTCGTAGCCTCGATCACAGGACTTCGTGAGATTTAAAAAGAATTATATACCGTGCGTCCGTTTAGCACCCCTAAACACACACACACCCACATATTCCCGCATACACACAAATTTACACACATATTTACACATAAGCATATATAAGCCATTTGCACATACACATAATTCCACGTATGAACACAACCTCCAGTTGGTACTCGGGAGTGTTTTGCTTGTGGGGGTTAACGTGTGTGTACCCCATTATACGTCCGTATGGATAGGTGGAAAGGAGAACGAGAAGCGAAACGAGATGGTTCGGGGGTGTTTTAAGGGGAAGGGGATGAGGGGCCGTGGCGTGAGAGAGGGTGGATGAGAGTTCTGGGGGATGAGGGACGAGGTTACCAAGGCAACGCTCTACCAGCGGCGGCTTACTTTAGCTCCTGCGTTCGGATCAATACAGCATCACCACGAGTTCCCGGACCAAACATGCCCCCCTTCTCCCCGCCGGTCAAACCCTACGACCAAGTGCCCCCGACCCTTTTCCAGCATCATCGCGACGCTCCGTCTCTCTCGACCTCTTTCTCCCCTCAACATCCCCTTCCGCTCCCCTCCCCTTACCCCCTGCCCTACACCCACACTACCCCTATATCCCCATCTCTTTCTCCCTCGCTTTCCCTCTCCCTCTCTTCCTCTCTGTCTTTCGACTTTTCCGTCCCTCAACCCCATTTTCGCTTTCTCTGTTGCGCCCCCGCCTGGTCTCCTAGTTTCTCTCTACAATCGCACAGCTTCTACCCCGGTTAGTACAGTGGATGCAAAAATTATTCACCTTATTCTCGCCTGCCCTCGTGCCATGAAACTATGAAACCGATTGGTGAATCTAGAAAATCCGGAGAGAAAGCGAAACAAAGATTGGACACAACAAGAGGGAATCAAGAGGAATTCGAGAATTGTTCGGGTTAAATTTCTGTGAAAGGTTCGAATGGCAGAGCGCAAGATTTTGGAGTCGATTGAGAAAGTGGTCTTGGGAAGATTTGTTCTTTTTTTGATGTCAATTGTTTGGTGAATAATTTTTTTTTCGAAAAATTGTTAGAATTTTAGAGAAAGTGCTTTTAAATTTTTTTAGAAATATCCAGGGATGATCAGTGATTTCATTGCTAGATCTCTTGTATATTGATTAGCAATATAAAGTTCAATCTTTTAAGCAAAAAATAGGGTTTTGTTAATTTTATAGATTTATTTCTATTTTATTGACAAGTCTCAAATATTTTCCATCGCAAATCACAAAATATCACTTATTTTTCAATTTAAATGATATCCTGATCATTTTTCAAGAAGTATGATAAGTTTTCTGTTTAATTAGGGAGCGTCAAAAAATACGTACGGCTTTTTGTTTTTTTTTTCGCAAATTTTTAAGGATCCCTTTTTTTTAGAAATCCGTGGAAATCTTTCGGCATCTCTTGAAATCCCTATAAAATAAAAATTAAGATTTAACCCACGTGGAAAGATTTCCCGGAAAGTGCTCCACGGAAATTCTACGTACATTCCGTCGAATTTCCGTAGAAATTGGACTAAATTTCCGTCTGCAATTTACAGTCTGTAATGGACTCTGCAAGTTCCTATAAAATTTTGCTATCAGTAACGCTATCCCAGGTCGACTCCGGTAGGTCACGACCATCGTCCCAACAAATTTAGTTTGCACCAGATGCAAAAAATACTTCTTCACGGAAGTTGAGTTCTAAATGAACCTTAGAGGCAACCAATCAATTTTTTTTCATGGCTCGTCATTAGACAATAAACTTCAAGGGTAACAGGTGTAAAAAATACATCTCCCTTGGGGAAGTTGATTTCTCAATGAATCTTGGAGGCAACCAACTAAATTTCTTCATGATACAACACTTTACAAGAACCTCCAAGGGAACCAGATGTAAAAAATACATCTACCTCGAGGAAATTGATTTCTAAATGAACCTTGGAGGCACCCAACTAAATTTGTTCATGATACAACACTTTACAATAACCTCCAAGTGCACTAGGTGCAAAAAATACATCTCCTTCGAGGAAGTTGAATTTTTAGTGAACCTTGGAGGCAACCAAAAAACATTTTTCATTATACGTCAATTTACAATAACCTCTAAGTGCACCAGGTGTAAAATATACATCTCCCTCGGGGAAGTTCAGTTCCTAATGAACCTTGGAGGCAACTAACCAAGTTTCATTGTACAATGACGAGTCATGAAAAAAATTGCTTGGTTGCCTCCAAGGTTGATTTAGAACTCAACTTCCTCGATGGAGGTGTATTTTTCACATCTGGTGCACGTGGAAGTTATTGTATAGTAACGGATCATGAGAAAATTTGGTCGGTTGACTCGAAGGTCGATTTAGAACTCCACTTCTGCGAGGGAGATGTATTTTTTTACACCAGGTGCACTTGTAGGCTATTGTATAATGACGAGATATGAAAAAAATTGGTAAGTTGCCTCCAAGGTTCACTTAGAATTCAAATTCCTCAAGGGAGATGTATTTTTTACACCTGGTACAATTGGAGGTTATTGAATAGTGACAGATCATGAAAAAATTTGGTTGGTGTCCTTCAAGGTTCACTTAGAATTCACCTTCCTCGAAGGAGATGTATTTTGTACACCTGGTGCATTCGGAGTTTATTGTACATTGACGAGTCATGAAAAAAATTGGTTGGTTGCGTCCAAGGTTCATTTACAACTCAACTTCCTCGATGAAGATATATTTTTTACACTTGGTGCACTCAGAGGTTATTGTATAGGGACAGATCATGAAAAAATCTGGTTGGTGTCCTTCAAGGTTCACTTAGAATTCACCTTCCTCGAGGGAGATGTATTTTGTACACCTGGTGCACTTGGAGGTTATTGTATAATGACGAGTCATAAACAAATTTGGTTGGTTGCCCCCAAGGACCATTTAAGACTCCACTTTCTCGAGAGAGATGTATTTTTTATACCTGGTGCACGTAAAGGCTATTGCCTAATGACGAGTCATGACAAAAATCGGTTATTTGCCTCCGTGGTTCATTTACAACTCAACTTCCTCGAGGGAAATGTATTTTTTACACCTGGTGCACTTGTAGTTATTGTTTAATCGCGAGTCATGAACAAAAAATTGGTTGATTGCCTCTAAGGTTCATGTAGAACTCAACTTTCTCGAGGAAGAAATATTTTTTGCATCTAGTGCAAACTAAATTTGTTGGGACGATGGTCGTGACCTACCGGTGTCGACCTGGGGTAGCGTTACTGATAGCAAAATTTTATAGGAACTTGCTGAGTCCATTACAGACTGTGAATTGCAGATGGAAAGTTAGTACAATTTCTACTGAAATTCAACGGAATTTCTGTAGAATTTCCAGCTGGAAATTTCGTACAATTTCCGTGGAGCACTTTCCGGGGAATCTTTCCACGTGGGAAGACACATATCATATTTTTAAATCTTCCAAAGAACAATTCAAATTTTTCGAAATCTCTTTAAATCCTTTCTATGAATCAGAGATCCTTTGAAATTTCGAAAAATCCTCTCAAACCCGTAAATATATCTTAGGAATATTTTTAAGTCCTGTGGAATCATCAAAAGCCCTTTAAATTGCATATAATTTGTTTAAAATCCCTAGAAAACCTTTAAAACCTTTGAAAATATTTTTTAATATCGTCAAATCTTTCGAAATTTTATGGAATCAATTAAAATTGCTTCAAACCTTCTAAATCGTCAAATATTCGTTGAAATCCTATAGTATATCCTGAATTCCCTTTGAAACGATTAAAATTCTAATTATTAAAAAAATTTTTAATCTTTGAAAAGCCATTAAACTTTTTCGAAATCCCATTAAATTCTTTATATCATTCGGAAATACTTTGAAATTTCGTTAAAGATTTTGAAACCTTAAGAAATTCTATGTAATCATCAAAAGTTTTGTAATCCCTCGAATTTCGCAAATATTTTGAAATCTCTTTAAATCCCTTCAAATCTTTGAAATTCCGTTAAAATCTCCTGAGATCCTTCAAATTTCGTAAAAACTTAGGCATCTATTGAATAAAAAGCCCGTGAATTCTTTTGAAATATTTCGAAATATTTATAAATCCCTTGTCCCATTTTATTTTTTATTTTATAACTGTCACATGCCCTTAATTTGAAAAATTATAAACGATTTCAACAATTTATAATCGCATAAAATTAGTTCGCTTTCAACATTAATTTGTAACCAAAATTAAGACCAATCAGTACACTTTTTATAAGGAATTTATTTTAAAATATTGATTTTTGCAAAACATAACAATGACATCAATTTCGAAACATGACAGTTACATGAAGATCCATTACACATTGAGTAAATATAATTTACACTAATAATAGATTTAATGCTTTCACGATGATTCATTTGGATATAAAGAGATATTTAGGGTTCCAGTCGTGTACAAAACTACGAATTTTGCCTACGTTTCGTGCACATTGTAGTTCACTTCTTTAGGACTAACCTGAAACTGAGGTATCAAGTTATTTTGCTCTTATATATACTCTCTACGATAAACCAAAATCTTAAAACATTCTAATAACATCAATAGGGACAATGGATATAATACCAATCCGATTTGGCTCTCCGTCCTCCGGGATTAAAGGAAAGAGACTTGATTAGCCAATCAGATTCGACTAGTCTCCGCGGTGGGGCGCTTTGGTCAATCACAGGCATCGTAGAGAATATGCATAAGAACAACATAACCTGATACCTCAGTTTCAGGTTAGCCCTGAAGAAGTAAACTGAAATGTTCACGAAACTTCAGCAAAAATAATTTACACTGTTTTTATGTAGGACGAACATAAGTAAATAAACCTTATTTAATTTGAAAATATTTTATTCTAATCTCAGATATACTTGACGGTTCATTTTTGACGAGAATTTATACATAAATGCTACGATCGAAAATGCTCCGAACTTTAAATTTGAAACAAAATCAAAAAATTTTGTATTATAGAGTACTCGAAATGCAACAGAATAAAATCCATCTTTATACTTTTAAAATGTTCTATTTTATAGACTTTGTGCGTTATCTCGTAAAAGCATCAAATCATAACTGCACAAATGTAATGGAAAAAGTAATAAAGATATATTTCTAATAAAAGCGAAGGTACTTTATAAAATGTTTCAAACTTATTTTTTACTTACACGAGAATAGAAACAGAGAACATAATGATCAATGGTTTCTAAATATATCTGTATAATGACTTAGAATTGACGAAGAGTTATTAACTATAATTTTGATGAATACGCAGGAAATGAAAATAACGAGTTAAAGTTAGATTTACATTTCAAGAAAATTATAAAATATAGGTAGATTGTTGGAAAACTTTTAAGAGACCATAAAATGTTCTATTTATATGAAAAAATAAGTCCTGAGAGAGAAAATACCATGAAATGGAGTAGCCTAATTGTTTAACGCAGAGTATTTTAAATTCATTTTATTATTTTCATACTGACTGAAAAAGGCAAAAATGTACAAGTATGTATCCTTAAATTTTTTAATCCAGTGGTGTTTTACTAATTGTTGTATAAAATTTAATTTGAGAGCTTTTTAATGAAATACAACGAAAAATGGCAATACATGATATAAAATTTTGAAACATTTTAAAATTTACAAAAAAGGGTATATTCTAGTCCTATAATTGTCTACATCTGGTGGAGAGTGTAATGTACTCGTCCAAATTTTCGATCTTTGGTTGTTAACGAAACTTTTCGTTTCGGTACTCACAGAGTTTGAAAATCATAAAATTTTATCAGTGTCTGTCTATATGTCTGTATGGTTAGTTACCTGAATTTTGTAGAAATGCCAACTTTTGACGGATTTCTCCAATCAAGTTAGGCTTTGATACATTTTTAAGGTTCCAAAGTTAAAGTAAAGTTCAGTAACCAAATATTCCCAATCAAAATAAAAAAATTGAGAGCATTTTGAAAATTTGAAAATGTTTTTTTCTTTATTTTAGAACATTTTGTCGAAGTTTCTTATAGATGGGTAGAAGACTTAAAAATTATGCAAGTGAAATGTTCTATTTCGATGAAAATTATAAAAGTTATATATTTTGAAAATTTTGAAAATGTTCAGAAAAATAGAAAAAAATATTTTTTGGATGTTTAAGGAAATTTCATTTAAATTCTTCTGTAGATATTGAATATATTTAGAAACTATCTTTGTTAAGATGTTCGATCAGACTAAAATTCAAATGTTTAAGCTTTTTTAAAATTTGAAAAAAATCTTTATGAGTTGTAGACATTTTTGTCAAATTGTTAGTACACGACAAAAAGACTTACAAAATATCGTAATGGAATTTTTTAAATGTGGGCAAAAATTAAAAATGTCACATACTGTTAAAAATGTTGAAAATTTTCAACAACAAAAATTTCAAAAATAAATAAAAATTTCTACTAGATATAGAATATATTTATTTTAAAACTATTTTCCTGTATTTTGTTAATCAGACAAAAATGAACAAAGTTGGATCATTTTCAAAAATATGCAATTTTTATTTTTAAGAGATCCAGAAATTTAAAGCGTTATTTTCACTATATTTTAAGAAGATTTACAAATTATCTTGATGAAATTTTTCAGTTGGACACAAATTATCGAGCGCGAAGCGCGAGTGTTTTAATAAGTATTTAATCACCAAGGCTGTAGGTTTAGATAAAAAATTCAGTTCCAACTTATGACTGTAATTCTCAGAAGCTAAAATCACAGTTTCGCCCAAACTTGGCGCGAAGCTCCGCGCACGCAGCGCGTAATGAGAATGAGCCCACGCAGCTCCCATATTTTGTTTATTAAATTTAAATTAAACTAACTGTTGACACTCCTTTCCAGTTAAGAATATTTTTGGGTTATGCACTCTTCCCTGGAGAGGCATTGTCACAAAAAATCCATTAGTACAGGCAATTTCGTGACAATGCCCGATTGCACTCGTACGTCATCTCTATTTTCCCTCTTCTGTTTGTGCGACACGACTTGTAAATACGCACGGCAGAAAAAGAGAAAAAGGCGATTTTCACTATGCCCTCGAGCTGAAACTCGAGAAAACTCGCTCTGAGTTTACGTTAAAAACACGAGAGAAGACACCCTCTTCATCATTTTCCTCGTAAACTCACCTCGAGGGGAGGCTCGAGAGGAAACTTTTCGCCCCGCTCACGAAATTAACGTAGAGAGAGTGGACCGCATCAGGCAAGAAAGACCTATAAGAGAGAAATGAAAGAAAAATTAAAGAAAACGAAAAGAAGTTACACACAAAAAAGCAAAGTGTATTCTTCACCCCGTGTGGTGAAATTTACTCACCACACTAAAAAAATGTTTTTTTTTTAAGTTTACGGAACTAATTCTAGAGTAGCGGATGTGGAAGACATTCTAGTCTCATTTTTTTGTCACGCTTGAGTGAGAACCGCGCTCTTCGCTCGGTTTTGCAGCTCTTCTTATCACTAAATGGCCAAGGATAGCAATTCTACGAATGCAAAAATCCAGATTACGGAAATCCAGATTCCAGTATACTTAACACGTGAGACGAAATAGATAGCATGTATTAGTGCGCATGTTATTTAACTCCTAGAAATATGCAGTAGAGCTGATACAA
>NC_046658.1:113057972-113061962 GCF_010883055.1 Belonocnema kinseyi | reverse complement strand
TATAATCACATGAATAAGCGGGTTTAACTATATCAATTTCAAAGGATTCGATCCCTGCCTAGCTAGATAAAACTACTTAACAACGAACCTAACTCATGCCGCACGCACTCTGAGCTATCGAACGCTTGGACTTTATCTAAAAAACGTGGCTAACTTGTCCAGGAGCAGAACATAGTGTATGATAAATGTATGTGCCCCTCTTTATCGCATTTTTCGGTTTATACATTTTGTGAATTGGCGAGCTTAACAAGTTTTAATAAATATTTTTTAAATTGTTCCCATATAAAATAAAATACTGTTTCATCAAAATTGTGTAAAATATTGTAGATTGAAAACATTATTGTATAGTTCAGAAGGAATAATTAGTATATATGTTTTCATTTCAATTCGAGGAGTTAACACTCCCGCTTCGGAAATTTTAAAGGATTTCAAGGTATTTCAAAAGATTTTATAATTTTTCAAACATTTAAAAAGATTTACGAAATATTTCACGGTTCTTTAGATAATTTCCAGCTGAATCTATTCGTCCCGAAAAATTGTATAACACGAGGATCTTTTTCTTGTTATCTCGACGTCGTTTGGAGTAGAAAAGTAGGTCGTTGTTAGTGGTGTGTCACTTTACCGGCCTAGGAGGAGAAAGTGCATATTAACGGTCGCGGTTTTTGTGTGCATATGTGCTTTGGTTATTTCGCCTCATGTGCACTGTTTTGCATGTCTTTGTCCCTTTGAACTAACCTCAATACTGAGACGTAATTTTTTTAGTGAAATCAGAAACCGTACTCTTATTACATAAAATATCGTGTTTACCGAGGAAGTGAACTAGTCTTTTTACGGTTGAGAGTAAGTTTGCAAGAACTTGGCTACAGGGCTTCAGCTTCACCTTGTTCTTGCAAACTCGCGCTCAGCCGTAAAAAGACTTCTTCGCTTCCTTGGTGCATAATATGCTATCACTGCTCATCCCGAATAATTGAAAAATAAAAATGGTACTCATTGGAAAAGTTAATTAAGTAGCCAATTCCAATAGAATGACTTCAATGTGAAAAAAATAACAAAAAGTGCAAGCAGCAAGAATCGAACCTAGAACTTCCGTTTAAAAATCCAGAGCACTAATCTATAATTATAATATAACCAAAAGTCGAAAAACTGTCGTATCAAGGTCCATATAGCTTGCGTTGATTTTTTAAAGGCTGTTTCTCATGAACCGCTGAAAAGCGCATCTTATTATTTCAGCACATTATTAGTTTGGTAACAGCCCTTTATTATGAGGTATATGAATCCAAACAAAATTTTAGCAGTGGCACAGTAAAACTTCCAATTTGGCTTACATTATTAAGGAAGTATTTTTTTAATACAATAATCATTACAATAATGAAGATAAGAATAGGACATATATTTTAAGTGGACAAACCCGTCACCAGGCGCAACTAGTGCGTCTGAACCGACATACTGCAAATGCGCAGTAGTACTTGCGCATGAATCGTTCTCTGAATTTTCCGAAACTCCGTTCTCCACTTGATGTGACACAGTACTTCACAAATATTAAATATCTGTATTTTAATTTCTATGATGTTTTAAAGACTTCTTATTAAATTATTACAGAAAGCACACGCTCGAACACACTTAACAGTATTGTCCGCGCGTCTTAAAAATTGAAAATGGTCAAAATAGAAAAATAAATTTTTAAAAATTTTATAAATGTAGAGAATAAGTGAACAAAACGTTTTTCTATTCGAATTTTTATTGAGCGGTGGCTCAGTTATCGAAAATTTTTTATTCTGGGCTCACTTTGAAAATTTCAACACTTTTTTTTATAGTTAAGTCTGATTAATTCTACATTTTATCTGCGGATTTTAAATTATAGATTCATAAACTTTAAAAATTGAGTTTTTATGTGCACATTGGGTATAGTTACCATGTCAACTCTACGTATTTTGTTTCGATGAAAAAAAATTCAACTTTACCCACTTGAAATTATTCGCAACAAAAATTAATTTCCGTTTTTCCAGTATATGGAGGAATTGAAAAGAAATTAAAGGAAGGAAAAAAAGCTAGATGAAATTAACGAAATCGGGAGAAATAGACGAGCAAAAGCAAAAACATCAGAGGTAGGAGACACACACTAAAATTGTACAAATAATTGCTAGACGGAAATAAAAATGTTATGTACTGAAGGAAATAATGATAAAATATAGCGAAGCAATTTCAAAACGGTTTGTCTGGAATATTAGAAAAAAAGGAAATCTTTACGTAAGAAAGGTCTACAACTTGTCCCTTAGGAGTTATGCAATTTGGTACAACCCCTTACAGAAAAGAAAGGAAAATAAGAGAAAGGAAGGAAATGCAAAGTAAAGAAAGAAAATCCATTAAAAAAGGAAAGAAAACCCTTGTTAAAAATTCATACGTCAGATTTTAGTAAATTGCAACATCCGTAAAAAAATTGTTAAACATTCTTCCAGTATTAGAAAATCGCAAAAATTATAGAAAAGTTGATTAAATTTGTCATCATTTAATATATGAAAGGACAAATAAACTTTTAGGATTTTATTTCAAATAAATTTTTATTTTTCTACTTTATTTATTAAAAACTGAAATTTAAAATTGGTTAAATTATAAGCGCAATGCTAGTGAATTCTCATATGAAAGGAATCCAACAATTCCATTCTCTCAAATAACATTAGTATATGCTCCTGCATCTGCATATTAATGTAATAAAATTGTGCATATGCGATGAGCAATGTGTTTGCTCAAGGTTATTATAAATAACAAAATAGCTTTGCTTTTACACAGAGGAAGTATGACATTCAAATATGTTGAAATTAAAGTTTTAATGGAATGCCATAAAAAATAAATGATGAACCTTAGCAAATAGAAGTAATGCCCGAATAGGGGAAATAAAATAAGAATAAAAATGAAATAAAAGTCAAACAACTTTTCAGAAAATTATAATTTCATTTGAATGCTCATGTGAGTGTATTCTAAAATAAACTATATATCATTTTTCCGCCTAGGTAATCTATTAAAAATTTTTTTAATTTTATGAGAATTCATAACGTAATTTCGATATCCGAAGATGAACTAGAAAAATAATTTAAAGTACAATGTAAAATACAAGAATTACTTATACGGAATTGTTACTTATAAATAAAGTGCAATGCACGGTGATCATTACTTAATTTGTTTTAAACTAAAAAAGAAAATCACCCTTTTTTCCAAAATCATATTTTTTTAATTCACCAGTATTTAATAATATACCAATCTATATAAAATTAAAAAAAATATCTAACAGTGCAATAATCTTCATGTCGAGTATTGATTTCCGGTAAGATAATACAGAAAATAAGCTGGATTTGAAAAGTAAAAAATGAGGTTATTCAGTACTTAAATTTATTTTGCTAATAAGAGTACATTTTCTCGGCCCCTTTGTCGCGTTTCCTGCTGATAAAAGGATTTAGGTGTTGACGTGAGGAGAAAATTAAAAAACGGCAAAACATTCTGTAAGAAAAATTTAAGTTCTTGGAGCATAATTACTTTTTCTGGAGACCTGTTTTTATCTACTTGATGTCTTAAAAAGAAACTTAGAATTTTTGACTTTATTGTAACTTGACCAGCGAAAATTTCTAAAATCGTTAAAAAATGTTTGTTTTTCGACTTGAAAACTATTTTCTGCTACTGAAGAACCTCTTGGCCTCAATATAAAAAAAAATGCAAATGCTTTTCTCTCCGGAATAGAAAAATCTGCCAGAAGAAAATAATAAAGTCCGATATAATATGCCGAAAGAGGATATACAACATATTCTTTAAAATAGCCCTTTATCAAGAAATTTGCAAAGAATTTTCTGAGAGATTCATTTTAAATTCCCTAGAGAATATCCGATAATTACCTAAGGAATTATTATTATTATTATTATTATTATTATTATTATTATTATTATTATTATTACACCATTAAGCCATTTCCCTTTCGAGGTAGGCGTGACTCACTCGGCAGGG
>NC_046658.1:113040166-113057872 GCF_010883055.1 Belonocnema kinseyi | reverse complement strand
CATGTCAATTGCGTTAATTTTACTCTTATCTTTTTCTTGATAAGTCCATGTCTCGCTACCGTAAAGTACAGTCGGTACAAATATAGAATTATGTATTGCCATGATTTTTGAAATTTTATAACCCCACCCCCCTATTTTAAGGATTTGAACGGTATTATTTTTTTACTTAATATATCAACAATATCTCAATTATTTTGAGCGTCAATAAGATCTGAAGCGTTTTCAAAGAATTTTAAAGCAGTGAGGGTAATTAAAACTATTCGAAAAGGATAACGAGAGGTGTCACAGATCAAAAACAATTAAATTTTTTTTCGAGAGTTTAAAGAAATTAGCCAGTAACTTTAAAGAGTTTTATTAGATTTCAAGAGATATTGAAGGATTTGTACCGGATTTTAGGGATTTTAAGGGATTTCAAGGAACTAAAAACAATTTCAGCGGATTACAAAGGATTTAAATAAATTAAAGGGTTTTAAGGGAGGCCAAAGTATTTTCATAAATTTTGAAGGATGTTAACTGATTTTTTATGACATTTCGATCATTTAAAGAGATTTCATAAGACTTTAATGAATCTGAAGGTAATTAAAGACGGGTTTACTTTAAAGATTTAAATTGAAGGATTTAACCCTAGATGGTCACCGTGGGTGAAATTCAACCAAACAATTTATCAAACTTTTCGTCGAGTCTGTTAATTATTTCAACTGGGCTGGAATGTTAAAATATTTTAATGGATAATTTTGATTACAAAAACTTTTAAACCTTTTCTTAAAAACATTTAAGAATACCTACATATGTTTTTTAGACATTTAGAACTGATATTCTACTGAAGTTTAACCATCTAGAGTTAAAGGGGTTTTGATTATTTCACGGAATTTTAAAGGATTTTAAGTGATTCCAAAAGATTGCAAAATACATCTACGGATTTTAAAAGATGTTGAAAAATTTAACAAAAAAAAGGTTAGGGAATATCAAGGAATTTGGGTAGATTCATACGAATTTTAAAGATTTCAGTGTATTGTAAGGGGATTTCAAAAGATTTCAAGGGATCTCATAACTTTTTAAAATATTTCACGGAATTTTAACGATTTCATCCAATTTTTCGAGATTTTAAGAAATTTTGATGGATTTTAAAGGATTATAAATATTTTTATGAATTTTAAAGGTTCTAAGTAATTTTAATGATGTTTAATCATTTCACTGTAACGCAATAAAATTCCAGGGATTTCTACAATTTTTGTAAAGGATTTCAAGGAATTTTCAGGGAGCTCAATTGTTTTAAACATAAATTAATGAGATCATATAATGTATAAAATAGTATCAATAGTAATTTCAGACCCCCCCCCCCCCCCCCCCCCCCCCAGTAAGAATTCGTACAATTTTTTGGACAAACCTCTCTAAAAAAAATCTCTCGTAATTAATGGGTGCTTCCCTACCAATATCCCGAAAAAATCATACCCATAAAAGTAAGCGTATAGGGGAATCTCATAAGAACACTAAAAAACGCATTTGAAAATAAAAAGAAAAGCGAGGCCCAAGTGGTGCATAGTTTGGAAGGGAAAATTTTCCTTTTCTCTCTACTTGAAGTGAGGTCGATGAGATGAAAAGATTAAACGTCGTTTTTCTCTTCATCTCGATGAGTGTTCGAACTCCCCAGAAAGAAAAAATAACTAGCGATGCATTCTTGGCCTAATCGCCACAGGGAGTTTGAAAACCCGCCAGGGGACCGGCTTGGCGATCTGATCGGCTTCTCTTGCGGTTCATACTCTGACACGCAATTTCCCGCGAAAAAGGCTGCGGCCGGGGATGAAAGGAAAGCACCAGCAGTACCGAGTAGTGCGGGTGGTGGTTGGGGGGTTGAAAAAAGCGGAAGTGAAATTTAATAAAATTTCATCCCAAGCCCCTTCCGGCACACAGAGCGGCCGGGTCCGTTGGCGGTCACCATGGAGACGCAGCTTCCCGCTCCCCGTGACGTCACTGCTCCATCGATTTGCACCCCTCGTGGTTTTCGCGCTACATAGTCGGCAGCGGTCCTGGTGTCCGTGCGACGACTCTGGGCGGGGGATGACGTTCCCCATCGGGGGTTGGCCCTCCTTGTGTACGGGAGTCACATGTATGCACTCCCAGTGCCTACAAACATTTAAACTCATACACACACTTGCACACAAGTTTACTCGGTTGTACGCACGGGGAAAGTGAGTAACCTTGTGGTGGAGGATGAGCAAGTTGGGGTAGTTGGGGGTAGTGTCCGCTATACACCTTCCGCAGGTGAAACGAACGGGATCTCGGGGTAAGCAAGAAATGATGGGGGTAGAAGAAGGAGGTGGATGAAAAAAGGCTGGGGCTGCGCTTGAGCTCCTGACTCGACTTGCTGTGCGAGTACCGGGCAGAATTGCATTGTCGCCAGAGGACAAGAACGAAAAGCAGAGTATTCAAGAGAAATGGGAATGGCTAATTCGGTTCCCGATGCGGGTGAGAGGGCTTTTTTAGGGGAGTGGGCCGGGTGGTTTGGATTGGGTGGAACGAGAAGGGTCATTCAGAGAGATTGAGTGTGTATCGGTTCGTGGGTTTTAGGCTATATTTAGAAAAGAAAGAAAGGGAAGATTTCGTCAAGTGCTAGGGAATAGGGTGGTTTTATATCCATCGCTTTTTTGGGCGCGCGGCAGTGAGGTTTCATGGAATCTCCATCAAAGAAGGGAAGCTTTTTCATACATTTTATTGGACAGTTTCTTTTATTAGAAAATTAGCACAATTTGTATAAACTATTAGGCTCCTGAAACTCAACTATGTATTATCTTAAATTAAATTTACTGCTTTGATTAGTAATATGTGCAGTACTGTCCAGAAGTCTGAGAACATCTAAAAAATTAGCGAATAAAAACATGCAATCACTTTTAGCAGGATATCCCGGAAAGAAAAAAAGATGGAATTATTTATAAAGAAGAGTTAGAAAGGTTATTAAACTTTAAGTTTTTTTGTTGCTTGAGAAACAGAAAGTGAGTTAGTGAGTGAGAAATACTTGTCTAATTTCTGATTTTTGCCCTTATTAGGGGGGGGGGGGCTGAAATTACTATTGATGCTATTTTATACATTATATGATCTCATTAATTTATATTTAAAACGATTGATCTCCCTGAAAATTCCTTGAAATCCTTTACAAAAATTGTAGAAATCCCTGGAATTTTATTGCGTTACAGTGAAATGATTTAAAATCCTTAAAATTGCTTCGAACCTTTAAAATTCATAAAAATATTTATAATCCTTTAAAATCCATGAAAATTTCTTACGAAAAATTGGATAAAATCGTTAAAATTCCTCGAAATATTAAACAAAATTATGAGATCCCTTGACATCTTTGAAATCCCCTTACCATACATTGAAATCTTTAAAATTCGTATGAATCTACCCAAATTCCTTGATATTCCCTAACCTTTTTTTTTTGTTACATTTTTCAAGATTTTCTGAAATCCGTAGATATATTTTGTAATCTTTTGGAATCACTTAAAATCCTTTGAAATTCCGTGATATAATCAAAACCCCTTCAACCCTAGATGGTTACAATTCAGTAAAATATCAGTTCTAAATGTCTAAAAAACACATGTAGGTAATCATCGCCGCGCCCCATGTAGGTGTAACAGGAGCTGCGGTGGGAGCGCGGTTGTCATTCAGGCGAGCACTCAGGCGTAAACAAACAAAAGCGGAGCGGGCTATAATGAGGTAGTTCCATCCCACCGTGATTCCCAAGATCGGCGCTATAAAAGAAGTTCACTGTAATTGGAATTTCAAAGGGTTTTTGTATAAAAAAAGTTTTAGTGCTGCAATTCTTGGAAACTATAATTTTGGCAGTTTTAAATGAATTCCAGTTTTGTTTAATTATCAACGTTTCATTCTAATTTTTTTTCATTATTAATGTTTTCAATCTAAAGATTCAGAAACATTGACTTTGAAAAATTCAATTTAGTTTTCAATTTAAAATTGTCAAATTTTGATGGCTTCAACTTGAAAATTATTTATATTTAGAAGTTTGAAATTTGGAATTCTTTTAATTGAAATGATACAATTCAATTTCTTTAGATTTGGTGTGATCCAATTTTTTAAATTCTAATATAGAAATATTCCGTGTTTAATATTTTGGAATTGTCCTGTTTTCAATATTTTAATCTAAAATAATTTAATTTCGAGATTCTTTGATTCAAAATAAACAAGTTTAATTTTGATCGCTTTGAATTAAAAATTATACAATTTGAACTTTTTCTAATGAAATTGTCCAATTTATAACATTTTAGTCTAAAAGTTTTTAATGTTGAGAACTTCTGATAAAATTTTTTTTATAGAAGAGGGCCATTCTTGTCTTGCGTACACCTTTGCCAATTTTATTTGAAATTTAATAACTTTAAAAAATATTTTTTACAAATTATTCTATCTTATTTTTTTCCGGAGATATCGTACGAGAAAGAAACGCATATTTTTAATCGCCTATCATATTTAGGTACTGCATACTCCAGGACGGTACATTATATAAAAATATCATAAATAATATTACGATATTACAGCAATATTTGAAATTAAATTTCCGAAATTACCAAATATATTTTGAACTTGTTTTTGTACCAAATTATACTACGAAGGAGTTGTGCATCAATTTACAATGTCATGATTCGAAACAATGCTATGCTTTCGAGTGAGGAAAAATTTACATAGAATGAGAATAGGGGGTATAACAGCAGTTATTATGCTGTAGCATAATAAATTCCTAAGAATAATTTTTTAATATTCAAGTGGCAACCGCAGTATTTTGTCTCTTATTTCCCATGAACGTCAAAAAATAGAAGCTCGACTGCTGCTTGGCGCTCTTGGTTGTGCTTTTCTTTTTTTAATGGCAATTCAAGAACAACTAAATACTTTATAATGTTGTTGGTCTCATTTAAAAGAGGAGATTTTAGACTTTCTTTTAGCAAAGTTTTTTTCTTTTTTCCATTCACTTCCAAACATAAAAATCGGTCGTTTGGATGGCGACCGCAGTCTTATGTCTCTTATTTTCCATGCGTATCAAAAAACAGAAGCTTAACTGCCGCTTGACGCTGTTGGTGACGCTTTCACATTTTTTGTGCTAATTCGAGATACAGTAAATATTTTATTATCTTCCTGGTCTCATTTGAAAGAAAGATTCCATAATTTAATTTAGCCAAGCTTAAATTTGTTCGATTCACTTTCAAAGATGAAAATCCGACGTTTGAATGGCGACCGGAGTCTTTTGTCTCTTATTTCCCGTGCGTCTAAACACGAAGCTCGACTACTGCTTGCCGCTCTTGTTCACGCTTTCACATTTTTTATGATAATTCGAGATACGTTAAATATTTTATTATGTTCTTGGTCTCATGTTCAAGATTAGATTTCAGACTTTAATATAGACCAGTTTAAATTTTGAAAAGCGACCGCATTCTGCTGTCTTTTATTTCAATGCGTTAACAATATATAGACGTTCGACTGTCGTTTGACGGTCTTGCATATAGCATACAAAGGCTGGAAGTTGAAAATTAAATATTTTTCAAAAAACGGAAAATAGTTCGGCCATTCTCACTAACTATCTGGTTCCCGTAAGTAGGTTTGATTCGACGTAAAATAGTGTGCGGTGTACAAGAATATTTTTGCAAATTATATTGTAAAAATTACAGTGTTTTGAAATTTATTTAAATTTAAATTTTCAATAAAATTATTCAAAATGACTGGAAATTTTTCAAACGGTTACCTGAAAACCTTGGTTATGTCCGGAATTTCAAACTCCGACTTCCGTAATGAGCCTGACTTTCTTAAGCTTTATGTGTACCCATAGAATAATAATAGATTAGAATTATTATGACAGTGAATATTATGGAATAAAATTAGACGAAGATTACTTTTCGAAACTGAACCAGCAAGAATAAACCCTCGGTATTAAGTTATCGATTTTAGATTATTTCTTGGCCTAAAAAATATATAATAATTTATCTTTGGGATAAATTATGACTGTATAAAGCATCGGCCCCTTTGAAATTATCGACAGTTAGTTGTTAGACTGCGGGGTTGGATACTGTACAGCTGATCCGAAATTTCACGTTCCCCCTTTTTCGACCCCCTTTTCTTCCAATCGCCGTCATCCCTGGGGGTCGATGTCCGCCAGGAAGCAGCAGACAGTTCGTCGCCGGGAGCGTCGATGATCATCCTACAAACGAAATCTCCCTACACCCCGCTGTTCTCCAATCATATCATTTTTAGTTTATAATAGAAAAGTAAAACACCTATACAAAAATACCATTCAGAAAATGTCTAGCGATGGGATGGAAACCGTTAGAAATATACTTAAACCAAACTTCTGTTTAGGGCGAGAAAGTTTAGCATTTGGCCTTTATTACTTCTTTATTCATAATGTGTCCCCTAAGGGTTTACATGACTTCCATTCCTTACAATTTTTCATTTTATATACTTTTTAATGCTGACTGGAACTTTGAACAGAGACCAATTTTTCCGTCAATAATGAAAAACAAAATCATACAAAATGTTGAAATTTTAAGCCAAAAAGATGATTTTTTTACAAGAAAGATGAATTTTCAAAAAAATATTTGCATCTTCAAACAAAAGAATTTTTTGAAATTTTAATTTAATTGAAATAATTCAAATTAATTTGTAAGAAAATGGCGCAACTTTCAATCAAGAAGTTGAATTTTCAAACTGAAAAGATGAATTTTCAACCAAAAATTTAATAATTGATATTTCAAGCAATAATATTTTTATACAAAAAAAAAAATACAGTTAAATCTAACGAAACTTTGAACTACGTGATGAATCTTCAACTAAAAAGACTTTTTAACAAAATAATTCAACTTTCTCTCAAATTTTTGAATTTTTTACCAAATTGTTGAATTTTCGAGTCTAAAAAGCGAATTTTCTACAAAACAGTTGAATTTTCAAACCCAAAAAGTAAATTTTCAATCAAAATGTTCACTTTCAACCGAAGAAGATTATTTTTGACTGGGAAACTTGCGTTTTCAAAGAAAAAATATGACATTTATACAAAAAGAGATTAATTTTTAGACCAAAAAGATGAAAGTTCAAGAAAATATGTAGTAGAACTATCGACAAAAAAAAATTTGTTCAAGAAAAAAAATATTTCAACGACATTCTTTAATTTTGAAGTAAAAAAGACGTATTTTCAATTTTACTTTGAACACAATACTAACATTTTTAAACAAAAAGGATAAATTCTTCACCGACAAATTTAATAGTAGACTTTTCAACGGAAAAGAATGAACATCAAAATTTATGGACTAAAGTATAACAGTTTAAATAAACATTGAACTTCATTTTTTAACCTTTAAAAATATCAAGTTAGAAAATTGCAAACTTAAAAAAAATAAAGGTTAGTATGTACCTAATTTTATTAAAGTTCCATCTTTATTTAATGAACAGAAATCATATTTCACAGTTATGTTCGTTTTTTAAGTTTACAAAATTTTATTTAGATTTTGGGATGGTCAAAGCAAATCTCACGGTATCTAAGATATGACAGGTTTAGGGGGGGGGGGGGGGCTTGTTTCATAAAAACACCTTACGTCATTTTTTGATGACTCCTTTTTTTTATTAATTTATTATAATTTTTTGTGTTTATGATTATTACATTTAATATTAATAGGTACAACAAACTCTCGCTTTCAGTTAAGTATCGGGGGTTGCTTTCAAATGGCCTTGGACTCATTTCGGGGGGGACCGAAACGTAAACAGTGAGTGCCACCTAACTCGTTTCCACTCCCTACTTCCCACTCCCCTGAAAAACTACATGAGCTAGAAGTTATAGGAAGGCTGAGAACAGAGTCACTGAAAGCGCGAGTTTGGTGTACTTCTAATATTGGATGGTGAAGTACAAGTACACTGGAACCTGGAATTAATTACCTAGGATTTACTATATTCCTAGAACTGATGGTCAGCAATTTATAATGACTACATATTTAATTTCAATAATTGTTAAATACATCTGGTTTGAATTGCGCGCCAATAGGTACCAATGACGATCGCAGCGCCGGGTAAGCGCAGTAGCTCAAAATGCCAAAATTGGGATCACTGAATGAGAGAAGCCACGGGGTCGAAAGGAAGACTATTCACTCAAGCGTGATAAATAGCCTGAGGACCGCGCTCTCATTGCGTTAATTGCATTAGGTTGAGTCATGAGTCCACATCCAAAGGAAAGGATTAACGTGGCTCTGCTAATTGATATATTGATGCCCTGGAAATAGTAACAAGGTCAGTGCAAGCCATGCCCAAAACCGTAATTAAATTCAGGTTCCAGTGTAATGGTACATATTGAATGTTTTTTGATCTTTTTATCAAGGAATATTTCTATATTTACACAAGAGGTCCCATATAAGTCCGTTTGATTTCATAATTCCTAGAACTGCTGGTCCGCGCAGATTCTCAGCTGGTTGGCAATGCCAACAATGCGTCTCCACTGTTATGTATTTACTGTTTACGTTCTGAGCATCCGTGTGTGCAGTGAAAAGTGTATGTAAAGGTGTATGAGTTTTAATCTAGAAGAGGAAAGAGTTGAGATTCGGAAAGCTAAAATTTCGAGAAAAAAACTAGTTACCTTTTTCAATTATCTTCACTTCTTGTGATTGATCTAAAATATCTAAAAAATATCTAAAACTAACCTACACTAAAAAAAATTGTTTAGCTATCCCGACTAGACGCGCAGCTGCATTTCGTCTTCTGATAAAATATAGTTGTGTTACCTAAGTTTTAGCTGTTTTACTTAAATATCTAGCTATTTCGGCTAAATTTAGCCATCTAGAAATCATCTACATAAATTAGCTAGATAATTTTTAGATGGCAAAACAAGCTGAGAGACCTAGTTATTTAGGTAAAGTAGCTGGAGATTTGGGTAACACAGCTATAATTTCTTATAAGATGAAATCGAGCTAAACGTTTAGCTGGCATACTTGAACAACTTTTTTCAGTGTCAAATTGACATTTGTAAACGGTAATCATCTTATAGAAAATGGAAAGAAAAAAATCCAGAAGTTCTACGATTCAAGCTAAATACGAATCAATGAAAAATGCAGAGTGAACCTCCAAAGATAAAACGGGCGAGAATTATTTACAAAGAAAAAGCAAACATTCTGCAAGAACCAAAATTCCAGGTTTGAACTCAGTAAAAAAATATTCAAATTACAAGAAATTGATTTTAAAAACTTTCTAAACACAAATAATAATAACATTTATAGCAAGTAGAAGTAAGTTGTGACAAGGACGGATTGCCCGCGTTCTCTAAGAAGATTGAAACAAACACAAGATGACATCGCAGAAGCTGCTAAAGAAAACAATTTTCAAAATGCAAAAAAAAGGACAAACAAAAGATTTAGACAATGTATTGCATACGTGGTTTTTGAACGCAGTAGCTCTAGGAATTCCTATTTCTGGTCCAGTTTCCAAACAGAAAACTTTGAGTTTGAATCGAGATTTAGGCGGGTCCTTGGATTTCCGAGCAAGTGATTGCTGGAATTTTATCATTCTGGTTAATCAAAATTTGCATTGATTAGTTCAAGCCTTGGTGCAACTGCAGAATAGGAGCGTCACCTATTTTTTGGCTGTAAAAAGAGTTTTTTGTTGGCAGCAAACTATTCGTTATTTTAATTAAACGATAAATGAAGGGATTTGACTAGGCAGAAGTAAAAAACTATTCTTACTTTTGATTGATTCTAATAGTTTATTGCCAAACAATTTTTTTTCAGCCAAAACGGAGGTGACAGGTGACGCTTCTATTCTGCAATCTAACCCAAGCCCTTTTGCATTCCTATGTTTATTAGAATTCATGTAATTAATCCAATTGTTACTATTGTTTTAGATGTGCATTCAAAGGATAAAAATCTGATTTTTTTATATTTGAGTCAAAAGTTTCTTGAACTCAACAGTTTGTTGAAATTGATCAAAAAAATTGATAATAAATTTAGATCGGCAGTCAATGGAATGTTTTTGTGCATTACCAACTCAAACCTTTTTGTTAATATTTCATAATCTTTTTAGCATCAGCATTTTGTCTTCAGTTTGCCAGAATTGTATCGTACTTTTGAATAATTAATTTAAATATTTGTGAGAATGTTCGTTTTGTTATATCGATATGTGGATAAATTTTTCAAAGCAAACTCTTATTCGAAGAAATCTTGAAATAATCATTTTCTTTCTCAATTTGACGCTACATATCTTTGAATTTGCAGGAGAAAGAATATCGGCTGATTCAGAAGCGACGCAAAATTACTTGGTAGAGTTTTAAAAAATTACATTCACCAAAAATGTTACTCGAGCCCAATGGTTCAATTTTGACAAAACTGGTTTGAAATTCAAAAAGGTACCTCCATGTACCCTCGCTCCAAATACTTTGAATCAAGTTTCAGGCATCAAAACACAGCTCACGCATGTAACAATCGCAGCTTGCTGTAATGCAGATGGTTCCCTAAAATTGATAATATTCTTGATTGGAAAATAAAAAATCTACATTGTTTCAAGGGTTTTGACAGGTAAGACTAAATTGTTTGGTATCACAACCAAACTAATTCGTGGTTGTACAAAGAAATTTGTTAAAAATGGTTTCTGCCTGAATTCGTTCCGAGAGTAAAAATTTTCTTGGAGTCCAAAAATCTATCGGCAGTTGCAGTTTTATTGGTTGATAATTGTAGATCTCATAAACGTTTGAAATTAGATGACCTAGATGTTGCATTTTTACCCCACCCCCTCCCCCAACATAATTTCCATTGACTAAGTTGCCAACCCAGTGGGAACAACATTTTAGAACGTAATTGGAACGTCCTAAGATCGTTTTTTGGACGTACAAGTTAAAAAACGCCATTTGAACGTTTTAAAAACCGTCCTAAGTCAGACCAAATAATGTTCTAAAAACATTTTATGTTCGAAATTCGTCTTTAAAACGTCCCTGGAATATTATATGTTTATGGAACGTTTTATGGACTGACTTAGAATATTTTTAAGACGTTCTAAAATTTTTCTTTAACGCTTGGGCCCGCTGGGAACGCATGGAACGGGGTTGAAAAGTGTACCATTTACAAATGCTGGAATAAAATTTGGCCATTTGAAATAAACGATGCAAAAACCAGACGGAAGAAGATTCAATGTCAAATGTTCTTTTTTCATTGGATGATGATGTTGGTAAGGAAATCGCAGATATCCAAATAGATTAACGGTTTTGAAATTTGTTGAAAGTCCTCAGAAAAGTAGACTGGTACAGAGAAACGAATGAAGAAGTTAAAGACTGACTGCAGCCTACTAAATTGGATAAAAATTTCCCTTATGTGATGACTTTTCAACCTTTTTACTCAAAGTTTTGAAATTTTAGTTACAATTCATTCATATCTTTAAATTTTTTCAGATATAGGTGAATTGTCCAATCATGAAATCTTGAAACATTTCCGAAATTTTAAGCAAAGCTCTTCTGTGTACTGAGAAAAACTTTTATCTTCATTTAATAAGGACTTTGCCGCCAAGCCTTTCGAAAATGGTATGAGATGTTCTTTCGTCGCGTTAGCAAAAAACGTTTTAAATGACACCAATGAGTGTTTAAGCCATTTTTAACATATTATTAAATATATGTTTACGATCTGTAAGTTAGGCCTTTTAATAAAATGTGATGTCAAAGCTGATTTTTATTTTTGAAAATATTTAATACACTTCACTTGTTATTGTATACTGTTAACATTGCACGCGGAAATTGGAAATAACCGTGTGAAAACTTTAATTTTTTAAACGATATGCACGAGAATGTAATTTTATAATATCGAAAAATATTAGAAAATATAAAAATTTCACAATTATATTCAAAATATTTGGATAATATAAAAAACTCTACTAAAAACCATAAAAATTTCGATTTCTACGGCAGCATTATTGGCAGCAGCTGACTGTAATTTCAAGGTCAGCGTGAGAGTGGTCTTATTGATAGCTTCAACTGTATTTATTATCACTACCCTTGAGGTCATTAAATGAGAGATAATGTAAATTTGAAGCAGTTTGAATTTCAAAGTATTTCTAATCTAATTGCAATCTAAGTGAAAAGTTTTGAACTACTAATCTTCTTATTACTATAATAAATTCGATTTTAAGCACCCAAATTCTAAAAAAATTTAATTCAAATAAAGTATAATCCATTTTTGATGCATTGATATTATAAAGGAACTGAACGGCATTTAGCATAATAAAAATCTTTTTTTTTTATCAGCTGCCAAATTAATGATGAAAAAATGTCTGAAGAACTTAAATGTGACAGAAATATTAATTTCGAAATAATTTAAATTGTACCTTACGTGTCGTTAACGAAAAGTTTTGAAATTTAATATTCGGCCGTTTCAGCCATTTCCGTAATTTAAACGATTTTCTAGGTACAAATTATGGAAGCTTGCAACTACTAACTGTACAAATTTAATTTTAAAATCTAGATGAAGCTGTATCGTGGTTTAAATACAGAATTAAGAGTACACCGCTTTACCTTACATATGCGTCGCTCAGTCTCAGTTTAGCTTACAAGGATAAATTAATTAAATTTTTCAATTGGTTGAGTGTTCTTAAATCCAAATTCACAAACAAAAATTGGGAAATAAATAACAAAATAATTTTCAGAATGATCTACTCTTATACGATACATTTGCATTAAGTTAAAAAATCTAAAAATTATGAATAGAGATAAATATATTTGTTCTAAAAATTCTTCATCATGCTTAAATGTCTGTCCTCGAAGTTTTGTTGCAACTCAGTAGTACTCACATTTTAGGCTACAACTTAAAAATAATCACCTTGAAAAATTAAAAAAAAAACAATAATTTTATTCCTGTTAAGTGTTAACAGAAGCACTAGTATCTTAATTATTATTTATTTTAATTTATTTTAGTACGTTATTACGCTTTCTTAAGGGTTCAAAAAATCTTTCAATTCGTTTTTTGAAAATAATATACTTTTCAATTTACACAAATCCGCTGTATTAACATAAAACGCAGATTAAATTATTGTTTTTTGTTTAAATTTATATTTACTAAAAATATTATTCTTGGTCTCTAAAATTTCTATTTCTGTTTTATTTTGGGCGAGAAATATTGAAAAAAATACTTTACTTGGTTTTTTAAAGTGACATAAAAAAGTTAATTATCCAAATTACACCAATTTTTGACAAGTTTATTAACAACTTGAATATAAGTACATATATAAATAATCATTAACTGTACAAAAACAAATTGAGCACAAAGAATTAAATTTTGGAGTACCAAAAATTCTAATCTTCTAAATTCATGTTGAAGTTTTTTCCAATAAGAATAATATTAATTTCTCTTAAGTTTACTCACTGAATATTCTAGGCAATCATATTCCATCGTATTCTATCTAATTCTGTGCAATTAATTACGTCTTTGTTAGATTTTAAAACTAGGTAAATTCTCAGAGATCAGAAAGTATTTTAATCAATTTATCATTGAAGAGGGCTTAAATAGGATAACACTGAATAAAATATAATAGAACAAGATAAACTTTATTCCACTTTATGAAATAAATCGGGATATACAAGCTTTCTTTCAAATATGTCGAAAATGACTTACGTTTCATTTATACTCTCAAGCATTCATTAATGAATACATTGGTATATATTTCTAAATTTTTTATCTCTATTCTTAGATAAAATGGACTTTCACAAATATAAATAATTCTAATAAGTGAAAATCCAAAGGGAATTAGCAAAAAATCATTGTAGTTCTAGTCGTTGTTCACTTATTTCTCATGCGGGATGATGCCCAACCCACAAATTCAAAAATTACGAAAATTTGGTGATATGTAGAGCATATATGGATATGTATATTTCACGCAAAAGAACGAATTAAAAATTATTATTAATTTTTTGCTTGTTACCTACTTAAATTGCTTCGCAATTTCTTCGCTTTTTAAAGAATTCTTATTTTTTTGCCTATTTTCAAAAAAATTCCCCTTTTTCGCTTAAATTCAAACTAAATTAATAGAACCAAGTAAGAAAATGTAACTATTATTGGTTAAAATTTTTTTTTAGAAAAGTCTACTATTATATTTTTGTTTCGTAATTCGTCTCCCATGATAGCAAATTTTATTTGGCTGCAAATTTAACCATTTGGTTGAAAATGCAACGATTATGTTTAAAATTTATCTTCTTTGGTGAAGAATTTAATTACTTGTGTGAAAGTTTAACTACTTTTTAATGAACTCATTGTTTTTACTTTTTAAACTGAAAATCGAAATTTTCCATTTTTCATTGAAAATGAATTCTAATGATAGTTTCTTGTTTTTCGTTGAGAATTAACTCTCTTTATTGACAATGTAAATATTCCATTTTTTCAATGTTATCATTTACATTGCAAATGTATAAAATGCAAATGTTGAAAACTCGTCTTTGTTGGTTAAATTAAACTGTTTTTGTTTTAAAATTAAAATATTTTTTTATTGAAATATTAACGTTTAATTATATTCTTCGTTAAGAATTAATTTTTTTTTAATTTAAGGTGCATGATTTTTGCTGAAAATTTAACTATAGTCAAATCTCGATTTAATGTCAATTTTGGGACTGAGCGGGATATTAAATCCAGATTCTCGGAACTTTTGATCTATTTCCTGTTTTTTCTTTTTCTTGTTTCTCTCTCCATTTTGTGGCGCTTGAAAGAGCACCACAGCTCCACCACAGCCTCCCGCAGCTCCTCTCACCAATCACCACCGCGCGACGTCAATTCTCGGAAACATAAAATTTTCGTCTTTTTGGTTTAAAAATGCAACACATTGGTAGAAAATTAAACTATTCTGTCGAGAGTTAGATTTTTTGTTAAAAAATCATATTTTTCGTTTCAAATACAACTACTGTAGTTTAAAACTAAACTATTCATTTGAAAATTTAATTATTTCGTAATAGATTTATGTGTTTTTTGAAAATTTATCTATTTGGATAGAATATTAATCCTTTTTGTTAATTATTTTTTATTTTTTTATTAAAAATTTAAAGACTCCATTTTTTTTCGAAAATGTATCTCTTTTTTAGTTGAAATATCAACTCTATCCTTGAATATTCATATTTTTTTATTGAAATATAACTTTCTTGTTGGCGATTCTTCTTTTCTGATTAAATAATCAACAGTTTTCTAAAACATTCAACTTTTTAGCTTGAAAACTTTAGAATTTTGTTAAAAATTCGTCTGTTTGGGTATATAATTTTGATTGTTTCTTGAAATTCATCTATTCAGTTACGGCTTCAACTATTTTGCTAAAAATTCGTCTTTTTCGTTGAATTTAAAATCTAATTATTTGATTTTTTGTTATGAACCTCTCTTTTTTAGTTAAAAATTCAACTATTCGGTTGAAAATTCATCTATTTTATTAAAACTTCGTTTTTGGTAGAAAATTAATCTTTCAACACGGAAAGTCGTCTTCGTAGATTAAAACTTTAGTTATTTAGTGACAAATTAAAAAATTTTGTTAAAGTTTAATTACTCATTTTTATTTGAAAATTAAATTACTTTGTTGTATATTCATCTTTTTGGATTAAGAATTCAACTTTCATGGTATAAAAGTAATCTATCTTGCTTAAAAATTCAACTCTATGAGCTGAAAATGAACTTCTTTGTCCAAAATTACACTTTTCGTTTTGATTATTTAACTTTCTTCTGATAAAATCGTCCTTTTGACTGGGAATTTAGCCTATTTGTTAAAAAATGCAGCAACTAATTTCTTTTACGATAATACTGGTGTTCAGTGTATCGAAATGGATTTATATTTTAATCTTTCATCAAATAAGTGTCACGTTTTGCAGTCTTTTTGCGACCCTTTCCTATGTTACATATACCCTCCCGTTTAAAGTCTTACCTAATATGTGGACGCTCCCTTTCCAGCGGATATTTTCTGATTCAAGAGTAAATTCTAAAAAAGTTCTTATTTTTGAAAATGGTTAAAAAAGACTGACATCAAAAATCGATACGGAATTGCTGTTTGGATTAATCGTGATGCATAGTTCTTTGGCCCGAAATCCCCCGCTTTTCTCGCGTGATAGCCATGCCACCCTCACAGAACATGAGTAAAAATATGAGTGAAGCAGGACAGGGTGAACTCCCCGGGCGATTATTGGACGTTTTCGAATCTGCCCGGTGCGTCGCGACGCGACGGCCAGTATCCCAGTATCGCGTGTCTGGGGTGCTCTAGGGCCCCCGAAATTGGAAAGGCAATAATACGAGTTGGTTGGGCTTGGGCCGATAGAATAGTCTCTGTAGTCCGAGGCGAGAGAGCACCAGCTCTACTCTCCCGGCTGGCTCCACGGGGGTTGCCTAGCGACGCAGCATCTCTGTTGCTCTAGTTTAATTTGCAGCAGCTCTCTCTCTCCCACCCTTCGAACAACCCGTCTCTTTCGATCTGCTCTCAACGCTTCATCACATTGCAATACCGGCATGCATTCTATTCTATCTATTTATCTATCTGTCTATCTATCTATCTCTCTACTATCTATCTATCTCAGAAACATTAGCGGATCAAAACGGCGAAGAGTCTGTAGTGCTCTTTTTATTGATTTAAAAGAAATTAGAACTTACGAGGAGACGTGGGGTCTCTACGAACCCAACGTGAATCACACTTAGGGTGATCGCCAAAGTCAAAGTCCTTCCAAACTACAATTCTCAAATTGCTTTCACGCGGAAAAAAGAAATTCTCTACTTTTATATTGCTTTTTTTAGAGCCCACTTCGACTACTCCATGCAGTAAAAGGTGACAGTTTAACAATATACTTCAGTTTTCAAAAAAAGAATGACATTTTTAACAAAATAATTCAATTTGCAACCTCTAAAAAGATGCAGTCTCAACTAAAATGTTAATGTTAATAGTGCTTGAAGTTGAATCTTCAAGCACAGAGCAGTAATTTTTAACAAAATAGTTGCATTTTTATCCAAGAAAGATGCCATTACTATTGAAATAGATGAATTTCCAAATTAAAAAGATAAATTAAAAAAAAAATTGTAATTTTCATCCGAAAAACATTTCAATTTTACTTTTCAACATCAAAATATGAGTTTCAAAAAAAAGTAAGTTCTCTACGAAGATTCTTGAACTTTTATCCCAAAATGACGAATTCTCAACAAAATAGTTGAATTTTCAACCAAAAAGAATTACTTTTCAACAAAATTGTTGAATTTTCAAATAAACAGTAACAGTCTTGTCAAATAAAGATGCCATTTCTACTAAAACAGATGAATTTTCATCTTAAAAATATTTCAGTTGACTTTTCAACACCAAAATATGAATTTTAAACAAAAACTAAATTTTCTACAAAATCAATTGATTTTTTAACAAAAACAGTTGAATTCTTGACCAAAAAGTATGATTTTGTAACAAATTTATTGAATGTTTGAGCAATTCATAAAATTCATAATTAAAAAGATAACATTCAGGAGGAAGCAACTGCAAAAAAAAAAAGAAATACAAGGCAAATTAATTTTTCATTTTCTCTGGCTATTAATAATTAAAGACCAGAATCTTAAATTCGTAACGTTTTTAAGCTAAAATCGTTTATAACAGAAATAAAACAATTTCAAATTAAAATTGAAAAATTGCAAATTAAAATTGAAACGTTTTAAATTTATTCTTTATTTAAAGTCGTAGAACTACGTTACCAATATTGGAGTGTCTTTAACTCCCACC
>NC_046658.1:112965527-113040125 GCF_010883055.1 Belonocnema kinseyi | reverse complement strand
CCCCCCCCCCCCCGACAGTGCCTACTGAAAGTTTCGTAGGCATTGTTCAAATACGGATTTCATGTTTGTTTAGTGTTTTCCGCGCTTCTAGTGAGTTCAGATGACTAAAAGGCTTCCGAAACAAGAAAAATGAGATGATTTCGATAAATATAGGAATTTGATGAACATGTATTTTTAAACAAACACTTGCATTGATAAATAAATATAAATTCTCAAGTCAAATAGACGATTTTTTCAAACGTCAAGTAAATTTTTAACAAAAAAATTTATTTTCTCCGAAAAAAGATGAATTTTTAACGAAGGAAGATGCCTTTTCTACCATGAAAAATTAATTTTAAATCTAAAAGGGCAAATTTTTATTCGACCTACAAATATGATTTTGCAACAAGAAAGTTAATTTTTTACCAATTGTTTAAGTTTTTGTATGGAAAGGTTTAATTTTTAACCAAATACTTGAATTTTCTACAAAAATAGTTGAATTTTCATTCAAAAATATGAATTTCTAACAAAAATATTAATTTTTAGCCAGTTTAATTTTCTAATAAATTGTTAAATTCTCAAGCTATAAAAAGGAATTTTGTACACCACAGTTGAATTTTCTTAAATTTCTACTAAGAGAGATGAATTTTCAAACCAAATGACGAATTTGCACAAAATATATAAATTCTCAAATAAAAAATATACATTTTTAATTTGGTACAACTGTAAACTTGATTTAAAAAAAAAGAAAAGAATTCTCAACAAAACATGCAATGGTTAACATTTAAGCAAAAAAGTGGTTAATTTTGATTCAAAAACAGTTGAATTCAACCACATAAGAACGGATTTTCAACAAAATACATGAACACATTAAGGGCATGTGTTACTTACAGTTTCCCCGGCTTTTTTCCCACAAAAATGAAAATTTTTAAAAACTGAATTCGGAGATGCTATAAAATATCATAACGGACGTCCCCGGACTCTTTTTTGAGTGATAAGAACAAAAAAATTGTCTGTGCTAAATAAAAATGTTATGCATATGCATTATTTTGAGATTACCTCGTTTTTCATCTCTGCCTTTCCGATAATCTGGAAATTATTTATGAAATAAACTTTTTTGATTGCCTGCAAACAAGGTTAGTTCCGGGAGATTAGTTACTATGTTTATTTGTAAGTCCAAAGTTTTCGGCCAAAAATATTGTGTAGTTGGAAGTAACGCTCGGGTGAATTGTAACACACATAACCTCGAAATATACACGCACGTTGTTAGCAATATCAAAAATTTTTTAATAAAAAAACACAAAAAAAGTATGAGAGGACGTCCGTTAGCATGTTCACTATCATTTCCCACATTTTTAAGACAAAATATTTATTATTCTAGAAAAAAAGCCGGGAGAACCTAAAACTGGTAAAATCGACAATTTTCTAAGTATCACATGCCCTTAATAGGCAAGTTAATAGTATAAAAAAATAATCTTCAGCATATAGTCAAACCAATTTTCAACAAAATAGTTTAATTTTTAACGAAAGAGCTGCATCTACATCCATAAAATGAATTTTAAATCAAATTAACCAATTTTCTACCAAGTAATTGAATTTTTAACCAAAAAGGATGATCTTAGAACGAAAAAGTTACATTGTCAACAGAATAATTACATTTTCAAACAAAATAGTAGAATTTTTAAGCAAACGAGATAAATTTCGAAATAGAATTATTGTACTAAACTTTTTAACAAAAAAGAAGTAACTATTAAGCAAAGCAGTTGAATTTTTATATTGAGTTATAATCAAAAAAGAGAAATTCTTTGAAAAAAGGGAAAAGAATAGTATAGAAGAAAGAGTGTGAACTCTGAAATATAAAAGTGATTTTCAAACTAATTCAGTTGTCTAAATTTGCAACGCTACTTCCACTGACCCCCCATTCCACCCCTGTTATTAATGGCAGTTTTTGTCACGACCCTCCTGTCAATATGCCTACATGAACTATGATTTTCGATAATAAATCAAGAATGATTAGAAATATTAAGTTATCAGACCTTTTATATCAAAATGCTTTGAAAATAGGGAAAGTAGGGTGAATTTTTACAAAATAGGGTAATAATAGATGGAAGATTTTTTCCAATAAAATTAATGCAGATAAAATATTTTGAATTAAAAATGTAACGCTTTAAATTCCTAAGATTTCAAGTCGGTATGTATTGCGTGTTTAACAAAATATTATAATTTCTAACTGAAAAGATTTTCTAACAAGAGAGATCAATTTTCAACCCAAAAATACCAATTTTCAATAAAGCATTAGCAACCAAATT
The DNA here is from genome assembly GCF_010883055.1 of Belonocnema kinseyi. Taxonomy (NCBI): domain Eukaryota; kingdom Metazoa; phylum Arthropoda; class Insecta; order Hymenoptera; family Cynipidae; genus Belonocnema; species Belonocnema kinseyi. The sequence continues at coordinate 113,037,837 of NC_046658.1, read as the reverse complement.
TTGTCGAAGATAGTTGCATTCTCAACAAAATAATTAAATTTTGAACAAAATAGTTTAATTTTTAATCTAAAAAGATGTGTTTCCAATCAAGTGGTCAAAGTATCAAACAATAAATAATGAATTTCCAACAGAATAGTTAAATTTATGACCAAAAATGAAAACTTTAACAAAAAAGGTGAAGTTTCAACGAACAAAAAATTAAATTTAAAACTGTTGAATTTTAAGCCAAAAAATACGAGTCTTGTACCAACCAGTTCATTTTCAGCCAAAGAATTTAATTTTCAAATAAAAAGATGAATTTTAAATTATTAGAAAAATCCAAATTAGTATAAATCTTATTTGTCCAAAATCAGAAAACTGGAAATTGACATGCATTAAAATATATTCGCTTGATCAAAAGGTGCAGAATCTTATCTAGTTTTTGGTAAGAGTTGTTTTATATGAAATAACAATTAGAATTAGTAGTTTAATGAAATTACTAAACACGGATAAAAACGACCTTGAACCTATTCTTACTTCTCTCATTTGAAATTCTCCTCACTGCACTGCTTCACAAGAGTAAAGCTTTGATGCTGCCAGCATCCCTCTGAAACTTCATCTTTTCCACAAGACAATTCGTGGCTCGAATTTTGTTGAGCATCACGCACTTGATAAAGTCTTAACGCCCTTATAAGAGCCAATTTGACACGCGGATCTATCGACCCTGTCAGATATTCTTGTCTCTCGTTTCCTTGCGAAAAGTGCGAAATACGAATCTTGAATCAGAAACACAAAGTCTACCCTCACTTCTGTTATCGTCACGTCCTTTTTTGAATTGGCTATTACTGATCGTATAGTATATTGTATCCGCTTAAAAGATATTTCCGTATACAGAGTGTAATTTATTTCGCAAAACGCAAGGTTAATTATGAGCTTACTACCGTAAGCCGGGGCTAAGCGCGACTCGCTGGGAATACCAGGCCACTCATAATTTCATATGTTATAATTTCTTTTCCCATTTTCTGAATAAAAATCCCAAAGATTTTTTATTCTTTTTTGTGTTTAAAATAAGTGACATATTTTCTTTTAGAGACTATTTGATTCAGATTTCTTTTCGGAATTTTACAAGGTTTAAACAAAGGTGGTTTAAGGAATTAAATACGATTTACGCGGGTTAAAAAGTAAGCTAGAAGGTTTTCAAGAACCTTTAAGAAATTTAGAAACGTTTTAAAAAAATTCACGGAATTTCAGAAAATTCTAAAGAGATTTAATTCTAAACTGTCACGTTTGATCACTTTCTGATACTCTCTTCCTGGGGTAACTACTAGAGAGATTAATCAGCGACCCCTGTTAGTGGAATATTGTAAAACGAACGGGCTCTTAAGATAAGAAACATGCGAATTATAGTTTAATATAAAATTTATCCCTTTCACTTTATTTTTATTTATTGTTTATTTAAATTATTTATATCAATAAAATAATATAATGATATTTATTTTTCTCTGACTTACTTTCACCATGTAAATTCCCCAATTTCAAAAGATTTGCAAACATTTTAAAGCATCTTAAGAAATTTGAAAGATTTTTAAGAGATTTAAAGGAGTTTTGATGATTGCATGCGATGTCATATTGTAATTTAAATAAGATTCTCCTTAAAAAAATGCTTAAAAAAATCTCTGGACAAAAATAAACAAGTGAAAAGAAAAATTAGAAGGTAACCAACCAAATCCCCTTTCTTCTTCTTTTTTATTTCTGTCGTCTTTTCTATTTTCATTTTTAAAAAAGAGTGAATATTATTTATAAATGTTCTTTTATTCTGATTTGATAATCATAAAAAATAAAAAAGACGATTCTTTTTTATTTTTGTCCAGAGATTTTTGTTAGGAATTTTTTCTTAAATAATAGGAACGTTTTATGGTGTTTGTTCCAAATATACATTAACTTGATTTTGGACGTAATATTAAACAGGATTTAAAATTTTATTTTAATCTAATTCAAATTTCTCAAATAATAAACGATACAAAAATATATCGAAAGATTTTAGAGAATTTTAGAAGATTTAACGGACTTGCAAGAGACTTCTAAACTTTATTTCAAATTTTAAGGAATCCTGAGTAATTTTAAATGGATTTAAAAGATTTTAATGATTTCCACAATATCAGAAACACTTCTAAGTATTTAAAAGATTTTAATTAACTTTAAAGAGATTACAAAGATTTCAAATGTTTTTGTAATATTTAGAAATATTTTTGACGGAATTTTAAGGATCCAAACCGATTTTGAGAGATTTAAAAAGATTTTCATGGATTTGGAAAATTCGTAAGTGATTTTTCGAGTAATTTTTATAGAATATGGATCTCATGAGATTACTAGGAAGCTCAATCTCTTTAAAGAAATTAAAATTTATCAATTTAGAATTAAAAATTCCCTTCCTTAGTGTAATTTGTGCAAAATCTTAAAACATGTCACGCTTAGCCCCGTCATATACTTTATATCAATATACGTGTTTAATTTACATATTCCAACCCTCGATTATTAGAGGTATAACTTAATTTTACAATAATTACAAAATTTCATCTTATCTTTTTATTATATGAAAACACTCTAAATCAAGAAGCGCAATAATAAATTAAGATATTAGGATTTAGTATGTGATCATAAAAGTTGTTCGGAACCGTCTCAAGAGAGTATTTTATTCTATTAACTTATTCCTGTTCTTATCACAGTTTACAAACTTTTGAAAAATTCCAATAACCATCTCGAGTCTGCAAGTCACAAATAGATTCACTACATCAAGTATGATGCTCAGAGTGAACTTCTTCAATGTATTCTTTGCTAAGAAAATTTTTAGTTCCATTTTATTACTTCTCTAGCATGCTATTTATGAAATTTATTGGAATTGTTGGAAAAACAAATAAAAGAATTTCTTCCAATCTTTGCATTGAATCAAGAAACTTTTAATAAATTGCTTATGGGTTTAACGAAATTATGGAAATGGTTCTATTTCGTAATTTCTGTGGTTCATTCGAAACCAATTTCAGTTTATTACATTTTCCGTATAAAAAAAGGAACAATATAAAAAATCATACATTTCTAAAATAGCTAATACAAAATTTAAATAAAAAAGTTTTCTTGCGAGAAGTTAAGGTAAAAATGATTTGACCTCAATTAAAAAAACTCTTGATGTACTCATGAAAAAATTATGCAGATGAGAACTATTTGACCTAAAACGAGAGTCAAAAGTGATCCTGTGGGAGTTTTAACTTTTTAAAATAAAAATTGTGGTTAAATTTGAAATATAGCGAATGAAAAACATATTTCATAGCATCAAGGATTTGTTATTTCGGAATTTTTATATGAATTTTAATCAAATTCAATCGTTTTATTATGGCAATTCCAAATCTTTCAAAAGGAATGGTTGAAAATGGTTATTACGTCAAAGGAGACCAGAATATGATCATGGGCTTTCACAAGACCAAAGGCTACAGAGAGATTTGTATTACTTGTATCCATATCACATCTTTTGATATTATTATCCAAATATTTTTCAATTCTTATCCTCCTCAAAAATTGAAAATACCTTTTGTATGCATTCTTGTGGAATTATTAGAATCCATAACTTCGAAATTTTTTTTTTGTATTTAAGATATGTATTATTTTTTTATTATAAACGTCTATAATAATTGCCAAACTTATTAGTACTTCCTTTGTCAGCTTTCAACAACATTAATTCTGGATGCTTTTTTAAGAAAAGTTTTATTTCAAATAAGCTTTGATTTAACTTTTTTCTAACCAAGTTTGCTGACTATCATTTATTAAATAAATCGTTAGTTTACCCCATAAATAGCGACATCTAAATTTATCTACTTTATTATCAGATATTTTCGTGATAATTCATTCAGTATCTTCAAGAATTTCAAGTAATTCAATATACTTTTTTTTCCTACTTTTTTTAGCGAAAACCACCTATCAAACTCAAAATGTTAATAACTTTATGTAGAATAATCTTATTAGAAATATTTAGAAACCGAGGGAATGTTTAAATGCAGCTTTTTGTACATCCGCTTGCACATAATGAAAGCTCGAAAATTTCCGATCATATTTTTTATTATCACTAAAGTAATTATTACTCAGCTTTATTATCCCTTTAAAAATAATTCTTAACAATAAAAACCGGTACTTTTATTTAATTTCTCAATAATGTGTTTTACATTCACATTCTTTTATAATCAGATTTAGGAGAGATTTTTTAAATTTATCAGTACTTTGCATCCAATTTGTCTTTGTTTTCTCTGTTTCTGAAATCAACATATATTTGTTAGTCTCAAAAAGCTTTTTAGGTAAAACCCCAATGAATTTTGCAATTTAAAAAATAAAATATCTGTAATACTACCAAGTTCAATTTTTTAATGATTAGATAAAATTCTACAAAATATACTACATTTATATTATAATAAGATTATTTTTTAAATAGTTTCAATAAAATGTGTAAGAAGCTGACTTTAGATTCTTTAATCTAAAACTTCATATTTTTTGCAAAATATAAAATTTATTTAAAATAGATCCATTATAATAGATTTTATGAATTATAATTTTATCCATTATAATTTTTACCCTACTCTATACATTAAAGTGTACACAAATTATTTTTTGTTATGACTTTTGATTAATAATATATATAATATAATAATATAATATTTTAAAGTTAAATTATAGATTAATGTATTCACTTTAAAACTGGAAGGACGATAGTTTGTTGACGTAATATATTCCGGGTCGTAAGGACTGAATTTTTCTACAAGTGTATTCTGCTGTTTACTTTGTGTTCTTTTAGCTGTCAATAAGCTCAAAAATAATGAACCCTCTTCACGTTCTTGAGCTCATTTTGAACGTAACAGTATAGAGTTTTCTTCAGGAATATTTCTAAAACTCAGAAATCGGTTTGCTAGAAGCTGTCAGGAGCAGAAGCCAATCTTAGAAAGTCAGAGTTTCTCAATACACTTGTACGAAAAACGTCTATACAATCTTGTTTAGAAACATTTTCCTCTCACTTTAACTCTTTTTGTGCAATTATGTTACACAAATTAAATTTCTTGACTATTTTTGTCAACAATTTTTTAAAAACATACTTCTTTTTAAACCTTCTTCTGCAATTATGTTACAAACTTTAACATTTTTAAGTTTATGTTAAAAAAATTACTTCCAAAAAAGCAACCGGTTATATTAATTTTATATAACTCTGTTCTAAGTGGGGTATGTTCCATGTTAAAAAAATATTTGTATTGTATTGTAATTTTATAAATAGAGATAGATATCTGAGTAAATACACTAGCCTAAGTTTTACATTTCAATTCAACAAACTTCTCACTGAAAAAATCAAAGTTAGACATGACTTTAAGAAGAATTCGTGCTTTGTCTGTTTTATTCATTTTATTTATTTTATTAGTACCTTGAAAAAGCATAAATTAAATTTATATACCTATAGAATTATCTGCTTTTAGATTTCTATTATTCTGCAACAATTAATGAAAAAGATAAAACTAAAGTGACCTCTAAATCATATCCGATTTTCAAATTTTTTTACAAAATTTGTTGACTAAAAAGATACAACTTGGGCTAATGTGCGTGTTCAGATTTAAAAAAAATATATTTTTTAATCACCCTAATAATCATATGTTCATGCAGAAAAATATTTTTGCTTGTTTAAATCTCTTAGTTTTACAATTATAATTATTTATAGCAAAGTATATAAACAATTGCTTTATATTTCTATCATCTTGAGGAAAAATTCGTCTTTTTTGCAAAAAAATCCTAGGAATAAATGTTTATTATTACCTGACTAGAAAGATTTATTCTAATAATATAAATAAATAAAATCAATTATTATTATAAAATTATACATATAGAAAACTATTTAATATTTGCATTTTTTGAATAAAAAACTGTTATGAAACACTTCTTTAAAACTTGATTTAAATATCTTTAATAATGAAAAACCTAGTTAACATAATATGTATGCGCAGGATATTTTTGTGAATAAAATAATTTTTTCTATAGAAATATAGAAATATAATGCAATGTTTTATATTATATGGTAATAACAATTTAAAGTGTTAACTTAAAATAAGCCTTTCAAGCAAGATAATATAAAGTCATTCGCAGCAGCTTTTAGTAAGAAACTTTATTTTCTTACTATCTATCCTTGAAATTATATGCAAAATTTAAAGTTTTGAAATGAGCTATCATCGAACACTCCATGAATAATAGTTTAAATGTTATAAACTTGTTAATTAACTATACCGTTTTTTCTATTACGTCTTATCTGTAGTGAATTTTGATTGTTGTTAAATTATTTCATCAACAGTTTGATTTCATTTTACTTATTAGGCCCTTAAACTTAATTGACTAAGGTATAAGAAAACATTTAATTTGTACTTAAAATCCAAAATTAGCGGAGGAGAGGCAAAAAACTTTTTTTAAAGCAATTATAGTTTTTGAATGAAATTTTTCAGTTAGTTGGAATTTACCAATCATATTGATATTGCACACAAAAATAATAGACAGATTTTCAACTTTTTTTTTCATTTTTAACAACAATTTATTATAAACAATATTTTTTACTACTTATAACACTCGCTACTAATAATTTAACTAGTTTAACCAACAATTCAAATATTTGGTTGTGAATGAAGTTTTTTTGTTAAAAATTAATGTGTTTTGTTAAATATTCATTTGTTTGTTTTTTTTTCAGTAGAAGATTAATCTTCTTAGTTTAAAGTTATTTTATTACATTCTGATTCATGAGAGTGTAATGTAATCATCCAAATTTTCAATATCCGGTTTTTAACGGATCTTTCATTTCGGCACGCACAGTATCCGAAAATCATAAAATTTTATCGATTGTTGTTTGTCTGCTTGTATGTCTGTCTGTACGTATGGTTACATGAATGTTGTAGTCACGTTAAGTTTTAAAGGATTTGTTCAATCGAGTCAGCCTTTGAAATACTTCGTAAGGTTCCCAAAAGGAGGGTTAAGTTTGTTAAGCAGATGTTTCCAATAAAAATTTAAAAATGTAGAGCATTTTTAAAATTTGAAATTTTTTTTTTCAAACTTCAAAAAGTTTTGTCAAAGTTTCTTATAGAATAATGGAAGACTTGCAAATTATCCAAATGAAATTTTCCATTTTGATGAAAATTAGAAAAGTTATATACTTTTGAAAATTTTGAAAATGTTCAGAAAAATAGGAAAAAAATATTTTTTTGATAGATTAGGAAATTTCATTCAAATTTGTCACTAGTTATCAAATGTATTTAGAAAGTATGTCAGTTAAATTTTTCGATTAGACAAAAATTCAAAAAGTTCAAGCTTTTTCAAAATTTAAATAAAATTTTGTTATGAGTTTTATTAATTTTTGTTAAATTTTCTGGCACATGGAAAAAACACTTGGAAATGATCCAAATGACATTTTTAAATTCGATTACATTTCAAAAAGTAATTTGCTTTTTTAAGAAATATATTTCTTAAGAAAAGTAAATAAAATGCGCCGCGCGCGCAGTGCGCAATGAGAATATGCCCACGCCGCAGGCATATTTTTTAAAATGAAATTACTTGGTCAAAAGTTGAACAACTTTGTTAAAATTTAATTTTGTTGCTGCATTATTTTAGATAAAAAACATCTATTTGGTCAAAAATTCAATTTTTGTATTCTTTTTTTTATTTAAATTTTATATGTAACTATTTGATTCTTTTTGAAAAACTTACCTTAGTTGAAAAGCAAACTATTTACTCGAAACTTCATATATTTTGTTAAAAATTCAACTACTTGGTTCAAACTTAATCTACTTCCTTGAAAATGAAACATTCTATTTGGTCGAAAATTTGTATATTTTGTTGAAAATTCGTTATTTTTTTGGTTGAAAATTAATTTTTAGAATCGAAAATTGAACGATTCAATTTTTCGTGAAAAATTGATGTTTTCTTGGTAAAAAAAATCAATTCCTTCGTTGTATTCCAAATATTTTGTTGAAAATTTATCAGTTTTTGTTGAAAAATCATTATCTTTGAGTTGAAATTTTTTTATCTAAAAATTAACCTATTCCAGTTGAAGATTCGTTATTTTATTTAAAAATTCATGTCTTCAGTTGAAAATTCGTTATTTTTTAGCTGAAAGTTGATCTTGGAATTGAAATATTATCTACTCAATTTTTTATAAAAAATAATTCTTTTTAGCTGAACACTCAACTATTTGGTTAAAAATGTATCTTATTTAATTAAAAATTCAACCACTTTTTTGAAAATGTTGGTTGAAAATCCGCGTGAGTCTAGTTTAGGCAGGGTAATCCACCATTATTTCATGTACTCTAGAGTAATCCTATGCAATCCAGGGTAATCTTAGGTAATCCAGAGTTATTCTTTATATAGAGGTAATCCAGGGTAATACTTGCAGATTGGAGGGTTTCAGGATTTCATTAGGACTTCCTTGCGAACAATAATAAAAAAATTGCTGCCACCAATTTCTTCTAGCAAATGTCCTTTTTTCGCCTAATTTGACTGTGCTAGAAAGAACGCTGCAGCAGCAGAATTATAAATGAGAACGAGTCCAGCAAAATTCGTCTATAGGCACATTAATCTAGTTTTTGTTCAGTGAGCGTAATAACCTTCGGATCCGTAGCCTGAAACTCTGGGGTGGCAGGGTGCCCTAAAAGGGCTCTGGGACAAGGGAAATCTTCCCTTCTGTGTTGATCGTCCATGATGCAGGAATTGCGGCGCCAAGCTAATAGCATGCCACGAAATCGAACTTGGTCCTCCAATACCAATGGTTGGTGCTGCAAAAGATTTAAAGAGGGCATAAAAAATAAACTGTGTCGCGCTTCGAATCTACCTCGATCCAATGGAACAGTTCCAATGGTCATGGAAAAGCACTCTCACCTACCCTTGACTTTTAATGGGAAGAAGGAATGACCCTGAAATTTCCTGTATCTACAGATTCCAGAATTTTGTAAAGCATTTTAAATAAACAAACGTGTAAATATGTCTAGAGGATTTTTTAATTTTTTTTAAACAATAATTTAAACAAATAAATGTTCATTACCATTTTATGAAATGTGTAAAACTACAGTAAACTCTACGACTCTTCTCTAAGACACTTCTCGTTTTCCGATTTCCCTTTCGTTCGCTCGGCCCCACTCCTTGCCTCATTTCACCCACAGAGATGCACTCCGAACAAGGCAGCATACCTTTTGTTCTGTCAAACTGTTTACCAAATACCTGACCTATAGTGTGACATTTTTTTAAAATGGAATTTCAATGGAGCCGCCAACAAAAATACGTAAAAAAGTGAATGGCTCACTACTGGAACATTTGAAAACGAAATTTTTGGGTGCTTAACTTCATAAAATTACTCATTTGGAATCCTGAAATTTTCATATTGTCTCGTTTTCGAAAAATTACTCAAAAAATTTCAAACTTAGCATCGGCAATTATTCTTGAAATTTCAGAAATTTGCGTCCTGATATTAACAATTATCTTCTTCAAGATCCAATTAGATTGAAATTTCCAAATTTTAATTATGAATTTCGCGAAATTCATAATGAAATGAAGTGCCCCCCCCCCAAAAAAAGGTTTTCATTTCGGCACCAATAAAGGGAAGGTTTCCTTTCACCGAACATCTTGACAAAGCTGTACGGCGCTTGAGAACGTTTGAATTCGCGCGCACGTCACGTGGCTCTCCCGTATCACAAGAGAGAGGGTATTCTGACACGTCGTGTTCGCTTTCCCTAAAGCCCCGAAAACGAGAAGTGTCGTAGAGTCTACTGTATTTTCGAACTTTTTCAAACGTGCAATACTATAACAAACTCGGTAACAACAAAAGCGTGTTCAATTTATTATTTTCACCCAATACATTTTCATTTTGACCTCCTACCCCCAATATCATTTTATTGTGCTCGAAAATGCTCAAAAATTCAAAATAGCAGTTTTATGTCAAAATCATGCTAAAGACAATATTTCTAGATTTTTTTCAACGTTAACTATTTTATTCGATGAGTGATAAGTTTCCAAGTATTTCCTAACAAATTTCAAATTGCTTAAGCAATTACGCAGGCACGAAAAGATAAAAGCGTCATGTGCGGTGAATCTGATGTCAGATTCACTTCATCTGTGAAGCTGACGTTCTAGAAACTTTTTGTTAGGCTCAAATAAAAAACTGAATTGATTCAAGCCATACTAGAAGTTTGAAGAAGGTCAAATTCGCAAATTATGTTTTGTTTATAATTGGAAAACGGGCTAATTTAATAATAAAAAAATTAAAATAATAGGATTTTGAGAAATAAAACAAAAAATACAGAGTTTAATATAACTTTTACATAAAGCAGCTATTTTTTATTTTTTGGTGCATTTTCAGGACACAATACAAGACGTTGGCAGAAGGTCAAGTTTAAAGGTTATGGAGTTCTTCCTTAAGAATTCACTAAACATTAATTTACAAAAAGTTAATAAGAATTACTGCTAATTTCCATTTTTTCGTAAAACATTTCAAAAAATTTTAATTAGAATAACCCCACTAATTTTGGTAGAAAGAATATTCTTAAGTCGTCTTCTTCAACATATTTTTTCCGAATTAATCGGAGTTGGACGTCGTAGTTAAAAGAAAATTTCAATATATTAAGACAAACTACTGAGACAATTTTTGAAAAAATTTGGAAAAAATTGACCAAAAAACAGGTCAACATATTATTTTGAAATTCTAAAATTTTTTTTTAACCATGAAGTTCCGCTCTGATTAATTTTGGAAACAAATATGTTGAGATAGGCAACTTTAAAATACGTATTTAATCAAAAATTGCCGGTACAATTTTTTTCATTATTCTCACTTACCTTCATAACTTATATTTTGTTCATAATAATCAGTGCATCCGTTTACGAGAAAAATGCCTTTTATGAGTTTTCTTCCCCCGTAAAACTCCCAAAACAATTAAATTACAAAATTGGCTTTTGCAGGATTTTTTATTCATCAATACATTTTTAAATACCTTCAATTTACAGATTTTTTTTGAAAATTTAGGAAATTTAAATCAGACCAAAATCCAAATTAAAAATTCCATTTAACGTCCAATAATCAAATTGATGCAAAATCCTGTTAAATAAAACAAGAATCAAACGACCGAATTTGGACCACAACGAAATGTTTCTTTTTTCTTATAATTATTTCGCAAACACAAATTTCCCTGAATTTTTTATACAAAAAATAGTATGCTACTTCGGGTCGCTTCTGGCTCATCTTTACACTACTTTCCACACTTGTGGCACACCATTCTATTGTACTCTATCCTTCATATCATTTAATTGTGCACGCGCGAGTAAAAAAAAGTTTTTCACTTTGTTTAAACAATTTTCTAAATATTATAAATAGCGTATTTATTTTAAAAGTCAGTTTAAAAACCAAAACAAAAGTTAATTTGCCTGCAGAGATTTAATAGTATATTCGATTTTTCAAACAGTCTGTTATTTTTACATTCACATGCATGAAAGTGTAATGTAATCGTTCAAATTTTTGATCTCTGATTATTAACAGATCTTTACGTGATACTCAGAGAATCCGAAAATCATAACATTTTGTTGGTTTCTGTCTTTATACCTATCTGTATACCTGTCTGTATAAATGGTTACCTGAAGGTTGTAGCTACACTAACTTTTGAAGGATTTGTCCAATCCAGTCAGCCTTTGATACTCCTTTGATATTCCCAACCAAAATTTAAAAATTAAGAGCATTTTCAAAACTTAAAAAAACTTTTTATTTCAAATTTTAGAGAGTTTTGTCAACGTTTCTTATAGATGGGTTGTAATTCTCAGAAGCTTGAATCAGAGTTTTCACACTTGTTTGTATGCAATTAATATATTTATTTATAAACGTCGCAGAACGTTGTGGTTCGATTCCCAATGGAGTGAAGAAGGAGTAGGATTTTTTTTCAAGAAATAATTTTAATTTTAATTAAAAAATTATGTCGTTTTTAAAAAAGAATTGAAAACAAAACTTTAGGGTCGGAAAGAGGACGCTCTTAGGTTAAAGAGAGATCTTTTGTGGAACTACCCTTAAAAAGTACCAACCAGAAGCACCCTCTTCTTCCAGCTCGATAAGCCTCCGGCAAGACCCACTGTTTGACATATTCCGTGCCCTTCTGTTTTTGGTGCCCCACAAAATCAGAGCATGATACCAGCGTGTCTTATGAAACCGTAGATGTCTAGTCTAGAGGTCCTGACGGATATGTCAGCAGAAGCCGCAGGGATGCAACTTGGGTAACAGCAGGCGGCTATTAGTCAAGTCAAGTCAGAAATTCTACCCTCCCAATCGTTCGATTTATCTATTTTTTGATATTTTTTGTATCTTTGAACCTGGCGACATAACTTTAAAATTTCCACCCGAGCAGTGAATCGAATGGCAGCTCATTTATTTGCGAGATTTGCGTTTTGCTGTACTCAGCATCAGCGTTCTGTAAACAAGGGACGATTGGGAATTGGGATTGCCTCCACTCATAACAAACATCCTAACGAAACGAAGGCAAACAAAAAAAATAATTGATGTAAAAAAATGGATTATATTGTGGCTAATTAGTCTGTAAATTTAATTGAAAATTGACACGATTTTTGCTCTTTTGGGGTTTGAATGATGTTTTCTAAAGATCGGTGAATCCGAGATTCGTGGTAATGGAAATAGTGTGTACGGCCATATTGAAACGATCCATTCTGTCGATATAGAAGTTACGTATAGGAGCAAATTCTCAGATACATTTTTTGCATTTTAAACAAAAATCTAACCTTTTCGCTTCAAAAAAATTTAAGCTATTTTCAATGTTGGTAGTCCGCGAAACATCGGTTTGAGAAAATCTAACGCAAGTTTCAAGTTGAGAAAAATACATTTCGCGTTGAAAGCTACAGAGATTTTCATTATAAATGGTTACTTGTGTCAAAATTTGTCAAGTGGGCCACTTTTTTTATAGTTTATGATTTTTCTTCGGGAATGCACGATAAGTTAGAGTTTTACATAAATAAAATAGCCCTAAAACATTTTTGCAATATTTTCATTTTTTGAGTCGTTATTGACATTTAACTTTTTTAGCATTGGTCTCGTAATTAATTTTTTTCTCTCGATCGGTACAAACAATCGCCATAATTTTTGACATGTTTCGTTAAATATGTTAATTCTATAAAATAAAAATCATTTTACTATTGTTGCATAAATATTGATGAAATTAGTAACAATTTTTATGAACAAATAGAATTCGTTCTAACTTCTAAATTGATTTCAATGCTTTAGGTGACTAATTACCATAGCTCGTTTAATTACGAAGATTTTGGTAAAAAAAATTAAGGAACTCGCATATCATCAAAAGTTGTGCATGTTTTCGTGTTGACGTTCCGCGCTCCATGTCGCGCGACGTACGATACTCACGACGTTGAAGTTTGCTACAGATATGGATTTCAAAGTTGTGAAAGCAATTTTTAAAAAACTAAGAGTCATAGTAAAAAAGTAAAAACACCTCTGGATTCGTCTCGGAAATATCAGGATGGGCATTTTTTTGTTTTCTTGTAACTCCCTTTTAAAAAAAAATTAGAGCATTTGTTGTTCAGCGCACTATTGCTCCGTGCTCATAAATATGAATTACAAAGTAAAAAAACTAAGAGTCATGTCAAAAAAGTAAAAGCACTTCTGGATTCGTTTCGGGAATATCTCGGTGTCCATTTTTTTTACTTAAACAATTTGTTAAACAATTACGCAATTTTTTTTCTGCAACTCTTATAAACAAAGTATGGATGGGATCGAAAAACCAAGTGCAGCATTGCATTCCTCACGAAAATATCTAGATATGCATTTTTTTGGAAACCCGTTTTTTAAACAATTAGAGCTTTTCTTGTTTAGCATACTGTTGCTTCGTGCCTGTAGATATGGATTTCAAAGTAAAAAAAACTAAGAGTCATGTCAAAAAAGTAAAAACACCTCTGGATTTGTCTCGGAAATATCTCGGTGTGCATTTTTTGTTTAAAAAATTTGTTAAACAATTACGCCATTTGTTATATTTCTGCAATTGTTATAAACAAAGTATGAATCGAATCAAAAAACGACTCAAAAAATTCAAACTTTGCAAAAATGTTTTAGGGCCATTTTATTTATATAAAACGCTAACTCATCACGCATTCCCGAAGAAAAATCACAACCTATAAAAAAGTGGCCCACTTGACAAATTTTGACATTTATGCTGAAAATAAATAAAGTCGATAATTATAAAAATGTATTTCGGAATAACAGATATCAATGAGTTTTTGTTATTATCGACAAAGATTGAGAACATCGCCTATTTGATAGATTTCCACACAAAATTTTAGGAGTGAAGCGCAGAAACTTAACTTGATGAAATTACCGACAAATTAAAAAAGTCCTCTAGGTTAAATAGTAAAACTTATAATAGACGGAAATTCTAATTATGCAAGTAAATGTTTTTCAAACTGGATTTCTATCGGATTATAATATTCATAATTGAATAATTTAACAAAACGCATTCATTATTTTAAAACGAAAAAGTAACGTATGCAGAATTTAACTGAATTTTAATTTGCAAAAATACTACAAGTAATCAAAAATTTTTTTTTAAATATTGACACTAACCATATCTAACCTACTTTTCTGGAAATGTGAGAAATATAAAGACAAGTTACTTTTTTCGGTAATTAAGATTCTGTTTTGATGAGTTGAAGCCGTTTGTCAAAAAAGGGCCTAAGCAGGGTTTTCACAAAAATCAAAATAAATGCGGAAAAAGGGAAGATTACATGTCCTCTACTCAATTCTAAAATAAAAAGTACATTAATAATCTCTATACCTATTTCTAAATTGATTAAAAATTATGATGATTGTGGAAAAGGGATATGAGTAATTTTTAAAATGTCCGCTGATGTTAGATGTTAAAATATGGCTGAAGATAAGCGGCATGCCTAATCAAAGAGTTACAAAGAATTCCAACCCCGTGAAATAACAATAATTATACAAAATTTGAAATAATAATGAATCAGAAGACACTTTAGCAACGGAAAATACGAGCTAAATCATGACTTGTATCTCATTGTAGAAAACGGATTTAACTATGTATATGATAAAAACAAATAAAGTTTTTTTTATGGTCGTATGTAGTAAAGAGGTTTAAATAGGGTTGAGAGGTTAAGTATTATTTACCTTTTCATATACAGCTTTAAAATGAAGAGTCTGAAGTCAAAAACAGAGGAAAATCACTCATAAATAAAGACCATGCGATACTATGGTTAATTTTTTAAAAAGATATATAAAATATGCATCGTGAGAAAGGGGTCTTAGACCTATAGCTTAACCTTTTAATTGTTCCTTAACGGACTGTCTATATTATACGCCTTTTCACCCTTTCTATTTTTCATGCTACCTAATTATGTACTTCTACTTTCTTTCATACTGATCAACACCAATTGGTAAAAAAGTTTATTGCTCCCTTGAAAATCGATTTGCATTTTCTTCTCTGCTTTTGTTTTGATTTTATCTTTACTTTCCTCTTTTTGTATCTGTAATAATTTTCAAGCCTATTTCTCTCCTTATTGCTAAGGCCTGTAATGCTCATCTTTCTTAGTTCTGCTTGCTTCTTTTCGTGGACAGCTTCGCGGATTTCCTTATTCCATCACACATCACCAGACATTCTTCCTAAAACCGCAATACCACACACTTTAGTCACACTCCTGACAATGATATCGCGGAGCATAGTCCATGCGCTCTTTATATCTTTATCGTGTACTAACAAGTCCCCTAGTTGCCCCATCTATGCGTTCGTATATCCCATTCTGAAGATCTATTTGCACTTCCGGTTTCTGTCAATTCTCAATCTTGATTAGCGCCTGTATCATCTTTTTGGTTCTCTTTCTTCTTCATCTTTCACTCAAGTTCATTTTTCAGTTTTACATTCAGAACCCCTTATAATCCTTGTCAACAAATATAATCTCCATTATAAAATCCTTATATTATAAAAAACACTCTAAATTTTATTCGTTTAATAAGAAGAGACAAAGTTTGCTGTATTAAATGCTTTTTTAAAAAGCAAATTAACCCCGCTTCCAGTTGTCTTTGACGCATATTCATAATAATAATAGGTTGAGCAAATGTTGGAAGTATCATCCCGTATTGAAAATCGGAAATCGTTATATTTGACCCCCAGTTACAAATTCCAAATATAACGGAAACTGGAATAAAAAAAGTGGGTCACTTCAATAGGGACATACACAAATATTTAATTTTGCATTATTTTTAAAGTTCAATATTTTAGATTCCCTTAATAAATTTGGATGTTAAAATATGCTAACAAAATTACTGCATCCGCAAACATATACAACTTCTAAAAATTTTGTATATCTATTGAATATTTCATAAGCTCTAGAAAAAAGTTGTACTGTCCTTATCTACGTTTATTAAAATTCCTTTAAAGGCGAATGATCAGTAAGGATAGTTTTTGCCCGGGAATAAAATAATAACTTTCTTTATCGTGATGAAAATGCAAAAAAATTTGAACCAGACATTTTTTGACGAAAGGACCGCTAAATTAAAAGAATTTTTGAGAGGTACAAAAAAATGAAAACTGTGAAAGGGCTTTCTTGAATCAAAATCTTTCAAATTGAAAAAAAACGTTCCTACGTGAAAATTTTTTTCGATTTAAAGAATTGAGGCGAAACTGATTTATAGTTTTTAATATAATGACATTATTATACTTTTGAAATTCGAAGAATTATTTAACTGTTTAGAACATATTATGACACATTAAATTTAAGCTTAAATGCTGGTATAATTATTAGTCATTGAGGTTTTTATTAAATCAATGAATGCTTAGAGCACATGGCTACAAAACTCATATTAACGTTATACAATCACGTTTATCTTTCTACACGCATATAATATATTTTCAAATTAATATGATATAAAAGCTTAATATCAATCGAATATTTTCCAATCAATAAAATCAATACAAATATGATTCGAACGTTGCGATAATCCCCTGACGCCTACATACATTTATATTTTTTGTACTTCTATAGTTAAAGTAAAATTTGAATCAAATGCATATCCATAATGAATTCATAATAAAGACACAGAAAAAACTAAGAATAAAATTTGTTGCAGAAATTTGTTAGAGCGATAAAGTTTTGTTTAGCCAACTTCGCGTATTTCAAGAAACATGTGTTTGTCATGAAATCAACAAAAAAAGGTTTAACCGATATTTGTGTAAAGTTTGTTCTGTGAAGTTAATTTTTGTTGCAGAGAATCTATCGTCGGAAATCTATGTAAAGTTTATCTTCTGATTTTTTTCTGTGGAGGGCACTTCGATTAAATTACATTTGTTGTTTCTAATGATACATAAATTGCTAAAATGACGGCATATGCTCTTTTGGTGAATTTAATAAGATGACCACTACAAACTATTCAGTTAATGTTATTTTTATTATTAATTAATTGATTTATTTATTCATGGCTAACTTACATTATGGAAAATTTGTCATAAATTTTGGCAAAGCAACGTCGCTTGACAACTTAGGGCAGTATGACAAATATATGAGTCCTGTTTCACGAGTGATTTGTTAGTTTAGACAGTTTGTTAATAGATAGTTGAAAAATTTTATCACTTTCAATAATTAAATTAATTTTTTATGAAAAAACATTTTTTTAAGGAACTGATAATATTCGTGTATGAATAACATTATCTAATTTGATAATTCAGTAACTCAGTATAATAAAGTTGAGTGTATTTAGATGTAATATTTTATAAATTGTACTCATTCATTTAAATCTTATCATCTTAGCATACACATTTCGTGAGAAAGAATGCCTAATGTTTTAAAGCCCGATGTAAATGAATGAATCGAAAATAGAGAGAGTTAACTTTTATTTAAAATTTTGTGAAATATAACCTTTCGGCTCGATCGGAAAATGGCGGAATCACTCGAGGAGCATCCTCAAACGAAACTATATGAAACATCAAGAATAATGATTTCGTAGTTTGCTATGCGTCTCAGGTAAAAAAATATCGGTAAAAGAATATCATTTTTTCATAGTGTTATTTCTTCAAATGGAGATTTGGATATTTCGTATTTAAAATACTACTTTGTCGTCTTTGCGTTTTAAATATTTGTATGATAATACTAAACTTCGGTACTGTAAATACGAATAAATGTAATAAAACCTCGGTATAATATTATACTAAATTCTAATTCAATTTTTTCATTTATTCTAACAAAAGTCTCTTAGTGCAGAAACATCAACTATTTAATTTAAAGCCAAGCTACTTTTAAAAAAATTAATTTCTTTTTTATTGAAGATTCATCATCTTAGTTGAAAATTGAACTGTTATGTAAAAAATATGTCTTTTTGGCTTGAGAATCTAACAATTTGGTAGAAAATATATTTTTTTGATGAAAATTTATATTCTTGATCAAAATTCATGTTTTTTGTTAAAAATTCAACTATCTTGTCCAAAAATCAATTTTTTTTAATTCAAACATTAACTCTTTTGGCGAAAACTCATATTTTCGGATTAAAAATTTAACTGCTTAGTAGTTGTAACTAATCTTTTATGGTACAAATTTAATCTTCTCGGTGAAAAATTTAATTATTTGTTTGAAAATTTAACTATTTGGTTAACAACTTACTTGCTGAATTTTTTGCTGAAAATTCATTCTTTTTTGGTTATAAATCTCGCGTTTATAAGTTGAAAATTCAAACTTAATTTTTTACTAGAAAATTAATTTTTTTAATTGAAAATTCATCTTTTTTGTTAAGGAATCAACTGTTTTGTTCAAAATTCGTCATTTTTTGTTGAAATAAACCGATTGAAAATTCTTTTTTTGTTGTTAAAAATCAATGTCTTTAATTAAAAATTCGACCATTCCATTCTGTGGTTAGCAAAATTCGTTTTAGTCAAATATAATTGACGTTTTGTCTTTTGGTGTAAAATTCTTTTTCGTTCAAAATTTAATTATTTTGTTGAAAATGTATTATATTTCGTCTTGAAATCTTAGAAATTTAAAGCGTTTTATATTTTATTCAATGTATAGTATCTACATTAATTTTAATTAAACGAATTTTTCCTCTATTATTACCTCGATTATTATCCTATAGTCGTGAAACATACCCATTTTCCCAGTGTTGAAAGAATTATTGGCTACGATATAATTTTTTTTAATGAGAGGGTGGGTAAAAATATCCCGAAATTGGAAACGCAGTTTATGAACGGCCCTTATCAATAGAATATCATGAACAATATAAATTGATAAACTAGTAGTTTTTCTTTCGTTTCTACATTGTGGAATATCTTTTTTATCGAATTCGCGAATTACATTTCTAAATATTCACATGTGCATTCCGTTACATCAGACAGTAGGTCAAAGAGATGAATTTCCGTTAAAATATTCCACCATCACGCAGCACAGAAATATGCGCTGCCTCTATTCAAAGAAGTTTCGATCAGTACCAGTGAAGGAAGGAAATATCAGCGAACTTGAGTATTCTCCTATCCACTGCACATCACTTTAGAATATTTTACATAAGCTGGAATTTATGTATTCGTGTTTGCGACAGTTGCTACACCTGTACCACCTTTTTCCTCCTATGTGTGGTTTACAAAAACCACCGGAAATTCAAACTACAGAGATGTTGATAAAACATTGTGTAGAATTATTCACTGCTTTCTTTTTTCTCTTTCAATGGAATATATTTTAATTTGTTTACATTTGTCTTCTAAAAGTAAGATAAATGTCCACGTGTTGTTGCTTGAAAACTGACAATAAGTGAATTACAAGAAATTTTCTAGAGTTCGGAACTATGAAGACAAAAATTCATCTAATGACAACTAGAAAAAATAAGGGATGTACATCACGGTCTGTCCGGAAAAACTTCGATCTTGTGCTATAACTTTGAGCTATGAAGTGAGAAGACCTTTTTTCAGAAAAATTTAATTTTTAAATTTAAAAATTTTATTTTCCATCTAGTCAGAAATGACGTTAAGTATTTTCTGTTATTCGGAGAGTCAACTTGATCGATAGTTTTGACTTCTATTTGCACAGATTGTGGAATGGCATTCACACTAATCTACAGTAAACACCTCTGATGAAAATACAGATTCCTTGAAACTAGCTGTTCTATTGTCAAAAAACGGAATTTTCTATTTAGAAGAGACCTCTTTGAGACTCTCAATAATGACGGAACGCACGAAACAAAGAGTGTGCATTAATTCTGCCAAAATCTTGGCCATCTTTGTTTGAAAACATTTGCTCTTATTTAAAAAGTGTAAGGTGATATGTTAAGGCGATTTAAAAAGTTGTATTTTAGTGGGGTGTGTCCCTCGCTCTGGAACGTTCTGATTTGTGGAAATGTTGCTACTGAGCCCTTCAACAGATCAGCTCACCTGCTCATTCATCGCAGCTTATTCAGAAATTTCTGGTGAAACACGGCCTTACACAACTTCAGCAGCCTCCATATAATCGTTTCCAGGATCCCTGTGATTTCTGGCTGTTTCCCAAATTAAAGTATCTTCTAAAAGGAAAACAATTCTAAGATGTACAGGAAATAAAACAGAATGCAACGAAGTATCTGATAGGTACTGTAATATATTTTTATGATGATAAAAACTGTGAACTATATAAACAATTTTTATAAACAAGTGCACATCTTAACCGCTTTTTATGAACAGGCATCACTATTGTGGAATCATTTAGAAATGTCTTGCCAAGCACTCGTTGCTGTCATATTTTGCAAATTTATGGAAGCTATTAATTCTTTGAACGGCAGTTAAGCCTAACCATGAAAAGTTAGCCAAATGGGCATTTACTTATCAACATTATTTATAAAATTACCAATTTTTTTCACTGTGAAGAATTAAACAGCAATAAAAATAATAGTTATTTATCAATTCAGAAGAGGATTGTATTTTGACTTATTTTTAAATTCATTTTATGTAAATTAATACTCGCAATAAAAGCTCAGAACATAGGCTCATTTGTAAAAGACTTAATTATACTGAAAAATGCCCAAATTTTCCTAAATATATATACTTCTGTGTATATAAGTTTTCTGCAAATAGCGGTACGTTTGACTGAAGATTGGAGATAATGGCTAGGTAACCTGTAAAAATCGCGTAGATCGTACACCTACAATCTCGATTTTTTCACTTCTCCGCGACGTTTCCGGTTCAACGCGTTGTAACGGGGGCTCGAGGGGTTGGTAGGAAAGAGTAGATTAGAGGTGGAAATTCCACACAAAAGCCAACTAACTGAATTTGACGGTCCGAGTTTTCGTTCGGTGCTTTCGTTGCTCCTCTTCTCTCATCCCTCTTCCCGCTGTTCTCTCCGTCCGGCTTGGAAAAGAGAAAGAATAAAAAAAGAGAAAGGATGGTAATCTCGAATTCGTCGACGTGTTTTCCCACAGAACACGAACAACTATGGCTCGTAATTTTGTTTCAACGTGCACCAAAGAATTAACTTTGTTTTTTCTGAAAGAGCTTGGAAAAATATAAAAAATTGCTTTCAAATTGACAATTGTTCTAAAGGTTCTAAAGAATTGAAACGAACTTTACCGCTCTATTATGAAGGGTGTGCAATTTTGGCTATTCCAGATCAATTTTTATTCGTATTTTAGAAAACTTTCATCAGAGAATTTAAGCTTAAATATTAAATTTTGTAACACTTAGGGTAAGGGAAACCCATTTTTTCATAATAACTTTGGGATTTCCTAATTGGTGAACCTAAATTTTCTATAAAACAAAAAATTCTGTTTTGAAACCCAGAGAACATCTTTTCTATAAAATATAATAATATATTCTGAGTTGAAAGTGTGTATGTATACGCTCCCCTGTAGGATAAAATGGTTTAAAATTTGCGAAATTAAAGGCCTTCAAATTCATAATTATCAAACTCAAAGCCGAAAACGTTCGTATTTAAGAAAGTTGAAAAAGTTTTAGTTTCAAGAAAGCTCGTTTTAATGGGCCCTGATCAATAGTATGCATAGCAATAGTGCACGTGGCAAACTCTACGTGCAAGCCCGACACGTGTGGAGGTAGGTTTTAAATTGTACACGTCAAGCTCACACGTTGAGCTGTACACGCCCTTAAGAACACATTTTTGAAACTATATACGTTGATATCCACACATCAATCCGTGCACTTCAAAAAACCAATTAATCCCATTAGTCAAATTGGTATATAACACATGGTGTTGAAATTGCAACTTCTTCGATGAACTTTGGCTTGCAAGGATTTATGGAACTTCACGAACACCAGCTGGAGCACGCATCGTTAATCTCTGATACAGGGTTGAAATTGAAACCTCCAGGTGTGATTCAGAAAGACCCACAATTTTCTGAAAATCCAAAGTTCGTCGAGTAAGTTTCAGTTTCAACATCTGGAGCAGCCTTAAACGAGAAGTGCTCCAGGGGATATTCAGGAAAATTAAATTATTCCTGTAAAATTAAATTTCCTCGAGGAAGTTCTGTTTTCTGATCCTAGAGCAATTTGCAACGACGCATGTTCCAGGTGATTTTTGAGAAGATCCAAACATTCCTGCAAAACCTAAGTTCCTTCAGGAAGTTGCAGTTTCAACACCTGGAGCAGCCTGAAATGACGGGTGCTCCAGGTAATGTTCTGAAAGATGCAATAATTCCTGCTAAACGAAATTTCCTCGAAGGAGTTCTGTTTTCCACATTCAGAGTTGGGAAGAAGTGCACATAATGCCTAAAAAGAATTTATTAAAGTTGGAAGTGACACTAATGGTTTTTGATAAACTAAGCACAAGTTATGATTGTTGGAAAAGGCGTTAATGAAGTTTAGGTAACTTAGAGCAATTTGTGATCGCTGGACAGGCTCTGGTGGTTCCTAAGTGTTTTAGTACAATTTCTCGAAGATGACAGATGCGTAAGTGGTATTTAGATGCCTTAGGAGAACTTATGATAGTTGGGTAGGGTTTTGGGATTTTCGTTTGCTTTGCGACAATTCATGATTGTTTCATGATTTCATGATTTGAAGTTTCTGTGGTACTTTAAGGCAGTTGATTGAAAGTGAACAGGGTTTTAGTAGTTTTTGGTTACCTTAGGACAATTTTTTGAGGATGGGCAGAGTGTTTGTGGTTATTAGGAGCTCTGGGACAATGTATGATTTTTAGACAGGGCGTTATTGATTTTTGAGTTCATTAGAACAATTGATTCAGGTCAAACAGGGTCTTAGTGGTTTTGGGTTACCTAAGGACAAATTATGATTATTTTGTACGGCGTGGATCGGTTTTGGGTGCCTCAGAACAATTGATTAAAGTTAAACAGAGATTTAGCGGTATTTGATTTCCTAAGGACAATTTATGATTGTTAGGCATGAGATTGGTGTTCGTTGGGATGCTTTGGAGCAATTTATGATTATTAGATAAGCCTTTCATCATTTGCGGTTGCCTTAGGACAATTTATTGATGCTGGACAGGGTATTACTGGCACTTCGGTATCTTTGGACAATTTATGATTGTTGTGTAAAGCTTTAATGGTTCATTGGTGCCTAAAAACAATTGACAAAAGCTGGACATTCAATTCCGGTTTAAAGGTATGAAAAGAAAAAATGTATATAGTTTTGTATATCAAAATGAAAATTAATTATATACCCTCTACTTCCATAAGCTTAAAGTCTTCAGGGCTTTAATGGCAGGAGGTTGTGATAAACAAAATTGTCTTGGTTGAAAGATAAAATATTATTTTGATCCCAATAAATATTCTATTCTTGTCGTTAAAAAGATAGTGACTAGTATAAATTTTGGAAGATACCACAAAATATACATTTTCAAACCAAAAGGACGAATTTCCAACAAAATTGTTGAAAAATGGTGAAACTGCATGAAAGGTCGATCGCCTTCGATTTGGATCAATTTCACATATTTGAGGTATTTTTTGATGCTGAAAATGAACAAGGAATTAGTAATTTCCTATCTAAAATATCCATATTCACCCCAAAATGGAATTTGTACATTTTCAGCAAAAAGAAATTAATCTTTAACAAAAGAAAATTCGAATTACAGTACAAATCTTCTATAGCGCCGATTTTGGGACTGACGGCGGGTAAGAACTATTTCATTATAGGCTGCTCCGCTTTGTTTTTTTCATGTCTGAGTGCTCGCCTGAGTGACAACCGCAGACCCAGCGAACCAAGCGCAGCTCCTATTACACCTACCTGCGGCGCGGCGTCAATTCTCGAAAGGGCTATAGAAAGGAGGGCTATTGGAGAGCTTCACTTTATTAGCCAAATAGCTGAAGTTTCAAAGACACAAATCTAAGATAGGAGAGAGAGTAATCCACGGAAACTCAATAGACTTAATAAACTCATTAAAACCGAAGGAAGAAAAATTTCTGGAGTTTTGAAAGGGAGAGTAAGAGGAAAGCAAAGAGAGAGCGACAGAGAAATAGGAAGAATGCGTTAGTAAGCATACTCGTCCTGAAACACAGATGAATATTGTATTCGACTCGTAGTGGTTATTGTTTTTCATTCGTGGCTTGTAACAAATTAGAAAGAGTGATGGAGGTCCCAGTGTGCCCAAATAGAATTTTTAAAAATTGGGGGGCACTGGCACATTTTGGGTGCCAAAAAGCAAGACAGGTATATACATATTTTAGGTCGCGCCATTACCCCTTGCACATCTATAGGCTATTTACAAAAGTTCAAAAGGGAATTGGTGGTCCTTGCTTGCATTGGGATAATTTATGATTATTTGACAGGGCATTGGCGATGTTTGGTTTTCTTTAATAACTTATTGAAGTTGCACAAGGAGCTACTGGTTTTTGGTTACTTGACGACAATTTATGACTGTTGAACAGGACTCTGGTAGTTCTCGGGTGACTTAGGATAATTGATTAAAAATGAACAATGCTTTAGTGGTATTTGGTTGCCTAAGGATAACTTATGATTGTTGGATAGGGTTTTGATGTTTAATAAGTGCTTTAAGACAATGTAAAATTGTTCGACATGGATTCGTTGGTTTTAATGTGCCTTCCTACAATTTATTACATTTGGACGAAGCGTTAGTGATTTTTTGGTCACCTGAGGACAAACTATGATTGTTGGAGATGGCCTTGTTGTTTCTTAGTTAACTTGGCACAATTCATGAGTATTGGACCGGGAGTTCGTGATTATTGGGTACCTTAGGAAAATTGATTAAAGTTAAACAGGGCTTTAGTGGTGTTTGGTTACCTAAGGACAATTTATTGAGCTTGGACATGGGGTTGTAATTCTTAAGTGCTTTGGTAAATGTATGATTGTTCCATAATTCTTGGGTTCTTTTTGTTGCTTGAAGACAATTTCTGGTCGTAGGACAGGACGTTAGTAATTCTTGGATAACATGGGGCACTATATGATTGGTAAATGGATAGGTGGTGCTACTTGAGTGGTTTAGTTGATTTATATTGTTATACATGTCGTTGTTGATTCTTGGGTGCCAAAAGAAAATTAATTGTAGTTAGACAGGGCGGTAGAGACTTTTCGTTTCTCAAGGACAATTTATGCTTGTTGGACAGGGCTTTGGTTCTTGGTGACTTAGGACAATTCTTGATTGTTATACAGTGCGATGGTCATTGCTGGTTGCCTAAGCACAATTGATTAAAATAAATAGGGCATTCGTGGTTTCTAGTTACCTAAAGATAATTTATGATTATTGTTGGACAGGACGTTAGTGATTCTGAGGTACCGTATGACAATTTGTTGAGGATCAACTTAGCGTTAGTGGTTTCTGGTTACCTTAAAACATTTTATGATTGTTGGACAGATCGCGGGTGGGTTTTCAATGCTTTATTATATTTATGGATCTTGACAGGGCATTGGCGATAATTATTTATTAATGTTTAACAGTGCGTTAGTGGTATTTAATTGCTTAAAGGGAATTTATTATTTTTTGACAGGGCTTTGGTGTTTATTGGGTGATTTAGAAAAATGTATGCTGATTAGCTAAGTCTTTAGTTATTTGGCTTGACTTCGAACAAATATGAAAAGAGAAAATAGATATAGTTTTGTATGTTAAAATAAACATTAACTATAAGTTACTCTAGCTTAACAAGCTCGAATTCACAGGAGCTTGTGACAATCTAAATTTTCTTGACTAAAAGATAAAAAGTTATCATGATTCTTCTCCTTAAAAAAGATAATGACTAGTGTAAATGTTGAGAATATTTTTTAGCTAGTCTCTTAGTAACATATCCAGGTTTTTATTATTTCTGGAAAATGTGGACTGTGATGGGTATTGTCTACTTCGCTTTAGCTATGTTCACTAAACCTGTTGGTAAATATAATTCTGCTTATAATTGAGACCGTTTTTTTAATCCTAGCACATGCATCAGCTGAAACTAAAACAAAAGAAAATTTCTCCCAGCGAACTGGGCTGTATAGATCTAATTGAATAAATTAACTAATTCAATCAGCGAAGAGTGATCCAAAAGAGCGTAGTAATGAATGACTAACTTAATTAGACAAGAAATTTACTAATTCGTTTGCAGAAAAATAATTTTTTATTTGAAGTCTGAATTTATATTACATTTTTGAACATTTATCAAAAGATGGTTTAAGATATGCGATACGTGGCAAATAGAAGTTTTACGAAAGAAGACGATAATTTTACATTTTTAAACTTATGCAAACAATGACAATAAAATATGAACCTGGTAAACAGGTTACGTCACTTTCGTGAACAAACATTTTTGATCCAACTGATTATTGTATTATTTAAATTATGGTCGCCAGTCTCCGAAAAATTCTTGAGTACGGCAGGAATGATATTCAACTTTAGAAGGGGCAGAAATAGTACCAATAATTGAGTACCTATAATTAGGAAAACTTATTTTGTCTCGAGATTTCTATAATCGGGTTGATTCTTTTGTTCTCTTTTTAATGAAAAATCTTTCAAAAATTCAACTCCTTTGCTAAACATTTATTTGCTTCGTACTTGATTGAAAAAAAAATTTTTAAGTTTCAAACAAACAGATGAGTGTTCAATCAAAATCATAAATCTCTAATCAAAGGAATAAATGTCCGATTAAAATAGTTTAGGTTTTAAACAGCAGTAGATTTTCTAACCAAAAAGCTTATTTTTTATACAAGTAGACTGAATTTCTATAAATTAAATAAATTACCAACAAAATACATGACTGCCCAATCAATTGATTAGATTTTCAAACAAGAAATATGAATTTCTAATGAAAAATAGAATAGCTAAATTCACAGTTCAAAAGTTTATTTTGAATCAATAGTAAAAAAGTAACAAAATAGTCAACGTTTTAATAAAGGAGGTGAGACTTCCATAAAAGTAATATATTTTCAGCATATCAGTTGAATTTTAAAAGATTTAATTAAATTTTTGACAAAAACATATGAAATTTATCAATATAGTAGAATTCTTTAACAAAAAAGTGTAAAAAATCACTGAAAATAGCGTTACATGGTATTTGGACAATTCCACAAGTAACTAAGTGAAAGGCACATTTTGATTTAGTGATGGTAACGATAACTAGTGCCTTTTAAAAGATAACTCAAACATCCGCAATATTTTATTTTTTCAGAATTAACTTGGCGTCGCCATCTTAGTTCTGCAGTTCATCCTCAAATTGAGATTAGAATTGGCGCTATCGAAATTCCAGTATTTATGCAACAAGGTTTGCAAACACCAACAGACTTATGCGAGGTGGGATTAGATAAGAATCACGAGTACGTACTTGGATTAATCTTGAATGAATGTTTGTTTCCATTCCTAGTTCCTATACCAAATAGCAACAACGAAAACGTTGTCTTTAAAAGAGTTAAATTACACTTACATTCAAAGATTGTAGACGAAGTTGTGCAAATACCGGAAAATGATTCTTTAAATAATCAATTTTTTATTAGATTCGGGTCAAGAAACAGGTTTGCTGGTCTGTTTGTATAAGAATTCAAAGTAAGTCTGCCTAGGAAAGGGAACCCATTTTTTAACCGTTAAATATGAAAATGCGGTCCCATAGACCGCGCCGTGCTTCTTATATGTGATTCATTTTCACCACAGGCTTAACAGATTGTGAATAATAAAAGCTTATGAAAATATACTGTGTATTTTTTCAGAACAACTTAAAAAATTTCAAGACTTAGCATCTATCCTCATTCTTTGACTCTAGAAGCGGATGACCTGACGCGGCTGAAAAGACAGTTTGAAATTTGACAAAACTCTGATCTTGGGATCAGTGTCGTGCGTTCTTTCATTAACTACTGCGGAGTCCCTGGTATTGAAAATTTCTTAGTTCTATACATAACTTTCTTCGTTTCGTCAGCAGTAATTACTGGACCCTCTTCGTCTGAATCTTGCAAAATTTTGCCTTTGGAAAAAGTTACGAAAGAATGATACTCGTATATCTAAAGCGTCATCATTTAGCAGATAAGTATATGCATGTAACATATTCTTGCTATTAGAAAATTTGAATCTTTTCTCGAATAAATGGATTTTCAGCGGCACATGAGGTTTTATTATACAGGCGGGAAGGGTGCTTAGGAAAGCTGAAATTTTCCAGAATCCAGCTTACTCACCGTTCAAGGTTCTATTTGGCTGTTCAAAGAGATATTATTTTTTGTGTTCAGTGATTTTTAATAGTCAACAGTTTACACTTGTATAGAGTGTGATTTGCTTTCCTTAAATTTCGAAAAAGTGCGCTAACTTTTGAAGTAAACTATTTATTTGATGTTATGTAGCTAATTACAAACTGAACTTTTGCTGTACGCCGTCTCACCGTTTTAATTTTAAACCGATGCACAGTGGCCGATATCCCGAAAAAGCTGGCCAAAAGTCAAAAAATGATAGGAATTACACGAAACTTCGCAATATTATGTTTTTGAGGTCGCTGATCACGAATATGTAATTTATTTTTCAAAATTCGAAATGGCCGATCCAAAATGGCGGACTTCTACTACTCAAAACAATTCCATTTTAACAATATTTTGTATGCTTTAGTTTTTGAGGTCGCTGATTACGAATATGACATTTTTTTCTAAATATAAAAATGGCGGATTTGTACTACTTAAATAATTTTGATTTCAATAAAATTTCGTATGATTCATTTTTTGAGGACACTAATGACGAATCAGACTTTTTTTCTGATTTATACCGGCAACATAAAAATGTTTAACGTTTACTGAGTCTAATTCTGAAACGAGAAAAAGAGTACACAGCTTTCTAGTAAATTTATTGTTCCTGTCTGAAAAATAATGTTTTTGCAACAAGGAGAGACCAGTATTTGTCTGCGGAATCGAAGCTGACACTACCGGTGCTTGAGTGTACCTCAGTACTGGTAATAAGAACAGGAGACAACAATTTGATAGCTTCTGATGACAATTTTTTTTTCGGTGGAATCAATCTCAAGCTCGAAATAAGCGCGTCAGAGTGTAAATTTCATAATTTTTGTTAAAATATTTCAACCCTGCATTAAAAATAAGAAAAGTTACCACCACTTATGAGTTTTACATGAATTGGAAAACGGTACAGTTTTTGAGCGTACAAGTTTGGCTACACAAACCTTCTTCCGGAGATTCCATTTCTGGGTTAGAACAATTATTCAAGAAGTGAAATTACATATTATGTGGGCGTTTATTCGCCAGTCTAGTGACGTACCGAGAGTTTTAATGACTACCAATCACTAAGTCTTAGATATTACACAGTTTATCACAATTTCGTCGGTATAAATTGACTATGGTGTTACGCATTGAATGTCTAATGACAACTGAATGGAAAAATGCATTTCTGATTGTTGTGTGGAAAACAAAAGACACTTAACTCCTCGACACGTCAGACTGATCCGTATTCGCAGCAGAAATATTTTGGAGAATTTCATTAAGAATTTGATAGTGAAAAATATCTGGTTCGTTATTAAAGACCAAAAATCTGAAGCTTATGAAATTGTTTTACATCCTAATATTATGATTTGTACAAGTCTACTTTTTTTAATCAGCCAACTTGTATTTTGAAAAAAAGTTAGATTTGTAATCAGTGACCTGAAAAAATGCCAGTTTCGATTTTTAAATGAACAGTATCAACTCGTAATCTGCAACTTCCAAAACAAATGTGTACAGATTTGTATATTCTAATCATATACCGATAGTTGTCCAGCTTTCCCGGGAAATCGTACTCGATGCAGTGAGTGCGGCTAGCTAGCGCACCGGTCAGCTTCAGTCCTCAAGATTTAAAATTATGTTTCATAAAATATCGCAAATTATCGCAGCTGCTATTATCGTAAAATAAAAGAAAATACTTTCTTTTACATAATAAAAATGATCTTATCGTGGACCTCCGCGGAACTTCTAACTATTTTCATGGATTTTTATAAAATGTCAACAAGAAAAAACTTGAAGTGCATGACTGTGTTTAAAAAAAGCTTTTACACAGCAAAACTTTAGTAGGTGAAAAAACCACATATAATATACTGTCTATACCTTCGGAAACACCCGTTATTGAACGCGATCTGAAAACAGTGACTAGAAACGCTGTTATCACTTTCAAAACGACGCAGTACAAATCCAGGTTTAAGTAGCGTGACAGATGATTGGTCCAAGAGTGTCACTTTGACCTGCTCTAATGCTGAATGCCTTACTAGTACATTACTGTTATTTTGCCAAAATGTGTAGAGAACACTTCTTTATAATTATTGTCGCTAAGCAGAAATTCCGCCTTCTTGTAAACTATACAGTTCTGAATCCAAGGATTGACATCATCAGAGCGCCAATCAGAGAGAGAGAGAGAGAGAGCAGTATCGGCTTCAAGTAATTTTTCCATCCTGAGAAAGACTTTTCGGTGGTTTTTTGAACTCGCAGATCTCATGTTGGCAATATGGTCTGTCCGCAAAGATGGTTTTGCTGGAACGGGTATTATGTTTGCTTGAGAATGTTGCTTTTCTTATTGTTGATATGGTACAAACATACTCCGACTTTATATTGAACCATCGTTCATGTAACCACAGCAAGTATCCTCTTCGTACCGATGAGCTTCCATGTCAACACGTAAGTATGTCCCTCCTCAGTTGATTCAACCATTTGGTATGATGTGCTCGAAGTATACGAAGTATATGTGATCCCGGTTTTTCGGCATAGCTATGCACGAATTCAAATAATTGATGAGATGAGGATGTGATAATTTAATACGATGCTTAAAACCTTTTGCCATGGTATGGTAGGTTGAAGATTAGGATCATGGTGTATTTTGGAGTTCATCTTTACCTCAGGCTTTAGATAGTTACAGCCTAATATGCCGAAGTCATTTATTATTTTTGTTATTAGTTAATGTCTCAGGCTTAAGATAGAATTTTATTTTTGAATAGTGTGCACGGGGCTGTCCCAGTATATATGACCTGTCATATACACATTTTCGTAATGCAATCAAGTGATTTGATAAAAGCAGTGTGCCAAGTTAGGCAAATTGAGGAGAACCGGATTTTTACCCCATAATTAACGGATTGATTTTCAGTCAAGAACTTCAAGAAATGTACCTCCAACGTGAAGCCTGAGCGCCTAACAAACCGAGCCACGGATTATTTTTATTGTTGTTGAACTTTTTCTCGGGTGAGCCCGGTTTTTCTTCATAGGAACGGACTAAGTAAAGTGACTAATGAAATGAGGATGTTATAAGTTAATTTAATACGGATTGAAATCTGTTGCGATGATGTCATGATGTTGTAGGTACAAAATTAGGAGAATGGTAAAGTTTGGCGTTCGTCTTTTACCGCAGTTATACTTAAACATCGGATACTTTCTTAGAACAACCATCTGCCACTTCACATTTTACTAAACGCTTGCTTCCTTATGGTCGAGAAAGTTTTTTACACTACAAAAGGTGTTTAATAAAACGGCTCTCTAAGCTGCTTCACATTCCTCCATATTGTTTTTGCTTTATTCTTTAGCTCACTATACTTATGGATGTTGGTTGCATAGGTTGTCTGCACATTTCTTTTAAGTGGGCAAGCTATGTTGATGATGTAGATTTGACCACCTCTTTTTTCGAATCACGATGTCATGTCGAATGGCTCGGACTTAATGATCCGCTACATCCTTATGTCTGTACGTATATTCTCTTTGAAACATTACTCCACAAACATCAATAATGTGCTCCATGCATTCGTTGGTATCTCCTCATATTCGGCACCAGTCAACCACGTCTTGATGTAACACGTGTTTGCAAAAATTTCTGGTCTTCCGTTTCTGGATACAGGACGCTCTTTCTCAGTCAAATATTGGATGCCTCACTATCCACTTTATGTTGATCTTAAGTTTTGAGGTGCTCGCCGCGGATGGATTTCTGTCTCAAATCCGTTTTTAATTCCTCCACGGTTTCTGCCTTGATATTTAAGGCCTCCTCTAAAGACAAGCTCAAGGGCGAGTAGTCAAGATCCTCTTCTAACGACGCATTACTGTGAGGCATTCGGTGCTTCTTCATTTCTACGCGAAGATATTGTTTAACTTTTTAATGTCGGCTTTAGTCCATTTGATGAGCCCAAAGGAGTATGTGAGGACAGGAATTCAAAAATATTTATATGACTCACTTGCAGCCATTGTCTCGATTTGATCTTCGTACTCGTTCTCTAACTCTGCGATCCCCAATTCACCTTTGGTTAAATTCACTTTTCTGCATTTATCTAGTCTGAACTCCATGTGGATATCATTGGAAAACTGCTTTGTGACATCGATCAATTGCTGCAGATTCTGGTCTGAAAATACCTCCCCAACGCAGGATGCACATTCGTCAGGTACTTCTAAATATGTGTAAAAATAGTTACTATGTGTAAAGTCACATTTTCCTGGCGCAGTACTAATAAAATCAGTATCACGATGAAGACATATTTTATACACTCGGATTTTCAAACTCAGTCTGAATTGGTTTGTGTTTAGGAATCCAAGGAGAGTCCTACTTGCTGCAAGGATCTATTTGATATTTCGAAAAATTAAACTACTCTGGATTCTCAAACTTAATCTTAATTGTTTTCTACTTGAAAATCCAGATAGTTTCACTAATTGTGCTGTAAGTCCCACTTTATTTTAGGGTATGTTTGGATTTTTTAAATCTGTTAGCCACTTAAATTTCAAAAACAGAAATCACATTAGAATTAGTTTGAAAATAAAAGAATATTTGGTGCATTATTGAAAACATTCGAGTTGTGAATACAAATCAGATTTTATTTGGAAATCCAACCTTAATACAATATTGCATTATCCAAATAGATTCCAACAGAATTACGGACTTTGAGCGTCATTGGAAAACTCATTTTTGGAAATCTATTTGGAAATTAACTAATGTTGTAATTGGCATTCCAAATTCTTCACAGTCGTGGAATATGCTAACAGAAACATACAGATTTTCTATTTAGAATTTTATTTCCTATTTTTCAATCTAAAAGAAACCAACAAAACCAAACAGATACTGA
The DNA here is from genome assembly GCF_010883055.1 of Belonocnema kinseyi. Taxonomy (NCBI): domain Eukaryota; kingdom Metazoa; phylum Arthropoda; class Insecta; order Hymenoptera; family Cynipidae; genus Belonocnema; species Belonocnema kinseyi. The sequence goes on along the minus strand of NC_046658.1, from coordinate 113,004,383 downwards.
TAAAAAAATTATCGGATCTGTTAGACATTTTGTGACTCCATCCCGTTCACTCTTGTGGAATTTTTTTATTCAAGGCTGCCCGCATATGGAGTAAGAGTACTAGTGGTTTGTACACCCTTTAATTTGTTTAAATAATAGAAAAAAATCAATATTTGCATTTTGCTATTGGCTATGTGCAAACCTTGAAACAAAGTTGCAACTGACTGCCAGCGTACAAAGCAGTGAACTCAGAAATTATGTATGTAACTAAAAGTTGCCATTAAAAAAATTCATTTTTTGCACATCAACCATAATTATATAACGAAAGTACTTAACTAGTGTATTTAGATTTAAATTTTGTTAAAAATTTTTTAACGGGAAAATTGATCGTTTTCAGATTTTATTCCAGATATTCAGGCATGCTTTATAAACCTGGCGAATAAGGTGGGCAAAAGATTCCTAAATTACTCCTAAACCTGTACTTTCTCGAAGGAGATGAACAAACCAGACTTCAGTTGAAAATATTTCATGAGTTTCCGTTATAACCGTAAAATAGAAGTCAAATTTTGGATTTCCCTATTTTTTCGTAGTAAAAGATAGCGTTTCATTTAATTAGATTGAATCCGAGCTAAACGGTACAGCCTTAAGCGATTCATTTCAATTCGTGTTTTAGAATTGAGAGACCCAAAGTATGTTCAAAATAAAAAATGCAATAACTTTTAAAAAATGGTTTAAGTAAAATCGGTGGCAATCTATATTTTCTGCACTAACAAATAAGTAGCTAATGTTTAAAAAAATGGATGATTTGATGGAAACGAGTACGTGGTGGATATCAGTACGAACTTGAATAATGGGGAAAAGTGACTGGTTTTTTAGCATAAGTTCTGTAGTATTTTTCAGTATGCAGCAATATTAAAAACAAGTTTTATAATTGGCCCATTTATCATTTACTTGTTACTTTCGGATTGAAAAATGTGTTTTTGACATGGCGGTGAAAATTGTTCATCTGATAGGTTATCATTTTTTAAGGAAATGAATTGCTGTAACTATTCTTTCACCACCTACCTTTAAAGTAAATATTCACTTTGTACTAAAAGAGTACCATCTGAACAAAAGTGGAACATCACAAAAAAGTATAAAATATAGGATAAATGGCTAATATAAATCACGCGATGGCATTTCTATCTTTAAAAGGAATGTTCTGGCTTTTATTTGTACGTACTACTTTACTTACGTGTTTATAATTTATCACTAATATTACTACAAAAGTTTCTCTATCTGCCTCATACGAGGGTGGGTTAATAAGTCCGTTCTAACTCAGAGTGATGGCACCATCAGTACACACCGATGTTTTTTTCAATTATTATATCTATGTTTAGCATTCATTTGGATTGAGCAAAACGAGTGATTTCCAAAAAAATGGATGAAAGAATTTCTTGTTTTGATCTTATATTTCTTTATGAAAGACATATCGCCTCAGGAGACTAAACTGAAGCTTGATAAACATTTTGGTGGATCTGCACTTTCGAGTAGAGCACAAGATGCGCTGAACGTTCTGGATGCTCTGCTGTGGTCACCACTCCAGAAATTATTGTTATAAAGTTCACGATATGGTAAGGGATAATAGAATAGTGTAGCTGCTTTGTGATTTTTAGTGCTGTGGGCATCTATAAACAAAATCTTGTGACGTGATCCAAGGATGGTTTGCAAATATTTCAGAAAAATCCACAGGATTTTAGGCATCATTTCTTTACTTTAAATAAAACATGGACACACCACTTCACACCTGAGTCAAAAAAAAAACAGTCTAAATAATGGGTTTTCACAGAGGAATCTGCACCAAACGAGGCAAAGACCGTTCATTCAGCTGGAAAGTTCATGACGACTGTCTTTTGAGATTCGCAAAAAAAATAATCTTCATCGACTATTTGAAAAAGATAAAACTATTACAGATGTATACTATGCATCGTTATTGTACTTTTTTAAAAGCGATCTGCAAGAACAAAGGGCATGATTAGCCCACAAAAACGTCTTGTTCCATCAAGACAACGTACCAGCACACTCCTCTGCAGTTGTGACCGCAAGATTGCTGGAGTTTGGGATCCAACTCGCTCTCCATCCCTCCTATTCTCCAGATTTGGCTTCTTCTGACTATTACCCTTTCCTCAATATGAAAAAATGGCTGGCGGTAAGGAGATTATAATCAAATGTGGAGGTAATTGTAGAAACGAAAGCCTATTTTTTACTGTTGGAAAAATCCTATTATTCGAAAGGGATCAAAAATCTGAAGCAGTGTTATGCGAAGTACATAAACCTAAAAGGTGACTAAGTTCAAAAATAAAAATGATTTGCTCTGAAAAATTCAGAATTTTTCATTCTAACACTAAATTTTTAAACCATCCTTGTACTGGTTTTCCTTGAATGTCTAACTGATGTAATTCTGGCGTGGAATTTACCTAATTCAGACTTACACAGCACTAAAACTTCCATCTCTTGAAATCCAAAAGTCCACTTTATAAAGCCAAAATTGAAACTTCTTTTAAATGAACTACTTTGCTTTACACTTGAAAAGGCAAACAAGAAGAAAAGTGGTTAAATTCAAATCCATTTCACTTGTGCGAATATTTGATACAATGATCCCTCTGGTAAAATCTGAATTCCGTATATTTCCCTTGGAGTGGGCACCATTAAGTGGTTACAGAGGAAAGTATTTAACATCGTAAATACCTACTCGTCACCGTGGAGTGAAGGAGAGGCACAGAGCCAGAAAGAATGTCGCCAGGAAAGCGAAAAGTGAGAAGGAAAGAACGCGAATATAAAAGAGATGGTAGGAGGCTATTCAAACTACTTTTTTTTTCTTTTTGCTGCATGTGCAAACCCAATTTGCAAATTCCTCGATGTACTAGTATCGTGCAGAATCCGGCACAGGGGAAGTGGATTCGAGGGAAAGTGGCGTATGCATGCCAAAGGGGTGGTGACGTTGGTGGTGTTAGTAGTGGGATTCCACGTTGGGCGACGACGAGGCTGCGAATGAAGCGAATTCAGAGTATAGTGATGAGAGCGAGGGTGGAGAACCAAGAAGAGAGGGTGGATTATTAAAGAGAAGGACAAAATGAGAGAACCGAATGACTATGACTGATCCCACAGTTGGTGGGAAAGAGAAGAGGAGAGAGTGAAAGACTGAAACTAAATTTTCCTCGCCTTCTTTCGCAATTTCTAGGTATAAAGGATCTGCAAAGTGATATGTAGTTTAATCTTGAGTTACACAGCTTTCGTAAGAAAATTTTGAATCAAGTTTTCATCTAAATGGAGTGATGTCGCAATGTTTAAAGAATGTGTACCAAAGAGATGAAGGTTAGAAGGTTAAAGGGGAATAGGAGATTTGAAAAGACTTAATATTTCTGCAAAATATTGCTGCATGTAGGCATCACCATATATTTTATACGAGGCAGTCATAAATTACGTCAAATCCTTCGAATGTTGGGGAGGGGGAAGGTCAATGATTTTCCTATGCTCCTACATGGGACGTGGTCAAACCCAGTTCCTACGTAATATTTCTTCAGTTCTGCGAATCCAATGCTTACTGCAGTATCAAACTCTCGGTTTCTGACCCCCTAGTCTCGGCCTTTCTAGAACTGCTTGGACCGCGCAGTATCCCAGCTCGTGGGGCAAGAGAGGTTATTCACTCAAGGCATGAAAATAACAGCAGCGTAGCGGAAAGGCGTAGTACGTAGGTACTCACTCGCGTATAACGTTACGCATTATTAGGTATTTCAATTGGAAATACTGTAAACGGGCCAGACTTTTAAGTTTGGATCCCCCCGATTTGTGGCTAAGGCGATTTTTTCAGGAATTCCCCGACATTGGACTGAAACCGAGTGTTAGGTGTGATTGTAATTTAATTTGACACTGTGCATGCTGAAATAAATTAGATCTATCATTAAATGTTATTTTTTACATTCTCTTTAATAATATATTCAAATTACTGCCAAATTTCACGATTATTTGGACCGTCACGATTACTGGGACATTTATTTACATATTAAATATAAACTTTGATTAATTAAATGAAATTGGAACCTTAAGGAAATTAGTTTTAAGAAAAATAAAATTTGTTAATAAAAATAAGTATTTGGGCTCGTATTTGGGTAAAAATTGAAAAAAATCAACAATATCCTTTTTCGATAAAACTATTGGCCATTGACCAATTTCATTGACCTAAATAAAATTTTTAATTATAGGATCTGGTAGTATGTGACTCATTCTATAATACCTTATCCACTAATTTCTTCAACTTTATTTATTAAGAGAGAAAAGTCATTAAAGTATGCGAAAATGTCACCCGGTCACATGTCCCTGACTACATTTTCCCTAAGCAGAATGCGTTAATTTATTTACTTTTTTGCACATTTGACTTTTCTTATTGTGCATATGTTTTTACAATAAAACAAACTAATAAAAAATTAAGTTTATAGTAAGTTTATTATTTATAACAATACTTATAACAATATTTTGATGCGAAATGAAAGAAAATATGATGGTGAGACAAAAACGAAAATAATTTATTTTATGGGCCACACTAATAAGCATCCTCTAGAAAACTTCACCAAATGAAAATTTAGATTAATATACTTAGATATAATTTGAAAAATCAATCAAAAATCGAAATACCCTACTTGATCTTGCTTATAATTATTTGTATCGCATTAGGGTTCGATACCAAAAAGTTCACAATGAAAAATTAACTTTGATTTCTAAGAAAAATTACCAATTTCCTAATTTCGTATTTTAGAGGTATCACTTCATACTTTTCGGTTGAAATGTCATTTTGGCTATAAAATTAATTCTCATCCATAATGAGAATTAGTTTTATGAATTAAGAATTAGCTCTATTAATTTTATGCGAAAACTGACTTTCGCGGATTTCATTAATTGTCGACCTTTTAAGGACCCATTAGCCAGAAAAAACGTTTTTATGTCGGTTTCTGTCGTTGTCTTCTGCGTCTGTACACCGGATAACTTTTCCAAAGACTAATCGGATTGGATTTTGCTTTGGCACACAGTTTGAGGGACAAAAAAGAAAGTTCAAGTATAATAATAGTTAAAATGTTGAAAAATGTATATCTTTGTTCTAAAATTGTTTTGTTTTTTTTTTTGCTAGGAAATTAATATTTTTGGTAGAAAATTCAACTATTTTATTTGAAAATTCATCATTTTGGAGATTTTTTTCTTTAGTGACTGAAAAATGTTTCTGGGTTTAAAATTTAATTACTTGTTTAAAAGTTGAACAATTTTCCTAAAATTAATTTTTTTAGTCCAAGATTCATAATTTTAGTTTAAAATATTCCATTTTAATGTTATTCTAATATAATATTCTAATTTTTGTTTAAAAATCTCTTTTTTTCTTTAATAATTAATTTTGGTAACTAAAAATTTAACTGTTTGTTATTAAAATTAAAATCTGTTTTGTTTGAAATGTCAACTATTGCATTTTCCGTTGGAAATTCGTATTTTTAGCTTGATCATTCTAATCCTCGGTTGAAAGTTTAAAAATCATTTTTTTTCGTTGAAGATTCGTTAAAACTAATTTCAATTTAAAATTTCACGGTGCAAATTTTAACTGTATTGTAGAAAGTTCGTCTTTCTGGCTTTAAACAAAAGAAACGAGTAGGTTTAAAATTAAACAAATTGGTTGCAATGTTATGTCTTTTATTGAAAATTCGTGTTTTTAGGTAGAAAATTCAGGGAAAAAATGGTTAGAATTGTTGTGATTTGCCGAGAATCTGTCTTTTTTGCCAAAAAATTATTTGTTTGAAAGTAAAACTGCTTTATTCATTCATGAGAAACATTCAGATTTTATCAGCCCCCCACCCTCAGCAAATGCCCAAAACATCGAAAGTTATTTTTGTATAACCCCTAAATAATTTCACTGAAATAATTTTGTCAGCAAAAATTATGTAAGATAGCGATGGAGGATGGGGTAAACCCTACAGAACCTAACAAAGGGGTAACACGAGATTCAACATTTCAGGGAAAAAAACTTTACACAATTTATTTACTGCCCCTTTATAGAATTGAGTATATACCGTGAAGTTCTTTCCAGGAAGAAGGGAGAAATGAGTCAGGTTTAGAGAGGTTCAAGAAAGTGTCGATAAGAGAGTTATTGTATTGATTTTATTGATTAAAATGCCACATCCATCTCTGGGTGGATATAAATTCGATTGTGCTCGTATTACCATGACTCACTTTTTCCACTGGAGAAAGGATGATATATTTTATGTTATAATTGTATTGGTTTTTGTCAGTGTCTTTTCAAATTTCACATTAGAATAGTGATATTTTAATAAGGGGTATACAACGTCAAATTTTATGTCCATCAATTGGATGATTAAAGCGATTGAAAGTACTTAAATAATGCAAGATGGTGGAGGCATATAAACATTGTCTGCAACAATGACAGTAGATTGAATGAGCTATTCTACAAACCTTAAAGGACCACCTTTACCCATCCTGGACTATTGCCAGCTCCAGAGATTCACGACTTGTTCATGAACCTCAAGATGAAAATAGAAACGTTAGAACCAAAACTAAACAAGCCGCAATGGACCTTTGTAGTCTGATAAAATACAAGTTAAGCAAATGAAAAAATTTACTAAAATCCTCATGAAAAATTAAACTGCGATATTTGCATACAACAAGTTATTACAACACTATCGAAAAAATTGATCTTGAGAAATTATCAAATTTGTTCCGGAGTGGCAGATATGAGAAAAATTCGTGGAATGATAAATCACTTTTCGGTAAAAAAAACTCGAACTGTTCCAAAATAATTACGTAACTGATAATAATAATGAAAATTTTGCGAGGTAAAAGTTTAAAATGATAATTACGAATACATTTGCAAAATTCGCTGCCTTCAACATGGACTCAACGGGCCAAATTTTTTTATTTCTTGTTTTCACATCAGATATATTTACTACGTAAAATATGCCAGTCATTAGAAAATTAGATTCATAACCATGAATAAATAAAGAGTTTATTAATTATGAATAATGTTTTTATTATGATTTTATTCATATAGACGATGAAAATCCCATTCTCATAATTCAGTTTACTAGAGTAGAAAATTCTCTTACTGCCAATCCGGAGATCAGTTTTCGATTCATGCCAGATTCTTCTATAACCCTGTTTTTTTCTGTTTCAAGTCTTAAAATAAAACATGCATTCTTCTTATGTTTAGTAATATGTATTCAATTTCTAATGTGTGCAATTTTGATGAACATAATAATATACATTCGTTGTAAATTATGCAGTCTTCCACTTTTTTTTCAACTGACCTAAATTTCGGAGTTTTTCAAAATTCCCGTTAAAAAAAATATTGCCCCGTTCAAGAATTCTTTCGGAATTATTTTATTTCTCCAAAAAAGAGTTTTTATATAGCATTTATAAATAGTAGGTCTTTAATTACTTTTTTTGGTATCCGCTACTTCGAAACAAAGTGGGTAATTCCCCAACAAATGTTTTGCTCGTATCAGTAAATTCACGCGCGCATTAACGTCCCTGGTTTTTAATTCTTAACTCTAATTATATAAACAAGTTTAAAATTCACGATTAAAATAGTTTTAAATATTAAGAGTTTTTCAAAAATTTCCAACAATAATTAATATATTCCATCATTTGGAATTAAAAATGTTCCAAACCACACAAATTTATATTAGGTACAATTTTTAAAAAATAACAATACTTCGAATGGAATAAAAAACTAATTGAACTTTAATCATTTTTTCAATAAAATCGTTTACAATTGAAAAATTTGAAATGACAACTGTGTGAACTTGAAACATTTTTAATCAGAAGCTATAAAAATAAGCAAATTTCAGATCTAAATTTCGGAAATTAGAGAATTTCATAAAAAAGAAATTGAAATTGTATCATTTTTAATTCAAATAGTTTAAAGTTGAACAGTTTTATTTCGAGTTAAAAAATATCAAAATTTCATACTTATATTTTAAATTCAATTTTTAAAAATAGCAACATCTTAAAATTTACAAATTTGAATTATTTTAGATTAGAATTTTGAATACTTTCAAACACTTTTGAAAGTCTAAATTTTTAAATTGTTATTACATCAAAATAATTATAAAATATAAATGCGAAATGGGCATCATTTAAAATGGAAATATTTATACTACGGAACATTGAAAATCGAACAAACCCGAACTTCATTCTAAAATCAAAATTCAAAATAAATATTCAGAACTCAATTTTAAATATTTATATTTTCATCTTTTTTATTTTTGAAGCAACATAATTGTTTTACTTTTCAATTTTAAATTGTTTAATTTTTAACTCTTTATTCTACGATTTCAAAAGAATTTTAAAAAAACATACAATTAATATTTAACTGTTAACGTTTGAATTTTAAACTACAATATTGGGAATATTAGGCTTAGAATTGTTGATAATTAACCAATTTTAAACCAAATAATTTGGAATTTTAGCAAAAAGCTTTAATTTCAAGGTTTGAACGCCTCAAAAATGAAACTGTTTTATAATTGCGCCATAAAAATTATAACTTCAAATTTAGCTTATAAAAAAACTTAAAGATCATAAATATGATGAAGTATCATATTATGTGGCATCAAGTCACATTTAGAATGATTTAATAATTTTTTGTCCTGCAAGAAATCGGAGTTATGTTAAATAAATCATTGTTATTTTCACCGTTCAAAATTGAAGAATTTCAAATATTGTAAAACTTCAAAACATAAATATTTCAAAAGCTTGAAAATAATGTGCTTTAAAATTGGAAAATTCTAAAATGATTGAATTCAACCTTAAAGCATTAAAAATTAAGCAATTCCAAACTTCGTTGAAGAACTGAAACATTCTTAAATTAGGATCTTGTAACTATAATTTTCAAATTGTGCATCACGCCTTTGAAAATTCACTCATTTTAATCTAGAGTTCAAAATGGGAAACTTGAAAATCAATGAGAAGGCATTTCTATGCAAGGTGGACAATTACATTTTTAAGACAGTTTCATAAGATGTCAAACTGGCATATTCTAATAAAACTGTCAAAATTACATGACAGAAAAAGTCACAAAAAAATACGAAGAAACTTGATTTCTAAGAAACAGTCAGAAATGCAAGGGAACCACTTCATGACTGTATGGGGGCTACCGAAGTTTTGTAAGGCCGTGTTTCGCCAGAAATTGCTGAATAAGCTTCGATGAATGGGCAGGTCCGTCTCCGTCGTCGCTAATTTACTAAAAGTCAGACCGTTTCCTTTGTGTCACATAATTCCTTTGGAACTACTTGGCAAGACTCTTTGTTTATCGGCTGACCTTTTGGAGACGATTTTCATTAACTAACACGCGCAATTGTTCCAACTTTTGAGACGTTTTGGATGTTGCCGACCTATCAGAGTGATAGTCTTCTTCCACTGAAGTGAGAGGACTTTTAAATCGCCTAAGCCACTTTTTAATCTGAGTATCATTCTTTTTTCGGTGCATTCCGTCGTCATCCTTTAATTCGACGCGTACGTTGAACGTTCACGAAACTGCGTTCACTAATCGACTAAAGATTGACAGGTCCATGTCACTAAGTACTGGTGCTCACTGATGCCTCTCTTGAATAGTAAATACCTGGTTTGGACAATACCACAAATAGGTACAATTTTAGAGCACAAGGTTGGATACTTTCTGGACAGGCCTCGTATAATAGATTATTATACAGGGTAATTTTTTTAACTTGAAACATTATATTCATAACATTTTTTCACAGAGTGCCTATTTTTCGAGATATTTGAAAGTTTCAAGTCTTAAAAAATCACCCTGTATATAATTAACTTATAAAGATATGATTTAGCTCTTGTTTTACAGATAAAGACTTCAGTATAATGTTATAATATTTTGACGAACTCTTAAACTCAGATTGCACTGAACATTTAATTCTTAATTTCCTAGATAAAACGTGATAGCTTTTTTGATGGTCGTGAATTCTTTCTTTTTATTTGAGGGTGAGCGAAATCAAATAACAAAAAAAGTTTTTGTGTAAAATTTCTAACATGTTTTCACTCGAGTCTCAAATTGCAGAATTGAATTTGACGTTTCTCCCCTGAGAGTAAACCCAGGCCAGAGTTGCAGCTCCATTCAACCACAATTGCGTGTTCCCGAGCTATAGGTGAATGCTATCTACAAAATCGAATTTTTCACTCATTACAAACACAAATTGATTAAATTCTTCATTACTTCTCGTGCAGAAGGTGGCGGAATTAAATTGTGTCACCTCACCTTGCGCTCAAGGTAGTTTTACTCCACAATCCCGACCTGTAGATTAGAAGAAAAATGAATATGGAAAATATTGTACTGTAGCGTTTTTATTACTCCGAAGAATAGTGGATCTTGACGCATAAATTGAATAATTTCCATAAACCGAAGTTAATGTCAGTTTGAGGTAGAAACGCAATGTAATCAACGAAGTTAAGCTGTTTCTCTTGAAAGACAACTTTTATCTCCTAGCTTAGTAACAGAAACTTAATTTAGTTATAATTTTTCATTAATTACAATAAAACTTATAACCGTGACTGTCGTTACTCTGTAGTTATCTTTGTTTTTTCATGACTTTCTTCATTAGGATTTTTTATTAAGTGTGATATACTATAAGACACATTAAGGTATATTTAAAGAATTAATGTCTTCTTATACTGAAGCTTTAACAGAAAGGAATTTCAAATCCAGAAATCGAAACCAAAGATTGCAAAGTAGAATTATTTCTAATTCGGATTCTTCAACGGACTGCAGACAAATTACGTTTGCTTGTTAAAACTTTAAAATCTTAAAGTTAGGTTAATAAAATCCTATTAATTTAATAACTTCAAAAATTTGAAACTAAAATCCTACTGAATTAAAGAAACAATTGAATTCAACTTTACTTTAACTGTTTCCTAGTGAATTAAACTGAATTTCGTTACCGTCAAATAAATTCAGCTGAATTTTAAATTGAGTTTACCTTAAATGTATTTAAATCCATTCAAAGGATTTGAAGTGAATCTGTCTATTCCTAAGTTATGTAAGTTCTTTAAAAAATATGTTGAAAAAAATCGTTTAAATTTGAATTTTTCTGAGACCTATTAACTTTCGAAGGAGGCTAGTAACAGTCCAATATAGAAATTTGACTTTAATTTGCAGTATACTCATAGCTTAAACTTCAGTCATTTTCTCTACGTAAAAATTATCATAGAGCGATTGAAATTTCAATGAATTTTCACTGTTCGCGAGTGTTTTTAAAATTGTAATAATTCAGGTAATTCTGAGTGTCATTGAAATTCTTGAAAGTTATACAATTATATGACCTTCGGTATATGTTGACATTTTTATTTAATTTTTAATATTATTTTAGTGCCACCCTTTATTTAAGGCTCCTTAGTGTATGAACGGCGTACATTTCAAACTTTTTATGAAAAACAATATTAGATTCTCGATTGTCAAAATAAGAAAAACTTAGGTTAGAAATAAAAGTCAGGTTTCTTGATACTAAAGGCTGGTAAACTAAGCGCAAACTGTTTCGATTCCAGCTTGATGAACCACCTGTCTAGCAATCATCCCAAGTGAAAAGCTTCATAAAGACGAAAATTCGTACTAGAGAAGCAATCCACAATATTCTTATACCTAAAAAAATTTGTTTTAGACTTTAAAGCTGTTAAAGAAATTCATAATACACTAAATTCAGAAAATGTTAACAAATGTAACTTCTAAGAAAACTTGTTTTCGAGATCTTAAGAAATGATGCCTTGCTTGTCTGGTGCAACTGCAGACATATCATACATACGACAAAAATTTTTTTTTCAAATTAACTAAATCTGAAAAATCTCATTTTTGCTAATTAAAAAAAATCGTATTTAAACAAGTTATTTTTTTCAATTTTACTATTTTATTAGCATCTAATACCAAAAACTGTACATAAAAAATAATTATCATAATTTTACAACCATAAGAAAAATTTTTAATATTTCTAAATTAAAATTCTTTTGACTTTACTGCGATACCCTAGAAGCAGCCTTGATTACAAAAAGTCATCAGAGATCTTTCTTCGTAATAACATATAGTAACTTTTTGGCACCATCAACTTTCGATTTTCAACATTCATACTTTGCGTCCGATCCTAACAACATAATGAACAAATATTATTTTATCGCACAAGAAAAATTCCAGAAACCACAGTAGCGTCTTTTGGACGTTTAAGCAGTCACTCTTATGAGGCCTCCAGCCTGCGGATCTAATGTGTGACAGAAGATCAAAGCTCGAGGTTAGTACATCCACGGCCCTGTGTTACAAGATATCCAAAAAAGGAGCCAAAGGAATGAGGAAAAATGAAAGAGAGCAAAAGGGTCCCTCTAAAAAAAGAAAGAAAGAATTAAGAGTTCTAGATGAGATTAAGAGTCGTGATAATTCCGCTGATGAGAGACAGAGAGAGTTGAGTGAGTTTCGACCTTAGCTAATGCGAAACAAGCGCGAGAGGAAGAAGGAATCGGAAGGAAGGAAGGAGCTACGAGTTTTCCTACGTTGAAGGTTGCGTCGCTCTTTCGCGGTGGAGAGAGGGTTGGACGCCCTTGAACGAGGACAGAGAATACACCCATGCGAGGCTCACCCCGCATATTACGCCAACAGAGAAAGAGAGACATCTCATCTCTTCGCTTCAGACTCTCTTTGCTTCATAGCCTCTCTCTCTAGTCCTCTGGTCCTCTCGCATTTTCTGGGTGACGCTTGCGCCAGCAGTTCTGTGTGCACCACTGCGCAAATAGAAAGAGAAACACTGCGCGTCAGGGGTGGCTCAAAAGCACACTTTCGCCCTGTGCTGGATCAGAAATACACGTGCGCACCCTCAAGCATCCCCTTCTCTGAGACGCGACTATCACAACGACAATCCAGAACCGTGACGAACGAATGCGAGTTTAACGGGTGAGCTCCAGTCGGAAAACGTAGTCGAACAGCACGGGTGCAAGAACCGGAACTTGGACTGGAAACAACATCAGAAAAAACTACCCCCGAATGCAAAACTACCGAGAAAAAATATTCAGGAAAAAAGGAACAAGGGAGAAAAGAAGAAGGCAAGGTTCAGAGAAGTAGGTAGAAAGAATGAGAGAGATTGGTTGAATGTGTGAGTATTCAGGAGGGGGTGAGAGAGAGGAAGATAGAATTTCCTGGGGTGAACGAGGGACGCAGGGGTTGATACCAAGGGGCAGGGCTAGGTATGCGATGGTGGAGAGGGCGCAGTGGCCCCGCGACCATCAAACCAACAACACCATCACCAGCCGGCCGGCGCGAACCGGCGCATTCGCGCCCCCTTCGCTGCCCATACCGACTGCCTGTTCTACCTATCCTATCCTGTCCCTGTCTGTCCTTGAGGAGTGGAAGATCGAATCATTTCGGATAGATAGCGCGCTTCATCAACAATCGAATCGCCCTTGTCGACGTTTCTGTCTCGCAATCAAGAAGGATCCTTAGCAACAACTACCGGGTTATTCCTATTTTTGAGAGCAACGTGATCAACTGTGACCTTCTTGGACACTTCATCTTCCTGCATTACACCTTCACCAGGTAAACACCTCTTAAAGTGATCATGTGCGGTACGCGTTCCACCAGGTGATCGATCATTCCCCATATCCACGATAAGTTGATTTTCCTTTCTATTTTTATTTCAAACTCTTTTTTGGTTTTGTTTTTGTTAGGTCCTCCTGTTAGTTCTTGTGGACCCTTTTGATTTTCGTCATGATTCTTTTTACAATATTCTATCTCCATTTATTTGTCACTGCATTATTCGTATCTGCTACTATTGCTAATTTCCTTTCCCTAATCCCTTTGCTATATTTCCTTACCATTATGTTGATAACCACCTTATCCATAATTGATTATGTGTAAAGACTTTGTTGGAATTGTCTTATCGACCTCCTGTTACTAAGTTGCTTCCGTAAATCATGTGACATCTATATTTTTAGCATGCACTGAGAGTTAGCAGCAAATCGAAACTTTCAACATATAAGTGAAATAAAACACCAAAATGAGGCCTATCTATTAACTTTCAAATTTAACCAACTTATCCGTGTTTTTCTAACAAATTAAATTCTTCTTTAACCTAATTTTGAACACTTTGATAGTTCTCTAGTTCTTTACCCTTATCCACCAATCCGACTGATTCTTCTCTTACTCAGCTGCTCTGCGATTCTACTGACAGATGGTCGATTAGCCACTTCGATAAAGCTCCATACCATATGGTAGATCAAACTTTAAATCAGAATTTATATGAATGACATTAACAAAATTTCCAAGCTCCTTCAATTATTATAATTTCCCCTTCCTCGGATCGAGTTGAAATGTACACAGAAAACACGCAATCTTTTCTATGAAAAAATTGAGTAAAGCCGCTACAGACAGTTGACAACTATATTACAAATTCTGAATTTGGTCGCAAGTGTCAATGTAGGCACCAACGTGGTTGCCAACCCTTCGCAGTCTTTTTATCCTATTTTCTTGTACACATTGACTATACCTGAAATTGAATTTGGACCGTGATTTGTTGCCGTTGGTGCTTATGTTTAATTATCTGTTGTTTTCTGTCATCATTGGTTGTTTCCTGAAATCGATTTTGTCTTGAAAACACGATTTCTTGAGCGGGGCCACGACCTTCGAGACACCCGGTACGGAAGGTGTTTCCCCTGTTCAGTGTAAGTACATTATGGTGTGTACTGTTGTTTTATCAGTAGTGCAGGATCGCCATGACTACGAAGTATGAATAAGCCACTGCATGCAAGTCGCCGGTATTGCCTAATTACCATTTCGTCATTTTTCGTCACGTGAGTGCCTCGCCTCAACCGGTTTAGTCGTGATTTAAAGGGCTTTCTATAGCTATCAAGAAATAACCTAATAATACCTTACTCTGAGTTTAGTTTCGACCTTCTACAATAAGTTTCATTTCGGAAAATTGGTAATTAGGACAAATTTTCTTCACGTGAAAGGTTCTCTGAATTAGCTATTACTCTCCAGAAACTAATCCGTTGATTCGTCAAGTATTCAATTTGACTTCATTTGGTGTCCAATTCGACACCAAATTCATCCATATTGTCTTCTGTAATAGGTTACCTTATAATGATACCATTATTTTTCTGACCTTCCAAAAGATCCATGCAATCGATTCATGATAATCGAACCCCATTTTACTTTAATCACCTCTACTCAGTAGTGCATTGCAATTTAATTTCTTCGTTCGCAAGCGTAATAACAATTATCAGGGCAGGTCCTAATCCTTCAGCCAGGTGAATGGTCCTATTTCGGAAGATTTCATAATCGCATCGCAGTCTACCAAAAATAGAGATCGCCTGTCGACTATTTCAACGATTGCAATAAAACAATACCCGAGGGAACTTATCGACTCTGTCAATATGTAATCAGCTGATGCGACGCTCCACGAATTTCAGGAGCGACTCCTATTTATAAACGCGGAGGGTAGAAAGTGCGATATTTTACTGTCTGGGAAATATTGGGATTTCGCATGGTAGAAATTGCGTCATTCGATATTGAGGTGTAGATAAGCCCGCCAATTACATTTTTTATCATAAGGGAACATTTGGAATTAAGTATTTTTAACTTAAAAGATAGGGGATGGAGTGACTTAAAGGGAACATAAATATTGTAGGTGTTTAAATGATTGTAGGTATTTAAAAGATTAAAGGTACGTCGGTTACTGACCTAGGATCCCCCTCGGTAACTTTAACAATAGCTCAGGGTGCAATCGAGTTAGCGTAGGGATTGGGGCTTAGGAAATTGTTCCTTTGTTCCAGATACCAGGTAGGACCATGCGGTTCGACACCTTGGTACCAGGGAAAGAGATCATGAATGGAGGAGGGTTCCGGGGATCGATGAAGAGGGCGTGCCTGCCGAGGGGTCGGTATTCGTGACGTCGTACCTCATGCACGGAGTACACGTGCTCGATTACGTCACGAGGACTCCGCAGCACGACGATAATCCATTCAGAGGTATTTCTCATCCTCGAGACTCATCATTCCAGGCCCCCCTCGATTCTAAGGGCCATCTCGCCCCCGGAGTTATCGATTCAAACAAAAAAATTAATTCCCTAAATCAGTTTTCGAAATCTAGACTCTCTCTAATGCTTGTTCCCATATGTTCCTTATTGGTGTCCTTGATTTGGGAATATTTTTGAAAGTATAAATTGCCGATTGTTCAGAAATGTACAAAAAAATAATAGCGGGAAAGAATTAAGTGCTATCATGATTCCTTTATCGGAAATGTACTGAAAAAAATGTTAAGATAAGGTCGGTTTATCTACCACACTTTATTCGCTTTTAGTTTAAAAATGATGTCGTGCTTGTAATATAACTTTTAACTTGATAAGAAAGTCACACATTCTAAAATCGTGGGACAGCTTTCAAGTTTTGGTGTTCTACATTTTTTCTTTATGACATTTACGACTATATAATTCGTTTTGATCAGGAATTTAATAATTAGTATTGTTGAGATTTATTATGGGAATACAGGAAAATGTGAAGTTTTTGATAAATAATCAATAGGATCAAGCCAACCCTGGGACATTTCTGTGACATATAATTAGCTTCATATCGCCACGCCCGATTACACACCCCTTTCAATTTAATTCCCGAACGCTCGACAGCACTCAGCCCTCGTTAAGGGTTTCGTATAGCAGAAATTTTGTATGCTCAAATCGAGGACGTCACCTTTGAGAATTAATTAAGCGCGTGAAATTTTCGATCCTTTCTTCGATATATATATATATATAAAATAAATAACTAATTTTTTGAATATAAATAAACTCTATGTAGTAAGATTGCGCTCTAGAAAACTACAGACCATAATTTATTCTATATTCATTAACTTTAAAAAATCAGGTTTTTAAACTCAAAACTAAATTTAAGAAAATGTTTTTATTATTTAAGCTCTACATTTTTATGACGCAAAATTCGACACAAAGTAAAAAATATATTTTTTTTTCTGACACTAACTGGGTGCGATTCAATTCTACATGAGTAGAAATAAACTCTATATATAACAAATCTACACAGCTATTTTTTTGTTTGAGAGAACTCTAAGCCAGAAAATTTATTCAATAATATTTTTTAAACTATACACAGTACGAAATCAAATTTTTTGAACCCTAAACAAAGTGAAAACAATTTTTTTTCTCAATTTAACTCGACCCAAATAATTTCTACACGAGAATCCTCTGCTTCAGCCAAATCAATGATTATTTTATCATTTTAATTCCTAAAATCTAGAAAAATAAATTCTAAATCGCGCGCGGCTCGCTTCGCTCGCAAGTTTGAGCGCGCGTCTGTTGAATCTCCCGCTTCAAGCTCGATAATGGGATACATCGCGCTTCGCGCTTGGATATTTATTCTTTGCATTTGGAATGCTTGAATGAAACTTTATCAAAAATATCTCTTTTAGATCGCAGTATTTATATGCGTCTTCATATTCTGAATTTGTTACTTAATTAAATAAATCTAAAGATTAAGTTGCTCAAAGCTCTGTAGGCTTTAAGTTACACATTCTCATCGTGACACTTGCGCTGCGCGTTCGATTTTTGACAGACATTTGTAAATGTATATTTTCTGAACCACCTTAAAATAAATAAAAAATTTCAATCCTTTTTTCAGACATTTTTCTCCGTCTCGCATTTTTGAAGAGGATATTGGTTATCATATTATTTTTTATGGTTAAAGCAAAATATTCTACAAGTCTCCATTTAGATTTTTTACGTATCTCACGTCCTTTGGAGTAATATTGGAATTTTCGATTTTCTGCATATTACTTACGATAAATGAAAACAAAATTACGAGTCCTATTGCAAAATGGTAAAGAAATGCTGTAGGATTTTTTAAAAGCCATTATTTCTCTTTGTGACTTTTTTTCGTCGTTTGGCCATTCTAATCCTTTCTTAATCATAAATGATAAGAATGTAACAAATTATTACAAATTTGTATCTCTTTTTTTGGTGAATAAATTTTTTCTAACAATTTGTTTTCGTAACTTTTGTTATTTGTCCACAAATGTTTCATTTTTACTTTTAATCCCATTTTTACGATTAAAACCAAAACTATGTGTCCTGTCAAAAAGCGATTTATACACATTTTTTAGCTCTTTTTCGTGTAAATAATTTTTGGCAAATCATTTTTTTCGTAACTTCTGTCGTTTTTCCACAAATTTTGATTTATTTTTTATTTTATTTTCAATATTATCTTTCATGAATAAAACAAAAAGTACGCGTCCTGTCAAGAAATGATTATTAACGAATTTGTAGACATTTTTCGATATCACAATTTTTGTTTATTAATCTGTTTTCTTATCTGCATATTTTGAGCAAAAAATGGAATTTTAGATTTTTCATTATTATTTTGTGCAGCCGAAATTTAAATTGTCATTTTTTCAAGAAAATCCAAAAAGTTGTTATTATAATCTTGAAGAGCTTTCAAAAAGCAATGTTTTTTTTTCTTGACTTTTTTAATATCGTGCATTGTATGGCTTAACATTTTCATTTTCAATTGATTTAAAAAATTTTGAAAATGCTATGAATTTTTTTTATCGAAAAAAAGTCATTAGGATAAATTGTTGGTCTTTTTTAATACTATAAATATCCGTATATAGAACTTTTAAATTCACCAAAAAAGTAGTATCAAAAATTTCCAAAATGCGCTCACTTTTTGAATTTTTATCAAAAATGGATGTTTAACGATCTCGTCCTTTCTTTTTGGACGAAAAAAAGTGTTCCAAAGATCGATCTGATCCGTTTATTTTTTCTATAGTAATCGTGTTTACGGACAGACAGACAGTCAGACGCCATCGTAAAAACTTAATTTTCAGATTCACGGGGTCTGGAAACGTGGAAATCCGTTGGAAAACTATGGTGTCAAATTTCGGACAATTCTCATACCTTCTCAATCATGAATGATGAGAATGTAATAATATTGAAGAACAATTACACTGCAGTCCCGCTATAAAAACCGTCTGTGGATTATTCTCAATGTCCTTCGTACTATGTCGGGATTCTCCAAACCATAAAGAATCAGGGCCGTGCAAACTATTTCAGTTGGAGTTTGGTCTTAAACGTTTTTCGTTGTTGTATTTGTGTAATTTTGGTTTTATAATGCCATGATAAACGTGAGAATTTTTGTTTTCAAAAATAAAACTTTATAACACTAGGTACTGATTTTTAAGTATGAACGTACATATACCATGGTAGCCATTTTAATCGAAGATAAAAATCTTAGGTCATTTGCCTGTTTTTTCTCGATGCTCAAACATTTTTCACTAACTTTTTTCCATTCGAAGTAATAACAAAACAAAACTACAAATTAGAGCTCTTAAATTGGAACTCTTGAATTTAAATGTATGAAATGGAAGGTTCTAACTCGTTCCAATTAAATAAGTTTAAATAAGATGCAGATAAACTGCAAAATTTAGAATTTTTATTCCACGTTATCATTTCCAATGCTCTAAATTCAAGATTCAATCAATGAACTTACAAATTTTATTATTTTAATCAATTTGAAGCTGGAAAGATTGAAAATTGAAAAATTAATTTTTGTAACTTAACACTTCGTAAATTAGAAGTTAAATTATTTTCATTCGAAATTGTTAAAATATTCTTGAAAAACTTTAAAATTTTATTTTTGAAATCTTGAGAAATATAGAAGTTGTTTTAAATTTTTTCAAATTTAGAATTATTTTTGAAATTTTTTTCAGAATTTCTAGGTATTTTAATAAATAAGAAATATTAAATGATAATAACAAATTTCAGCTTAAAACGCTTTTAACTTTTAATTTTCAAGTCTTCAAGCCTGCATTTAAAAATTCTTTTAGTTGAGAAATGTAAGCTTGAAAATAAGAATTGAAAATGGGAAAGATTACAATTCAACTAATTATTTTAAAATCTGTTAAAATCGAACTTGGAAAGATTTTTCTTGTAAAGATTGGTAAAATTCCTAGTCAAAAGCGTATGTTCTGCGACAATTTTGTAACAGACTGAAAATGACTGAAGAAGAGGGAAAAATTAACCGCCGAGGGTACTGTCCGCTTTATTCATACACTCCTGTGTTGTTGTGGTGTTGCTCCGCTGAGCTCGCAGTGCTTCACTCTCGCCCCTTGTACCACCTTGTCCTCTATTACGGGAACCTTTATTGCGGGACTCTAGTGTACTAGTATGTAGAGATAAACTAAGCGTAAATAATAAAAATATATATAAGGTCAACATTGTTTATTCAAATTTTATTATTTGCATATTTGTGTATTTTCTTACGGTTTAGGCAAAATTCGAAATTTGCATTCAATTTTATTTCACTAAAGCTCATTTTGTTCCTTGAAAAGTTCATTGCAATTGTATTCATCACGTTTCTATTAAATATTATTTAGCAAATTGTTTAAATACAAAAATGACCAAGTAAAAATAATTGTACACAAATATGCAAAAACTACACTTAAATAAATAATTATGGCGTAAGCTACTTTTGTTACATTTGTTCTTTGCAATAACCATTTTTTTTCATTTTTATCAATCAAGTTAAACATTAAGTAATGGTTAGCTTAACTATAAACGTATAACATTCTTATTCCTGTGAAGGTAATTTTCTAAAAAAAATTTTGTTCTTACCCTGTGTAGAATTAATTTTTGCAGGGTTTACATTTTTTCCCATTTTATGTTAAGATTTTTTTAATTTGTACAATTCAAATTTTTCCAATATTATGTAAAGATTTTTTAAATTTGTACAATTCAATTTGTAACTTTCGGTGAAGTAATAAATTTTACAAAAACAATGCAAAGCGATTGAAAAAGCATTGTGGCGTGCTAAGTTTTTTCAATCAAATGCACAAAAAATTATAAATTCACTCATACAGTTTAACTGTGTAGGACTTGAAATTTTGTTGTTGTGTATTACTTAAACAATATGAATAGTGAAATTAGATGACCCACTGAAAAAATGGATTATACCGTTTA
This sequence comes from Belonocnema kinseyi, assembly GCF_010883055.1. Taxonomy (NCBI): domain Eukaryota; kingdom Metazoa; phylum Arthropoda; class Insecta; order Hymenoptera; family Cynipidae; genus Belonocnema; species Belonocnema kinseyi. Next base: position 112,983,378 of record NC_046658.1, on the reverse strand, counting down.
TGATCTTTAATTTTTAAATTTGGAACACAATCTACAGATATGAAGCCGTAGAATCTTAAAGTATATTTTCAAAATAATGAGTTTTAAAACTTAGTTTCTAAATTTTACTGTAAAATGATTTGATGAAACAAAACTTAATATTGATAGATAGCTATCCTGAATTTAAAAATCCAGGATCATAAACGGTGAAATACATTTTTCTCAGTCCTACAAAACTTGATTAAATACGATTGATGGAGCAATTTTATTCACAAAAACTTGAACACCATTCCAAAAATGAAATCTAAAGCATAACCTCTATTTAAAACAATATTATTTATATAGAGTAATGAAATATTTTTCATACGATTGGCTGGGCATCCCAAAATTTTGGGACTACTGTACATCCCCATCTCCAGCTCCATCAATTTTTTCTGATGACTCAAGGTAAACTTACTTAAAATATTATTTAATAAATTTAATTTCTCAAGCGTGCATTATAAATATAGGACCGTGGGATTTAAACAGCAGAGAATTAAATTCCTAACGTTGACGTAAGGGTGGAGGACATTGTAAGGGAGAAAGGGAGAGTTAAATTATAGGGGGTTACAATAAATCACATCGGGATGTTGCATTTAAATATGGTAGGACCCCCTTGGTGGTAACCCTGACCCACAGTTTCTAGCAGACTGAGTACATTACAACCCCCCCCCCCACCCCCTCATTGCATCCCTTCATGATTTTCCTCAACGAATGTGAACTGGACTGTAGGGCGACTATTACTTCGAATGGAGTTGCAAGCTGAATCCGCCCTTTCACGCGAACGACCCTTCACTAGAGTGCAGACCAACTCCTCCCGTTCGTTATCCCGGGATTCGGGAACAGCTGCCTATGGTCCGGCTGATAAAATTTAAAGGGAGAGAAAAGCTCACATCATTTTGATCCCTTTAAATATTTTCTCATGGATTTTCGTGGCGTGTGCATTGCATCAGGACTGTCGATTTTTTATGGTTCAAAATTATAAGGGTAACATATTAAATATATGTACAGTAAAGTAAGAGAAATTTCAGATGTTATATTTAAATTTCGATTATTTCTTTTATCTTCCATAATAGCAAGGAAACTGATTGGCGGTCAGGTGATTTAACCACTAAGGTACGCAGAATCGAGAATATTTTTTCCCAGAATCATATGTGCCTTTCGAAAATAAAACATAAAGTATAAATTTAATGCCATCAAATATAAAATGAGAAGCTAATTTAGAGAAAGGAGATCTTTAATTCATGAGCCCTGAAGATTTTAGTTAATATTCATAATATATTATACTAATTTTTGCAACACTATTAAAAAGTTACCGATGTTTATTCAAACCCTATAGTTTCATAATTACAATTTTTTTTGAACGTTTGACGTTTCAAAATAATATTAAAATTATTAAAGAGCTTGCATTTACTTTCAGATCAAAATTGTAAAAAAGAATACCTAAAATTTTAAAACCTTCAAATATTTTACAAGTGAATTTAGCACAATTTTTCTGGATTAAAGTGAAATATATATGATTTTCTGTGAAATTGGTCCGAATTTAGGACTCGATTACTAATTTCACATAATAAGTTCTTAAATTTATATTATTTTTGCTTAAATCCAAGAAAATCGTACTCAATTTAAGCTAAACCAATTACAAGGATAAACAATTTTAAACATGATTTTTTTCTGAGAAAAGTTATCTCTTGAATGCAGCTCATTGGTTTTTAAGCGAATTTTTTCAAGAACTGTTTCCAAAAATTTCACAAAGGTATATTTTGAATTACAGGATTTGATATAAAAAGCATCACTTACAAATACATAAATGTCATCTTAACATAGTCGTTGAATGATAATAATAATTAAGAAGCACAGGTTCTGTTATCCGCTGTTATTTTAATATAAAAATTTGTATTTTAATGTTTGAAACTTTCAGAAAAAGTTTTTTCGAACATTTTATGCTGTAAATATTCAAGTACTGTAAATATTAGAAGTCCCAAATCAAAAATTTCAGAATCCGGTAATGCTAAATTAAATAATAAATTATTTAAATCTTCTACATAATTTAATTTAAATTTCCTTTTTTGACGATCTTCCACTTTTATTCGCTACTTATCTGGCAACTAAACTTTGTAAAATTCATTATTATTTCGAGAAATATTAAGAATTCAAATTTAATCATGGCATGTACAAATTCCCTCAATGAAACTCGTTTTTATGACTTTCCTACTTTACGTGTTGAAAAATGTAAAAAAGGTCTAAAAAGATGTAAATTTGACAATATTTTTTATTATAAGAAATACAGTCAAATCTGATAACTTCGCTCTCGAACTAATCTAATATTACTAAAAATGAATTTCTTTGAAACCCATTTCCAAATATAGATATAAACATTCGAATAACAAGTGGGAATTTTGAAGAGCGGTCTATGTTTAAAAGTAAAACTATTTTATACTAAAGATACCTAATTAAAAAAAAATCCAAAAGAAAACATAGCATGGAATCAATGGAATGTTGATTTTTGCTAGCACGGAATAAATTACGTTAATGAATGCTTATTCTATCCTTGAATATTGAATTCAATATTCAAAGTTAGGTTAATATATTTAAAAAATACTGTTTCATGGATAAATCAATGGCAATAGTCAATACAATAATGGAACAACGTACTATTTCATTGTAAAAGAAAGGCCCTTTATATTTTAAATCCTATGAAATCAGCCGATACTTTAAACATGAAGCTAAAAAGGAAATATTATTTGAAAAAATTACGGCAAAATAAAAAACTACGGAAAAAATTAGCATTTAAACGAGAAAATATCGGTAGGAATACTGATGATAAAACAACTTCACGATCGAGAAAAATTTGACCTTTTTCAAAAAAACAAAAAAAATGTATTTAAGAAGATCAGGTTTCTTGAATCTAGTACATTTTCCTGAAACAAGAAATATTTTCTTAAGTTAAGAAAATATTTACCTTGCGTATTCGTAACGATATTTTCTTGATTCAATATTAATTATTTTTTCAGGTACAATGCAAATACTGAATGAAACACAGTATGTATTATGATTTCATTTTTATCGGACGTTAGAATTCAAATATTGTAGATTTTCATTCAATCATTTATAAAAATAGATTTACCTTAAACAGAGAATTCGTTGATTTTAAACGAAATAAGGCTATAGAGTATAGGCAATAACTGCCACATCAGGCATAAGAAATGATGCAAGTTAGAATCCTAGTTCTTTTTACCCTCAGAAAAAGGATTTTTTCGTAAAATTGGTTTTGTTCAATCAAATAAAGTTTAGTCGATCTAGCTCGAATTTGCTTTGGACAGAAAATAAAATTAGTTGCACAAATACCAATAGAACTTTTTTATTGGTGGCAAGAAACCATTTTTCCTGTGTTTTGTTTAGAACTAAGATGAGAAAATTTATTAAATCTAAAAAAATCATATTCCAAAAGTGACGCTCTAGATTCTATTGCGTATTCAGCTAAACCCACAGCATTTTCTTTCGTATGAAAATAAATATTGCTATAAAAACATCAACATTGTTTTCTCAATCTAGTCATCAATTACTTCTAAACCCTGAAATTAACTTTAAACACCAAATCAAAAAAGTTTTTGGATATAATCTATATATTTGCTTACTATAGAAGAAAAACAAAATTGAATCATTCAAACACAAGTTTTGTTGAATTAATCAAAATTAAGTTGATTCATCAAAAGTTTTCGTAAATTATCCCAAATTTTGTTGATTCTATGGCAACCAAAGCGTTTTTTATCCCACCCAAACATTTTTCTCAGTGAAAGAATCAAATAATGAAATGACAAACATACAAAAAATGCATCTTGTCATTACATAAATAATGAATATCAATGCTATTATTTCTCACGAAGATGACGCTTCTTGATCAGAAATATCGAGGTGTCAGAAGCAGTATATGATCCCATATGTCCCTTTTGCATCATAGGGTGAAGCATTGGAAGATGAGAGTGGGTAAGGGGTGACGGGTGGGGGCTTCTTGATTATGCGAATAGCTACAGACAATAGAATCCCCGTCAGCTGCTCCCCCGGGCCCTGGATACCCCAAATCGGGGTGTACACCCTCCGCCGTGCGAAATAAGCAATAAGTTACGGTGGGACTAGCGACCCCCAATAGGTGCGCATAGGGTGAGACCAATATCGCATCTGAGCAAGCGTGATGCTCAGTCGCCATTGTGAGGTGCATCCTATCGCTTCTCTCGTCCATTGCACTTTTGCATCCCTCAACTGCCCCCGACACAACCCTGGACCATTCCGTTTAAAAAGCTTCCAAGTGAAACAGCTCGGTCGTGTTAACTCTGTTTTGGTTCAACATTCACCATAACTTTCGGGCAAGCGAAGTGTCTTCAAAAGTTTCGTGAAACTAAATATTTTGTTGAAAGTGCACTTTTTATCGCGGGTGGGAAAAGACGCTCAGCGCGCTTCTCCAATGTTCGGGTGTTTGTGAAATAAGGTTTAAAGGACTTATTAATATAATTTTACGAAAAAGTATTTTGTGTTTTGTTATTGAGCGTGGAAAAGAAGACTTACAATTTTTAAATTAAAATTTTTTTGGCATGATCAGATTAGATCAGATGAAAAGTTTTTAAGTATAGATCAATTTTGCCTAATTCCAGACAAATTGTACTGAATTCAACCCAAATAATTTTTAAGTGTAAAGAATTTATTGCGTTTGCTATTCAAAAAATTCTTTAGTCTTCGGTGTCAGTTACAAGTTTTATCGGCGCTTCAAAATGAAAGCTTTTCTAATTTTTTTACAATTCTATTTTCAAAAATGTGCATAGGATTCTTTTTGTTGTATTTTATTTTCAGATACATATATTTTTTGATAGAAAGTGTCATTCTTTATGGTTGTATAGAATAATTAAGGTATTTTAAGCATCGTAAGTTATACCCAAGTAGTTTATAAATCTGAAGTGACATTAAGCTGTAAGTAATTTTCATATTTATTACTAGCATCTTTAGTGCGGTTTTATTTTTGTTTGTTTGATGTAAAGTGACATCAAGAATGTTGGAAAGAAGTTTAAGGAGATGAAGAAAATGTTGACTCGTGCCCATGGAAATGAAAACCGGAATCTAGAAGTCGGATGTCATCGAGGGAAAAAAACAAACGCGTGAGTCTGTGCTCCTTGCGTTCACTGCGGGCTTCCATGTGCCAACTTTTCAAAATTCATAAGGCACGCGGTGAATGCCAAGAGCGGACCAAATACAGCAAATTTTGGCAGTAGCAACATCCGTCTCTTCGAGGGATTTTACGATAAGCATTATCCCAAAAAATTATTTTAAATCAATTGTTAAGAACCCCGAATGAAGGTCTTTGACCTTTAAGAAAAATTTCGTTAGTTGATAGAATACCTCTATTTGAAGATAATTTATAATAAAGTAAATCGAGCTATTTTCACACTGAGTAAAAAAGAATTGAACATTCTTTATTATTAGTGGCTTATATAATGGTGTATTTTCAACTAATATCCAATATTAGTACATGGCCTAAGAAATTCCCTCATTATGTAGCTTCGGAGAGTATGTCATTAAAATTAAAGTTACTTTTAAATTTCGAAAAACAAAATTCACCAACGCTAACACATTATTTTTAATTGCAGAACGTGTTTAATTTTGCAGAATAAGGATTTTAGTATCTGCTCTATATTCAAATAATAGAATAAAATTTAAGGTGACAGAATAAGTTTTTAGAGAAATATATTTAGAACTACGACATATAGTCTGATGCAAAACGTTTACTTTCCTCATAGCTTAATTTGGTTACACCTTTAGTTAAACCTATATTATGACTCATATTTAAAATATTACCTTCTTTCATTAAACAAAACTTTGTTAGTAAACAACTTAGAATGCAATTTTTGACGTCGTAACATTATATAATTGTATGATTTAATAATGTACTATCTATAATTGCGAATGTAAAACTGAAAAAAGACATTAATTAAAATGTGAATTTTATTCAGTAAGTTTGGATCGTATTTAATTATAGTTTTAGACGACTGTAATAAACCTATGGTATATTGTCAAACATGAATAATCACCAGTAGATTTGATGAAGAATGACACTTTTTTTTTTAGTAAAACTAATGACTTTTTCGAAATCCCGGTATCAACCATATACTTATTCATAAATAATTTTATCCTCACTTTTACTTTTCATTACTATATTTTCTTGTTATTATTTTATACTTTCTTATTACTATATTTTAACTTTTCCGTATTTTTCATCGTCAAACAGAATCCGGCTTGAGCAGACTACTATAGAACTTCTCTTTTGTTTCTCTGAACAGTGCAAACAGAAGTGAAATATGGATTGGACTAAAGTCGGTCAAAGAAAGTGCTTTGTATTAAATTAACTCTGATCAAAGAAAGGTGAATGTTTAAACTACAGACTTTTTCTGAAAATAGAAACAGAAAAAAAACTTGGTGTGATTAAAAAAAATGTAGGGTTGACTTTAATTCTTTTTAGAAGCATCCAAGTATTACTTTTTCAGATGAAATTAATTATTTGCCAAACAATATCATTCTCATTGAACCTGTTTATAAGTATTTACTGATCAGTGAAATTTTCTTTCTTCTTTTAACGCATTGTCACTATGTGTTGCCATTTTTAGTTTAAGGAAAACTGATATCATGATAGTGTCCGATATTCGTAATTCTGCGTGCATTGAAAGCACCAAGCGTGGGGTTTGCCGTAAATCAATTCTGTAATTGAGTACAAGGAAGCCTAGTGAATATTGTATAATGCGCGAAAGAGAATGTCAACATGAGGTCACCTGTTGTAAGTGACAAGCAATACAAGGGCAATATCGATTGATACCGATTGTCATCGATATCACAATCGTTTTATCGGCATTTTCATAGTGATACCAACTTAGTGTACAAGTATTACCTACTAAAGACAAATGAACTTTAAAATGAAATAATTTAACAAAAATAATTAGATAAAGAGAGTAGATTTAAGAAAGGCAGGAAGGAAAAACGATAATTACTCGAAATTAAACAATTTTCTTTTAAATGCAGAACTTACGAATGGTTTTCCAAACTAATTTCAATGCTATTATTTATTTTAAATTTTCGGAATTGTACGAAATGTGCCTTAAAATAAGCATGCAGTAATTTGTGTAACCCTGATGACGTTACGAGAGCTATAGTAGTAAAAAAAGTAGTGCCTACCTACTTGTGTTGTCAAATCATTCCTAATCAAAATATAGAAAAAGTGTTTGCGTTCAGAAATTTAACAGTAGATTTATAAAGTTTTATATTAATTCAAAACATTAATATTTCATCTTCTATAGTATGTTTATTGATGATAAATTTGGTGAATTCTGAATAATTATTTTGTTAAATAAAACGAGTATAGGTACATGAAAACGTTATATGCATGAGAAAACGTTTCCAACACATTTGTGTCATTATTCACATCTCGTGGAATTATTTTGCTGCTGCATTATCAACATTCAATTTAAATTTTAGTAAATTTCTACTAATATTATTGTTCATTTTATCCAATACAATCTTGCGCCAAAAAATTGAGTGACTTAATTTATACTGAATTGATTAAAGATAAAAAATATTAATTTAGGTGTTTTACCAATGACAAATAAAATAAATTCTCATATAAATAATAAATCTCATAAAAATAAAAATACTAATCACTGTTGATATCAACATTTTGAGCTGACTAGCAAAAGTTCGTTTTTGTAAAAATCGTGCACTGAGAGATATTTTTGGTTGGAAACACGTAAAGATGAGGTTGGTACATAAATTACAAAACATTTGTTGTTAAATTTATTGACTCTTTTCTGAAAATAATTAAAACTTTGTTGAGAGGAAAAAAATTTTCGTAATTCTGAAGCAGCTTGAGAATCAAGAATAATTGAAAGATTCGTTCTTGTACAGAATGTTTTCCTGGTTCCGAATATCTCGGATGAACCTATAGAATTCTTGGTCGTTTTATTGTTATTTGCAATTTTATATTTTTGAATAATGAATGCAATATCTCTTAAAGTTATGAAAAAGTTTAAATTAGTTTTTCATAATAACTTAGAAAATTCTGATACGCTCAAATTTTAATTAAGAGAATATCGTAGTCTGCCATGCAACTAGTTATATGTTATTATGTTAGGCAGCTCTATAATTAGAAAATGAATATATTATGCTGACATTTTGGGAAATGGCTCAAAATATGTAAGATCACGTTCCGTCTGACCCATTTTAATTTTTATTTCGTCTTAATTATATTAATTTGATTTTATTCGGGGCACTAAAGCTCTAACCGAAGTTACATTCCAAGTTTAAAATAGATAAAATTGCACCACTGAATCAAAATAAAAACACAAGTGCATCATGCAGACATGCCCGTATACATTTTGAACTATTTCCCAAAATTTTGCAACAATATATTCATTTTTTAAATTAAAATTCATTTTTTTATTAAATTTTTAAATTTTAATTGAATAATATATTACAATATGAAAAATGAATTGACAAATTTAAAATTTAGTTTTGGACACTTTTTTCGGGTTAAAAAAGTCACTTTTTTTCTTGTTTTAATTAAATAATGCTGTCTTTTTAAATTCAAAATAATTACAAAGACAGACGGAAAGATTTGTGTTTATTTCAAAATTTAGAAAAACTAAACTAATAGTTTGATCAAAAAAATTCAAAGTAAATTATCTTTATCCCAGTGAGCGCTACATGACTTAAAAAAATAAATTGAGAATTGTAACAAAATTTAGTATTGAAACATGTTTCATTAAAATACCATTGTACTGTTTTCTCCTAAATTATCAATGGAATCTAACTGAAAAGCGAACAATTGTGTTAAAAATTTTTATAAGTTGAAGAAATATGTTTTTTTTTATTTAAACGCAACAAATGTAAAATAATAACAAAACGGCCATAACACCCGAAATATTCCAAATCAGGAAAGCATTCAGCAGAAGAGTTACTCAAGGTGTAGTTTTGCTATTTTAACAGAAGAATTATATTTACTTGTTTTCTAAGTAAACGGAACTTCTACTCTACGGCAAAAGTTCTCCCTTAAACATCATCTAATCACATAAATAATTTTTTTTTCTATCAATATTGTTCATTCTACCCCATACAAAAATAAAAACATGCAAACCTTCTCGAAACCCACCCGTTGTTACTATAATTGAAATTCCCAGGTGAAGGCGACCCTAGCTATGTAGCCTGCTAGCGTCAATGTTCACTTAATCGTGGAAAGTTTAAACTTTGCTTAGATGAGGGTGGCAAGAAAAGAGGGAGGATTATCGTTTACTTGGTGTTTTAGTTGATAGTAGTGTTTGAAACTTGAAATCAGGATCGCTGTAATGGAAATTGAGGAAATCCCCGGGCATCCACGAAACGGGGGCTTGTATCGACCGTACTGAAATGACAGGGGGTCTTGAGTTTGTGGGTGAGGGGTGAGGGATTGAGGAGGTGGCAGAGGTCGGAGGTTTAAGGGTAGAGGTCCGTTGCCTGGCAACCCTTCCCATTTCCGACTCCCGACTCGCAGCATTCTCTGTGCCCTGGACCACCACCATCAAGCAGCACCAGCAACCAAGCCACCTCCACCTTGGAGGCACTCTACACGCCCTTCTCCATTATTGAAACTCGATGCTCAACCACTGTCCCTTTTTTTTCCAGCTTCCACGACAAGTCCCCTACGCCTCTTCAGCATCAACATCACTGACTTGAATTGCATCTGAGAGAATTCTCGTCATCCTCATCCTTGTCCTTTCCTCATTTTCGTTGACATCATCGATAACGGCGTCAACGACCTGCGATTACAAGTTCGTCAAAGTGATCAGGATGGTGTGTATTAAGGCGTTTTAAAAAATTAACTTTCAAATCAAGGGATTATTTACTCCTGAAAAACCATGCAACCTTAGAGGTAATTAGAGGTAATTCAGTATAGGTCTAGAATTAGAACGATTTTCCTATAATGAATTTCTCATATTTTTTTTCGAAATTCTAGAAAAATCATTATGAAAAATCATCATGAAAAATCAGTATAGAAATAAAGAATATTGAAATATTGAAAGAGAAGATGCAAAAAAATAGGGAAAGTACGAACAAATGATTTATTTTTTTAACGTCGGTTTTCGACCGATTTTAAGGAATTCCAGAGAATTGACATGGATTTTAAGCGATTTCATCATATTTAATACAAATTCTGTGATATTTTAAAGATTTGCAAACATATCGGGAGGTTTTAAGGGATTTCAAACTATATCAACAAATTTTAAGAGTTTTAAAATGATTTTAAGGGTTTCCCAAATATTGTCAGTAATTTAAAAATATTCACACGAATTTAAAAAATTTTTGAAACATTTCAAGGGAGTTCAGAGGATTTTTATGTTTTTCAAAGATGTCAGGAAATTTTAAATAATTCCAATAGATTTCTAGTACTTACAAAATTTCAATAAATTTTGTAGGATTTCCAATTATTTCAAGATATTTATAGTGAGCTTTGCATAATAAGTTAAATTTGCAGGGATTTCTAGCGATTTTCAATATATTTCAAGGGATTTAAAGGTGTTTTAAGGAATTTTCAAAGATTGAAGGATTCCACAAATTTATGTATAAGGATGTGAGCGATTTTTTCAACAGAACTTTAATGAATAACTTTAATTTAATTTCAATTCCAGAGAATTAAATACAAATTTCAAGGAATTTAAAAGATTTGTAAACATATCAGGAGATTTTCAAAGGCATTCCAAAAGATTTTAACAAATTTCGGGGAAATTTTTCACGACTTTTAAAAGGATTTGAGGTGTTTTCCAAATATTTCAACTTATTTTAAAAGATTTCAATGGTTTTTAAGAGATTTAAAAATATTTCCACAAATTTTAAGGAATTTAGAAACATTTAAAGGGAGTTTAGAAAATTTTTATGTTTTTCAATGATATCAATGGATTTAAAGGGATTCAAAAGGATTTAAATAGATTAGAACTTTTTCAAGGGATTTCAAAGAATTTTGTAGGATTTCCAAAGATTTTAAGGGATTTATAATAGACTTTGGAAGATTAAGGAAAATGAAATTTAAAGGGATTCCTACACGTACAGAAATTTCAAGAGATTATTTCACGGAACTGCCAAATGATTTCATCATATATTTGTTGCGAGAACTAAGTTCTCGTAACCCTTGATTTTAAAGCAACGGTCTTTGATTTAAACGCAAGGGTTGCGATATTTTAGTTCTCGCGTCAATGATGTGTTAAATCAAGGAGCAGTCCCGTGAATTAATCTCGTGAAATTTCTCTCCGTGTAGCGACTCGAAAAATTCCAAGGAAGTTGAAAAGAATGAAGAATTTTAAAGATTTCTAGGGATTCAAACATGTTTTTCTAGATAACCTTAACAAATCAGTTTAATTACATTTATATACAAAGCATTTTAAATTAATTATACTTTACGGAATAAATTAAGTTTTATTTCAACAAATTTCCACGGAATTCAACAATTTAAAGAATTCGAAAGAAATAAAAGAATTTCAAATGATTTTTCATAGGTTTTAAGTCATTTTGAAAGATTGCACAAAAGTTTTAAGAAAGATCAAAAAGAAATGTATAATGTGAACGAATTTGATAGGATTTTCAAAGAATTCAAGGAATTTCAAAAAACTGTAAAAGATTCAGGGAAACAAGATTAGGATTTATAGGATCTCCAACTATTTTAAGGTTTTCATGTAAACTAAAGTGTTTTCAATATTTCAGGAGAATTCAAAGAAATTAAAATAAACAGTTTGTTTCTAGTTTCTCTACTTTTACATTAATATGTTCAATATTTATTTATTATTCTTTCTAATTCTGATCACCCTATAATTGTTTTCTATACAAATGATTTTCTATAATCATTTTTATGCAATATTTTGCAATGTTCTGCAGTCCCAAGCAATCTTGCAATCATGCAAAAAAAATGCCTTCCGAATTTGAGCCGAATGGGATTATATTACGCCGTATCAACCAATAATTTCCAATAAATTATTTTTAAACAGTGAATTGTTTTTTCAATTCACTTGAGTTTTTAAAAAATTTGTTTTGATTTTTTATAAACTTTATCAGATTATTCCCACCTCCATTAAATTGCTTTAAATTCACTCAAATATTATGAATTCATTGGTTTATTGTTTTTTAAATTTATCCTTAATTCGTTCATTTGAATTTGAAAAAACGTCAGTATCATTAATAATGCACATTCGTCACTTTGAGTTAGTTTTAGTCACTTCTTAGGGTTAGAATTTAATTACTTTTGCATACTTTTTTTATTTGCAAAGGTTTCTTTCCATTTTTAAAAGTTAATTAGGCTATAACAGTCCTGTGTATTCTTTGTTTATTTTCAAGAGCAATAATTTTTTGAAAGCTTCATCTTTCAATCTAACCCCATCCGGAGTTCAATATGGTTCCTACCATACTAAAAACTCTGTCGAAAACTATCTGCTACAATTTAGATATTGCTTGTCACAAGTAAGACTTGTGAAATATAGTTCGAAAGTAACTAAAAAAGTAACGATTTTTATGGTTATTGTTCCTGGAACAAATGTAACTACTATCAGCAAGAAAATTCGAGTCAGTTGGCTTTGAAGCTTAGCAATTCAACCGGAAAAATTCCAGTGTAATAAGTTAATATTGATTTGAAAGTCTAATGTATTATATACAAATGAGCTTAAAGACGTTAATGTGAACAATTTTTTTGCTTTACAAACTGTAAAATGAAAAAACTGTAAGGAATTTCCGGCATACTTAAGAAGAGTTACATATAGAGCATTATTTTGTATGTGAGCCGCATTGGGAAATTTAAATGAATTCTTGAATGTGAAAAAAACATTTATGAATAAATTAAAGCCAAAAAATTTGGTAATAATAAAGACTTTTGGTTTAAGATTACAAAAACCCGGGTAGAAATTGCCTCTTTATGCCTAAACTAAATATTGCCTCTTACGAGGCCGCAGCCAGATTTTCTAACTGGAAGAATCTAGGCTTTCCCTCTGCTGGCCCTCGACAGGTTTTTTTCGTCTGCTGCTTGACATAAATTATTTAGGCACTCACTTTTTAGCACTAAATTTTTTAATTAAACCAGATGAAAATCTTTATTCATGAAGATATATTTAAAAATATTTTCTATCAATTAATTATTTTCTCGAGGGGACCTTTTAAAGCCCTCGACTGGTAAAACGGATAGTGAACCTGTGAGTTCAAAAAAGTACATTAATGTTCTTATGCCTAATTATACTTAAATTGAAAAAAGAAAAAATTATAAAAGTGACCGAGATGCAATCTTGGCTAAAGTTCATTTTTTCTGAAAAAAATTTAAAACATTTAGTGCCTTAAAAATTTGAAAAGAATTTTCCTTAAAGACCAATTTCATTTGAAATCATGTGAGTACGTTTAAAAATCATATATGACAAATCGAGCTTTAAAACCCTTTTTTCCAAATTTCTAAAGTATCGGATGAATGCCGCCAAGCATTTACGATATCGCACTCAACGTGGCATCGTAGCTATGGGGATTAGGCGTTCGACTTATAAGCGTGCGTTCGATTCTCGGCGCTTGCAAATATTTTAATAAACTGCGCTTGTCTTTAGTCCATAATAATAAGACTTCTCTAGTTAAATTTAACAATCAATTCAGTTTTAGAATAATGTGCGGAGTATAGTTAAGCATATGCGCTTGAATGATAGCATATGCATTTGACCGAGCGCGAAAACACCATTTGATGCTTCAAAATAATATTTCATTCATTCGGAAGTATTTCTTTTTCTCAGTGTGTGAGGGACTATCTAGATTCTATAAAGACCCTATTATTAGGACCTCATTGGGTTGCCTACTGATGACCTCGCTAGCTGAGCGTGACGCTTTCGCTTGCGCCCTCGATAGATTGCTACTTTAGGGTCTCTATAGAAAATAGGAAATCTAGACAGGACCTCTTAAGAACCAAGTTATAATTTCTACCAGGGAATGATAAAATATTTTATTTTCAGTTCTAATAAAGATTTTTGTCTCTGAAAATATCACGATATTCACGAAAAAAAGATGCACATCTTTTGTGGAGATTATAAATAATTTAAAAACGTTTTCTTTACAGGTTGTACTTTATTCGACAAATCCCATTTCTTAAGCTTTAAATATGTTTAATATAGGTTTTTAAGAATTTGAAATCCGAAATTCTCCTTAAGCGTCCGATAACTGGCACACTTACCTTATGAAATTTTAAGCAACAATTTTTATTATTTCTCAAATTTGTTAAATGTTATTTGCTCATGAATGTTTGTTTCATATTCATGAATTTTTTCAAGTTTTTCCATTGCCTCTTGTACGAAAAATAATGCTCTAAACTTGACTCTTTTTAAGTGTGCCCGAAATTCCTTACTTTTTTAAAATAATTTCAGCGTGCAAAGCACAAAATTATGTTTACGTTCCCGCTCATTCACGTAAAATACCTTAAACTTTCACATTACTATTTTGTAGTTATTGAGCTAACATTTTTTTGGTTAAGTTGTTGAGTTTCAAAGCCACCTAACTACAATTTGCTCGCCGATTTTATTTACAAATTTGTTACTTATTTACAATGTAACTTCGTTACCACTACCGTTCCAAAAAAGAGTAACTATTAAAAAAAATTAGTTACTTCCCGTCACTAATGTGCGTAATGAATATAGGCCTCACATAAAAGAATTCAGTTTTGAACGCTGAACTAGCGGAAAATCGTAAAGAACTGCCTGCTGCAGTCTGCTGAGGATACTCGATAGTTCCGTTGCATATAGAAAACATCCTTAATGAGAGGGTAATTTTTTTCTAGTTAGAGAATTAAGTAGTTGAGACTTGCCACTTACAATTTAACGTGGAATGAAAAGTGTACACAAAATTCAAGAGAAAATATTTTATGTATGCAATTTGGACTTGGGGGAACTCTTAATTTGACAGCGTCTCTTTCTAAGTAGAGACGAATTGGACTTTTAATGACAAGATGTCAGTTCCACTGTGTTAAAAAAGAAAGACTAAAAGAAGCCATCCATAAACTAAGTTATCAACGAGAGGAGACAACAAAATCTATGGCGTGTAACAGGCCAGGGGGGGGGGGGTCATCAGAAGTAACGTTACTACAACAAACGGCTCTTCAACGGTACACTGCCATGATAACATAGCCCTTTTTAATTCTTTCTTTTTCTGTCGAGGATACGTTAACTCAGAGCCACATTACAAGTTGCGAAACAGTTCACTTTGATCTAATGCATGCTTTGATTTTGCAAAATTCAGCTTCAACAGTGGCCGCTAAAGGGTTGATAAGTTCGAAAATCACTTTCATATTTTAGACTTGAGAATCTTTCTCCCATTACACTTTTTCTCCATTTAGTGAAGAGTTTTCAATTCTCCCTCTGTTTTCCAGAAAAATTCCCCCCTTTTCCCTTTTTTCTCAATTTTTAGCTTAAATGAAACTGATATAATACAACCCAAAAAGTTTGTTCAACTTTTTTTTCTTCTAAGGTAATTTTGTTGGTTGAAAAGTCTGTTACATTTTTGACTCGGAATTCATCTCTTTTGGTAAAAAATTGTACTATTTGGTTAAACTGCTTTGCTATAAATTCACTTTTTTTGAAGATTTATTAATAGCAAATTTACCTAGTTTCTTCAAAGTCGTTTTATTTTTGTGATGAAAATTAATTTGTTTAACTGAAAATTTAACTATTCCACTTTTCGTTGAAAATGTATCCTATTCAGTTAAAAATTCGACTGCTTCGTTAAAAATGTAACTTTTTCGTTGAAAATTCAGCTATTTGGTTAAATGTTGAATTCTTTTACCAAAATTCTTTTTTAAGGTTCGTAATTCAAGTGGAAAATTTTTTTGTTCATAATGCTACATGTTGGTTAAAAATGATCTGTTTATACTAAGAATTCAACTATTTTGTTGAAAGTTCGTTTTTTTTGTGAAATTAAATGTTCTTGGTTTAAAATTAGAACATTTCTTGCTTAAAATATCAACAATTGCATTTTTCATTCACAATTCACCTTTTTTTATTTCAAAAATTAGCTACTTGGTTAAAAGATCTTTATAGCTTGAAAATTCAATCTTTTTGTTGAAAATGAAATATATTTCGACACGAAATCTTAGGAATTCAAAGTATGAGGGTAAAAAATAGCCCGAAATTGTTTACGTTGTGTATGGACGTCCCTTCTAGCTTACATTTATGTTTTGTCACCTAATTAAATTTTTTTATTAAAATATATTAGAAATGACTGGAAATTATCTAACGAATTCTAAATTTGGGTTACGGATTTTCTTCTTTTGTAGTGAAAGGCAGAGTTGTATAAAATCCGATTTTAATGGGAGGTACATCCAATTTCATTATGGCTTTGTGTATTTTGTATGTATTGTATGCTGTATGTATTTCTCTTCAAAGTATTCTCATTTATTGTATGGAATTTCCAATTTTGAAGCATTCTTAACAATGTGAAAGGGTTTGTAAAGAAATTGCAGGGTATCTCAATAAATTATCAAAAGATTTAAAAATATTTAAAGGAATTTTCAAGGATTTCAAGGGATTTAAAAAAAATAGAGAATCATTTCAAAGATTTAATCCATAATTTAAAAGCTTTGCAAAGAATTTTAAAGCATTTTAAGGTATTTTAGAACAATACAAAAATAATTTGAAAATGTTTTACACATTTAAAACATTATAAGACATTCAGCAGAATATTGTGAGATTTGAAGGGATATAAAAATCTTTTAAAATCTTTTACGAAATTTGATAACATTTAAAGGGATTTTAAACGAAAGAAAAATTATTTGAACAAATTTCAAACATTTAAAATGCAGTATGTGAATGTGTATTACGGTAATAAAAAATGATTTTCGAATCTGATGACGCACACTAGCCTAAGTTGTACAAATAAAGTCTATGACTTGCCTAATTAAAATCTGACTATTTTTTTGTTTTCATTGTTCTGGATAATAATTAAATTTTTTAAATTTATTAATTTCATTTTATAATTGGCAAAGTATGCCACTTTTTTATAACAGACGTGTAACAAGCAAGAGAAATTGATTATTTTGTTTTAAAACTCCATAAGAAAGACCAAACTCCAATAGATAACTCTACATAATATTCGATTTGGAATTCTTTATATTTTTTAAAATAAAAAGGTATCAGTTACACTAGTGTGCGGGTTCAGATTGTTAAATAATTGTTTTCTCTTATAAAATAAATTACAAAAGAACAAAGTAGTTCCTTTACAAGAAATTATAATAAAAGTTCCTTGCCACTTTTTCACTATCTACAGTTTTTCTTACAATTTTCGCTAAATTTTGAATTAACGCTTAACGCTGTGAAACCTGTAATAAAAATACAAATATTTTCAAAGAATTTTATATTTTACTCTACTATTTATTGACCCTAATAACAATAGAAATCATAATCCAAATTTTTCTCCTCTCATCCAATTAGTGAAACTATCTTCGGAAGTGGAAAAGGTAAGTCTTGGACAGACGTTAACTTCAAACGAAAATGAGTGGTACAAGTAGATTACCCAGATAGAAAAATTATATATAGTTTATATATAGTGTGAAGTTTTATATATAATGCTCATTTGTTTTATACAAGAAATGTATAAAACAGATAAACATATATATAATACTTCAAATTATATATAAACTCTATATATAATATTTCTGGCTGGGAAGGGCAAAAGCAAACAGACTGTAAACTCGCCATTCAAATTTATAAGTCAGTCATCTTCTTTAATATTAATATTGACTTACTTATTGCTCACTAATCTATTAAGTTTATCTAAT